>NW_017728992.1:86895791-86897073 GCF_001723915.1 Gavialis gangeticus | reverse complement strand
AGTCAGGTTTAGAAAGCTGTGCCTGGAGTAAGAAAGTAAAAGTCAGGTTCCGGGAGTCAGAGAGAGAGAGAAAGAGTTGGGATCTCACCACAGCAAAGCATGAACCAGTCGAGGTTCCCAGGTGTTTGTTGGAGCTTGCAGACTGGCAGAGCCCTCAACATGATCAGTGAAGGTAGAAAAGGAATGGAACTGGTGCAGCTTTTGGATTGAAGCACCAGGACAGAAACTTGAGCTTGAGTAGGGTTTTTTGTAGAGAACTAACAGCGGCTCAAGGGAGAACACTAGGTTTGTTTATTGGTAAAAGATAGCTCATACGCTGGATAATAGGAACTGATCACTCCTGGCTATGGGTGGCATTATTCTGAGGGAGCTCACGATACAGACAGGCAGATTCAGTGTTTTGGGTACCAATAAAGGAGTCATTACTAGAACTGGTCTAATAAATGCTGAGCTGGGTGTGTGCAGATGTGGGTTGATTAGCATTTGGAGCAGGGATTCCACCTCATGCAGAGCTCCCCTGCTTCTCTGGTCGCAGAGTTCAGTGTGGTCCTTGCCTTGGAATCTCTGTTCTCCATCCTGAATGCTAATGAAGGTTCTTTCCTGTCCCATCTCCCATGTAAATGAGTTGCCATTTGGTTCCATCTCTGATGTAAATGAGACCAGGGGAGTTGCTTCACTCCTGTCACCCTTGTCTGGAGGGCTTTAGGTGTCTCTCACTGCATCTTCAGTTCTTGTTCAGGTAGAGATGTGTGTGGGTGTGAGGGGGGTGGTGAGGGGTGAGTCCTTTGTGAGTCAGACAGGCTGTGTACTGTGCTAGGGTTCCCCAAGACCACAGAGCTGACAGGTAATACTTCCCAGAGCCATTGCTGCCTATTTCAGAAGGAGTCCACGAGGAGCTTTCAGAGCCTTTCCGGCAGGGTCATCGGCAGGTCCAGAATGGCACACGTGTGCCATAGAGTAGCAGATGCCAGGTTGTTGGTGACTAGGACCTGGCTGTGGTAGTAGAGCTGGGAAGGTGTCAGTACCACCACCTGAACTGAGGCCTTCCTAGTTCTTGACTAGATAGGCTAGCAGGCCTAGAAAAATGCCCAGGGCTTTGAAACCATTGTGGCACCAAGACAAGCCTCCAGTCAGGTCTGTGGGGCTGAGCATTGGCCTAGGTGCCAAGCAGAAATGTGTTTCATAGAATTCATAGACATTAGGGCTGGAAGAGACCTCGGAAGAGCATCGAGTCCAGCCCACGGCCCAAAGGGCAGGAAGTCAGCTGGGGTCATAGGATCCC
>NW_017728992.1:86886364-86892735 GCF_001723915.1 Gavialis gangeticus | reverse complement strand
TAGCCTCCTCCCCAGGGGAATGTTGATACAGACCGAGAAGGTCTCTGAAGACTCTGAGCTCCATGGACTTCATTACTACATATCTGGAGTTAATGCAATGGCCACATTAGTCTTGTTTCTAGACTCAGAAAATCATTGGTTTCACTACAAAGCCTTTGTGTCAAGTGAGTCTTTACTTCTTTGGAGGGATTTGATCCTGGCTCTAAACAATGGATATTCTGTCTCTGAGAGGTGTGGAGTAACCTTAAAGGTATGAGGTGGTTCAACACTGGGCACACTGATCATTTAATTAGGTTTCTATGCCGCAGATATGTCAGATGGTACATCCGTGATAAAATCTTAACTTATCTTTAACCACAGATCTTGTATTGAACAGCATGTGGATAAAGACTTGATTTTTGTCGTTTCTATTCTCTTTTGGAGGACAGGGGAAGATGGTGCATGTTTGACCTAATTGGTGGTAGTACCTAGACAGAAACAAATTTATTTGAGTGTTTTGGGACCTGTGTTCATGCTCAAAGCTGACTGGCTGATTGACCAGCTTCCCAGTCGCTGACCTTGTGAACTTTATCGGGGACTCTAAGTTCTGATTGAGAATTTAAATTGGACTTTTGTAATCCTGTAAAGGTGCTTTTTTGTTAATTCAGTGATTACCCTTATCAGACCTGTGGCAAGCTCATATTCTAACCCTTTCAGTCTTGTGATGGGATTGGTGCTTGCGGGTACATCTGGTCCTTTTCATCTGGCTGTTGAAATTGCTAAATGTTGCCCTCTTTATCCTTTCTTTGCATTCAGTGCCAAAAGAGTGGCTGGGTCCCTGAGATCATGGCTCTGTCTGATCTGAATTATCCTCCCAGGTGACAAAAGGAAGGAGAGCAATCTCTACAGCCTTCTGTGACTAACAAGAAGATGGCTTAAATTGTGACTTGTTCTGTTTTTCCTTCTAACACTATGTGGATATTTTCTACTCATCAGGTTGGGGCATTAAACACTGCTGATGTTTCAAGCTACAACACTCCGTGTGTGCATCGCTGCAAGTTTTGTAGGGGAACCCGTGGACATTTCCTTGCTTGTGGCTTCATGGCCCGGGAATACCCCTGCAGGATCAGGCCCCTCAACACCTGCACAGGCATAACTTGGAAATTGCCCTGCAAGTGTGCAGTGGGGACCTGGGCTCCCCCCATACCCCAATACATACAGGGGAATTCCCATGGCACACATCTGCAAGCCCAGAGCAGGGAAGCCCATGGCAGGGTTCCCTACTCAGCTCCTACTGATGTGAATCCCAGGTCACCTGGGGCCACTGTCATGCAGAACTGGCTCCCTGAAGCCCTGGGAGTGGCTGCCTGCATTCTCATGCCATAAGAAAACAAATGTCTGCCCTGAAAAGGTGGCACAAATTCTCACTCCAAGTTGTCAGAGCCAGAGTTTGGGGCATTTGTAGGATGACAACTGGCATGGACATTGTTTGCTTGCATTTTGTGCTCCCCCCAAAAATGTTATAGTGGCACAAGGGCAATGTCTGTTTGTTGTCTATGAAAACTCATGCCTCTGAACAAGTTAGTTGATGCCACCCTGCCCTGCTTCTTCTCAAGGTAGTTTCTTTTTCTTCTCTTGCTCTGACTGCCCCCCTTCGCCCTCTGTTTACCTACTTTAATTAGTCTGCCAAGCTGGATTCAGTCCTCAAGTCTTTCACTTCAGGAGCTGTCAACACTAGTTGTACAATGACTCAAACAGCCTTTTCAGGACAAAATATTGTTTAATCACAAGAGTAGAAGTAAAAAAAAAAATAACAAAGGAAATGGATTCTACCTCAGCAAACTTCTGAATCCAAATAGTTCTTGCCTAAAGACATAGTTCATCACAAATATTCTGGTCTCTAGGGACCGGGGTTCAGTCTGTTCCCAGCAGTTGTTTTGCTTCTTTCTTCTCTTCTTCAGTTGTCTTTTTAGTCACTCCAGAGTGCTCTTTGTTCTAGTTCTCTTTTTAACTGACTGGCTTTCTTGCATAAGAACCGGCCTCTGGCTATTTTACCACTCCATCCAGGAAGAGCACAGACCACCTGCAGACGCTTCCTCAGCCTGACGAAGGGTGTTTGTGCCCGAAAGCTTGTGAAGAAGAATTTTTCCAACTGTCTGAGTAGGTCTGAAAAAAGATATTGGATTTATCCAAAGAACCTTTTCTGCCTTTGTTTTAATAACATTTCCTTTCCTGATGAACTCAGCCTGGGCAGAGGTAAAATTTTTACATCAGTGACTCCTACCTTATCCTTTAAGTATTAGTAAACGAGGCTAGCTGAAGCTGTGGTTTGCTTGCCTGCGTATGTTTTCGTACCCATGCTTGAATAATTCTTTGTAATCCTAGCAAGCAACACTGTATTGGACAGAAAATATTACAGGCAGCTCCCACATCTTTCACAGCAGGTATTGAGAAGTATATGGTTCATAGCTTGGAAATGCTTGTTTTAATAGGCAGGATGGGCATGAACTAACGAGCAGTAAGTTTCCTTTCTTTCTGAAGGTGTACTGTCAAGACATTTGCAGTTCTCCTCTGTGCTCATTGCTGTTCTCTTGAAGCCTAATTGTTACAGAAATGAGTCACTATTTGTACATTGGTTTAATGGTAGAGTACTGTGAGTTCTGGTACTCAGTAACTTTTCAAATGTGTACCCTCCTACAGTCATATAAAGAAACATGTTTCAGATTCAGAGTGGGGAACTGGGGGAAACAGTGTGTGAACCGTGATAAAAGAAATTAAGAAAGACAGCTTGGAATATTAAATGAAGAAAAATGGGTGAATCATCAAATTGATGAGAATCACAACCTCTTTGACATTATCAAGGATTGATTAGAAAAGCTCAGTGGGAGAACAAAACAGCAAGATAGCAAATATTTTACATTAGCCTGGAATAAGATTTAATGTTTATTTGTGTTTAAAGACAGGTTTATTCTGTTTGCCATTATGAAAATTACATGAGGAGGAAAAGGATTTCTGTATATAAACTTGTTGGATGCTTTAAGGCCTCAAGAGAGGGTTTAATTGGCAACATGCATTTTTTTTGTTTTGATGAAAGTATGAGAGCTTGACTTACCCTTTGAAAAATATCACTGTACTGATACCAAATTAAGTATACTTGAGTATTCAGGTTAACTATAAATGCTAACGAGCAGGTCCCTCCAGAATAGTGGGAACAATAAAGATAACAAAAGTTAGATTTGCTAAAAGAGAATATTCTAAGTTTCTGCACAACAGGATAAACCCCAGTGATGTGGGGTCAACCCCTCTAAGGGACTGAGTGCCATTGATTTGCACCAGGGAACAGTAAGTGTGGGAGGTGCTCAGTATCAAACAGTTAATATAAATTGAAATGTGTGTGGTTTATTGATAGCTGAATCTTGTTAATTTGTACAGACTGGGGGACCTGTCATAGATTACCAAATTCTGTGAATTAAGAAGTAAACAAGCACGGTAAATCAAGATTGCTGCATTACAAAATGTACTTTGTTCGTTTATTTTAACAAGTGCACTTTAGTTTTAACTGGATATAGGCCCAAACTTAAACCCTGAGTCCAAAAGCCCTGAAACAGAGTAAAAATAAGAAGCAAAATCTGGGCTTTTCAGATGACGTATAGCTTGGGTTTTAAGCTAGGAAAATGTCATAGCCCAGTGTGATGTGTTTGTGTACTCGTAATGTAGTAGTAGCTAGATATGAGGGCCTCTTTGCACTAGGTGCTATACAGCTGCATGACAAAGAGGTAGTATTGCCCTGAAGAACTGCTGAAAACTGAATAGGGGTATGTTTGGAAACTAGTGTTTTTACTAATGCTTACTAAGGACTGAGCAGAACAGGGAAGGCAGACACGAACTGCGCCCAGAGGACCATACAAGTGTCCAAACACCGAGAAAAGATGGCTAAAAAATTCTCTCTGATGCTTTTTTCTCTGCCTCTGCTGCTTGCTTTCATACTATTTGAATAAACTATACTGTCTTCCGTGTGAGAATTTCTCTTTAATGAATTATACTTCAGATCACTCCTGTGAGGTCAATATTATTATTCTGATTGTACAGATAAGGGAACTGGAGCTATAAGAGTTTAAGGACCAGATTGTCTTTGAACCAGGAAGAGACCAGTTCTCCAGATTAACAATAATGTGGTTTGATTTCAAAATCATCCTTCCATTCTTAATGACATGAACCCTCACTATAACACTCAATTAATAATGCATTGCTTTCTTGGGGATTTATAAAGTATGTAGAATGCTGAGGTGAAAATTTGTTAAAACTCACTATAAGGGAAAAAAAAGAAAAAGTGTGATGATACATTATGTTGTGACATTTTGGGAGGTTTTTACGGGCAGCTGCATGTGTTTAACCATATATTATTCTTCTATTTGCTTTGGCGTATGGATCTAATTTTTATTAAATTTGTTAATGTTGGAGGAAGGAGGTTAGGTTTTTTTAAACATAAATATTCTAGGAAAATCCCCATGGGAAATGTTTTATGGTGAGATCCTTTGTTAACATCTGACAGTGGTAATGTGAGTTCTCTCTTCCAGGGGAACATAAGAAGTGCCAAACTGGGTCAGACCAGTTGTACATCTTGTCCAGTATCTTGTTTCTGATGGTGACTAGTAGCAAATGTTTTTAGAGGGAGAGTATGTAAAAGGTCAGTGTATAAAGTGACCCATCCCCTCTATATCTTCCCTGGCATCAATTGTCATTGGTTTAGGGGTGTGAGAGGATGCATCCAAAAATCTGGCAGCAGGGTAGGGGGAGTTAATGCTGCAGAATTTGCTGATGTCAGATATTCAGACCCATAGGGACCAGATGACATGGTTCTGCAGGCTGGAGGATGAGTATCACTTGTCTAATTCCTTTTAGAACCTTTAACCCAGTTATACTATGTGCTTCTACAGGCCCTTGTGGCCATAAGCTTACTAAGGTGGTGGTGTTTTTTTTTAAGTACTTCCTGTTGTTGTTTATTTTAAACCTGTGTCCTGTTAATTTCAGTGGGTATCCTCTAGTTGCTATATTCTGGGTCTGGGTGACTAACAATTTCTTATTCACTTTATCTGCACCCTTCCTGGTTTTATAGACTGAGAACATACCCTTTTTCAGCCTTCTCCTTTGCAAACTGAAGGTTTGATCTTTCCTTATATAGTAGCTGCTCCATACCTCAGCTTGTTGTATTTTTTCTACTTCCACAACATCTTTTTTAAGATGTGGAGACTAGAACTGCACATGGTATTATTCATGATGAATGCACCATGGATATATGTGATGGCAACACAATGTTTTCTGCTTCGTTTTCAGTTCCTTCCTTGATAAGAAATAATTTCATTGGCTTTTTTTGATTGCTGCAGCACATTGATCCAGTTTTTTCAGAGAACTATCCAGCAGGGTCTCTCTCCTGACTGGTAATGGCCAGTTCAGGACCCAGCACTGTGGATGTATAGTTGAGATTAATTATATTACTTTTCTCTTGTTGATGTTGCAGTTCATCTGCCATTTTATTACCTATTCAGTGGGAGCATCTACACAAGACACTTAACTGCACAGTAGCATAGTTTACTGCACAGTGTGCGTGTGCATCTACACATGCACATGCTTACTATGCAGTAAACCTCTCTAATCGCAAGTAAATTTGCTACCTGCGAATGCAAGTAGCAAATTTACTTTCAATTAGTAATGGTGCAGTAGGGCTTGTGTACACACCTGACTGGGAGCTAATCTGTTCCCGCTCAGCCATCCACCTGGGGTGGGAGATTGCTTCCTGCTCCCAGGAGCAGTCTGCTGCCAGGCTGGGATTATGTCCTCCTGCTCTGGCAGCAGGAAGCTCCAAGCCCCTTGCTCCAAGATTGCAGTTGGGGAGCAGGACCTGGGATATCCTCATCTCCCAGCCCCTGCTCCATCATTGCGATTGGGAAGCGGGGGGCTGAGAGACCCTTATCTCCTAGTGCCAGCTCTGTGACCCCAGGGCTGGCACTGGGAGACCCTTATCTTCCAGTACCAGCTCTGCCATTGTGGAACTGGTACTGGGAGGTAAGGGTCTCCTAGAACCTGCCCTGTGGTCACAGAGCTGATGCTGGGAGATAAGGGTCTCCGAGTGCCGGGTGCATGACCGCGGAGCTGGCGCTGAGAGAGAAGGGCCTCCCAGCACCAGCCCCACAGTTGCAGAGCTGGTGCTGGGAGGTAAGGGTCTCACAGAGCTGAGCAGGGAACAGGCTCCCCAGCCTGTTTCCCACCCAGCTTCACACTTTCAGAGCGGAGTGGGGAACAGGCTCCCCCGCCTCCTCCCTGTGGTTGGGGCAGGCCCCAGCCCTACCATCAGATCAGGTCAGGGGGCTGGAACCTATCCCCCCCCTGCAGCT
>NW_017728992.1:86869399-86881364 GCF_001723915.1 Gavialis gangeticus | reverse complement strand
CCACAGTTGCAGAGCTGGTGCTGGGAGGTAAGGGTCTCACAGAGCTGAGCAGGGAACAGGCTCCCCAGCCTGTTTCCCACCCAGCTTCACACTTTCAGAGCGGAGTGGGGAACAGGCTCCCCCGCCTCCTCCCTGTGGTTGGGGCAGGCCCCAGCCCTACCATCAGATCAGGTCAGGGGGCTGGAACCTATCCCACCCCTGCAGCTCTTTCCAAGCCCCTTGCCTTCATCTGACAGTGGGGCAGCTAGCAACAAGATAGCTACCCCCCCCCCCTCGCAGCTCTTTCCAAATCCTCTGCTCCTGATCAGGGAGCCAGGGCCAGGAGCTTCCTGTTGCCAGAGCAGGGCAACGTTGTTCCTGCCCCAGGGGCATGGTGTAATGTCCCAGTCTCAGCCAGGAGACAGCTGTCTCCTGGCCTGGTGCTTCCTGTTGGCCCCTGAAATAGCATCCATTGCTGAGCCCCAGGAAGCAGCAGCAGTTTGTTGCCATTAGTAGCAAATCTGCTCCTGCTTTCCTACATGTGTAGGCATCTGCCCAGGAGCATTTACTCACAAATAGTTTACTCATGAATAAGCTGATCCCAGATCAAATGCATGCATAGATGCACCCAGTTACTTTTGTGATATTGTTCTTCCTCATCATCAGCTTGGGACTTGACTACCCAGAATAGTTTAGTGTCATCTGTGAATTTTACGATTTTACAGTTTTTTTTCTATCTTTTTTAGGTCATTTACAAAAAAGTTGAGCAAAAACACCCCCAGGATGGGTTCCGGTCTGTATTGACCTAAATGACCAATTAATCTTCACTTTTGTTTCCTGTCTTTTAACTCAGTGGAGCCCAATCTTTTTGCCCCACGAGTTGGATGAGTGGTACAGTAGTCGGTCTGTAGGCTGGATCCTATGTGGAGTGGTATGCAGAGCCAGTTTGTGAGCATGTTCCCATGCCCCAGCCTGACTCAGCACCTGAATCCAGCTGCATGCTGACCTGACCCCACCTTCCAGATCTAGCTGTGGAGTAATCCCACATGCTGGCCAGACTGGTTATGTTATCCAGCTTGCAAGGCTCCCAACGGATCTAGATATTTGGTAGCAGGGAGTGACAATTAATTTTGATACTGCTGTCCTGCTACCAAATTTCTGTTTCTGTGGATGATACAGCTCTGTGGGCTGGAGGTTGAGAACCACTATTTTAACCCACTTTTGATTCACAAAAGGGCCTTCCCTCCAATCCCATGGTAATTCATATGTCATTACTAGTGGATATTTCAGTCAAGTTGAAATAAATATTGAGTTATGATATCAGAGGTAAGTGGGTTCACATGCAAACTTTCTGGTAGTTCAGGGTTTTTCTTTGAAACCATCTTTCTTTCATGTCAGAAAGAATAGTTTGTAACTGAGTAGTGCCAGTGAGCTTGGTTGTTTCGAGAGAGTTGCTCTCTCAAGAAACTTACAGCCTAAGATGGATTGATACTAACTTTCTAGGTATTTAGGCAAACACTTTCATAAATGATTGACCACTAATTGTGGCTGCTCTAGATTTTGAATGTTCAACTTAAACATGTTTGGCCTGTTTTTGAGACAGGGCAGCAATAGCTCTTGCTAATTTTATTTGGCTTGTTGGTGGCTCAGTACTTTCAAAAGTAGAACACAAAGAATTTTGAATTGAGAGCGCCAAAATCAGTGGCTACACTTGAGCAATTGGGCTGTGGAAAAGTGAACTGAGGAGGGATTTTAAGGGTTGCTGCCAAAGCAATACATACAAAGATTATACTAGCTAGTGTTATTTTTTTAAATAATTCTTTAATCTTCATAGGCCTGAATTTCCCCGAGAAAAACCTTTTGTAGCTTTTTAATTTAGAAAATAAGATAATTAAAGCCTCATGTTAGAATTTAAAAAAAATGACCTATAATTTGATACAGGTTTTATGACAGTAATTGACTTTAAAACTTCAAGATTAGGTTCTAATTTATTACCAAAAGCAGTCACTACATCATCTGTGATATTAATTAAGAAAACTACAAGAGAATTTGTAGTACTTCTTAAAGCAGAGCAGTCCAGAGTGTATGTTACTGCAGTGTCATATAACTGCATTAAGTATCAATGGAGCCATGCTGATTTTGTACCAATTGAGACTGCCCACCACAGTGCCCTCTGTGTGTGTTTGTAGTTGTGGTATTATGGTTCTGTTTCTGCAAAATCTAGTTAAGTTAAAGCTTGTTTTAGAACTGCATTGACAGTATTGGTAATGAAGTATGCAAACAAGGAAGCAAACAAGTGTGAGAGTTTAAAACAATAGATTATGATTACTACAGTATAAATATAAATAAGTAACTAAATAGGTTTTCAGACTGAGGGATTTTGACGACTAATTTTCTGTAACAATCCTATGGTTCTTCTCCCAAAGATGATCAAGATATGGTTCATGCCCAGTGTGCTGACAGACTTTGTGTAAAGCTTGTGGTAGCTTAAAAGTGACTGTTAATTAGCATTTAATTTTTCTTATCCAGTAGTCAAGTGCACCTGTGGTGTGTTCCATTTTCAAAGGTTCTGTTTCATCATATGTTGCAGCTACGATCGCAGTTTGTGTTAATGATTTTTTAATACTTGTGACTTTCTTGCAGACGATGTTTAGAAAAATATAGCTTGCCTCCACATTTTTTTACCCTGTAATTGCCAGGAAATGAGATGGATGCTTCTTGAATTGGAGTATGCTTGAACTTCTCTTTCAAACCCTATGTTGAATGTTGTCATCACAGTCTTTAAGGACTGTGAGAGAAGAATCTTTTCTAGCTCTTAAACAAAATGCAGTCTTCCACTGGGAAGAGGTGGGGGCAAAACCAGTGCTCTCTAACCTCCATGATTCCCTTCAGAGTTTGTTTTTCACTCTTCTGTGTCAGTGCCTAATTCAGTGATGGGAACAACTTTTTGGATGTATGTTATTAGCAATAAATTGCATTTCTCCAGCTGGAAAAGTAGGTATTGACAAACTCATCAGCAACTGCCATTTCCTTGGTCACATTTTTTTTGGCTGCTTTGTTTAATACACTTCTACCTCTAGATTTGGTCTTTTCAAACAAGGGATGAGAGAGGTCCATGTGAGGATAATCTGTTTTGCTGCTCGACAGAGAGCTGCTAGGGCTGACCACTTACCACATTCACTATTATTTTTTTTACCAGCATTTCATTCACTGTTTTTTGTTTGTTTGTTTTTTATCAATAGCTGAGAGCTGAATCCTTATGACTGAGTTATTTCTTAACTGTGCTGAAAGACTGCATCCATAGCTGATATGAATTATTAAAATTAATTAATTTGATTTCTCCAAAGCATGAGAAAAATGAATTGGGTGCACCACCGCGTTTACCACCACTGCCCCTGTGCTGCCCAGCACGCGAGCTCCGGGCAGGCAGCAGCAGCCAGCACTGCCTGGCACGGCAAGGGGGGGGTCCGCAGCTGCTGCCACTGTGCGCAGCCCCACGGGCAAACCTGGAGCTGGCGTGGGGTCCAGGCTGGCAGCGGGTGCAGGTTACAAGGCGGTGCTGAGCGCGGGGGGTGGGGAAAACGGCCCCTCGTCTGCCCCATGGCTGGTGCCCTGCACTTCAGCCACCCACAGCCCACCTGGGGCTGCCTGTGCCTGCTCAAGACAGCCCCTTGCAGGCTGCGAGCAGCTGCAGTGTGGGGTGTTGGCCATGGGGTGGGGGAGAGGCCGCTTTCCCCCACGTTCCACACCAGGTCCTTCCCTGCCCTCTTCCCCCACCCCCTTTACTGAGGTTCCTGCGCCGGGGCAGCCACATGTTCCCAGGCCAGAAGCCCCTGATGGGGCGTCCGGCTGGGAGTGCAGGGCCGGGCAGGAGCTGCTGTTGTGGGAGGCTGCCGGGCTTCCCCTTGGTCTTACTGTCCCTGGTTTCTGTCATTTTTTACAGGAACCAAAGACAGAGAAATACTAATTTTCAAAAATTTTTAGGGGCCCCACAGGCCAGACAGAATGCGGCCCGTGGGCCATATTTTTCCCATCCCTGGAATACATAAAGGACTCTAAATCTTAAGATATTTAAGGCAGATTATATAGATATTTATAATGTGAGTGATATCTTTTAGTTGAATTTGGGAACTGGTACAAGAATAGAAAGATTGCTGATTTCTGGGGGCTTTTTGTTTTCTGTTTTATTAAAGAGCTTGCCCTCCTTTGTTAAAGGATCTCTTTTGCCTTTGTGGTTACTTAGAGTTGTAAAACCAGAATATGACTCTCATAATCCTGGCCACATTATAGTGAATGGCAAAATTGATTTTAATAAGAAGGATTTCACTTAAAAGCAAGTTTACAATTCTCCCTTCAGGTTCTCTCTGGGTCTTGGGGCTTCAGGTTGGAACCTAGCACTGTTGGAAGGACCCGAGTTCCTTCAGTCTTGCCTGCATACTGAAGAGGACTAGTTAATACTTTCCTGGAAGAGAAAAAGTACTGTATTGTATTTTTGTTCCACTTTGCCAGTAAGGGGCTGAAGGTACTGCTGAGTACAGGAAGAGAAATCATATTGTTCTGGGAATTTTCAGTTCTTTCCTTCCCTGGGAGAGGAAGGTTTCTAGTAAGAAATTTGGCTGGATGGCTTATCCTAATCTCTCCCATAGGGTACATGGAGATAGCAATACATTTTTATTTTTTTTAACAGAGGGGAAAGTGATCAAGGTGCATCATCATCACAGAAGGTAGAAGTTATAAGACTATTGCAGTCTGTTTAGCTAGTGTGTCTCGTACCTCCAGGGTAACCCTGTTTGTTGCAAGTTCTTGAGAATGTGAAAGGAAGGAATGAGAAAGCAGAAGGGAAAGAGGAAATATGAGTGAAAGAAACGAAAGGTTAACCCCCCCCCCACACACACACAGACACATTTCAACACTTCTATAAAATATGTTAGGTTGTTGGTCAGGATGGAATGGTGGGTTACCCATTTTATTATCCGTAACATATAATGTTGCATATGGGCATGCAGCAGTGTAACAAACTCAAAAAAGGGATGTGTAATCCCCAGAAGTTTGAGAATTAGTATGCTAAGTTGTTTCCTGCTGCTTGGGGAATTGGCTTTTAGTAGTGACTGTCCCATAATTTGTTGTTACAGAGGCATTTTTCCTGCTACGTTTTTTCCCCAACCCTCTATTAGAAGTTTTGATTAATTTCCCTATTTCATCCATCTGCCCTGCTCACATTTTCATAAATTATCGAAACAAATTTCACCACACTATAAGAGAAATGATACTTACCCACAGGCAGGGATTTTATTTATTGACTAAGGTGGTTGTTGTCAGGAAATAATTCAGTATTTGGTGAGAAGCACTCAAGAAGGTGGATGTCACCTATTTTTAGTCAAGGATCTCTGACATCTTTTATTTTTGTTTTTCTAGACAATTTAAGATGGTCTTTACTCTATCTTTTATGAGCATGTGCTATAATGTGTCTCCTCAGTCAGCATCTCTGATTTTGCAGTATACATTAGAGGTACCAAGATGCTATCCTTCATGTGTCTGATAAGAAAGATTTTTCCCTCAGCTAAGCTTGATGGACCTTTGGAGTGAGTTTGCTTTTTGTCTGTATTTTGGTTAATGTTGTGAACTTACACCCTGAGCTTTTAATACCAGTTAGTATTTGTCATTTGGTTTAAGTTAACAAGGACCTAATGCATGGAAATGTATTTATTTAGTGGCCGTGTTTAAACCCAGCAAGCAGTTGTAGCTGCTGTGCTAATATTGGCCATAGACTGATGGTTATTTTAGAAAGATTAGCCCAGGGCTGGATCATACAGGCGTTCCAGCCCCATGGTTGGAGAACTACACAGGCGAGCTCTCCAACCATGAGGCACTAGGGGCTGCTCCCTGGGCCAACGCCTGCTTGTAGGGGAGCCTGTGAGTTGACAGCCTGCCCTCTCTTCTGCCTGGGAAGGAGCAGGTTGTCAGGATGCAGTTGATAGCTGCTGAAAGCTGTCACAGATAGCCTCGGGGGAGGGGGGGTCTAGCTCTGGGAGAAGGCCACCCCCATGCCACCAGACAGCTGACTGGTGTGATGAGAGGGACAGTTTCCTGTGGCAGGAACCTTCCCAAATCCTGCCAGTGCATTCCTCTGGGCTAACCCTGGAGGAGTGCAGGAGCGGGGGGTGGGGAGGGGTACTCTCCTGAGGTGGTAGGACTTAGGCTGCCATGCTGTGGCAGCAAGGTTACTGGTTTCCCCTGACTGTTCCAGGTTGACCCAGATGAGTGAGTGGGGGAGGCTTTACTGGGGGACTTTCTCTCTGGCAGCAACCATCCTGGGGGACTGTGAAGGCTCTCGCCACAGCAGATTGCCCCCTTCCCACCAATCAGATGGTTGTCAGGGAAGCAGAATTTTTCAAGAAAAGTTCCCCACAGGACTTCTTGACAGCTCACCTCTGGATGGATTTTGAGGGATCCAGTGTTCACCCTCCCTCACCCTCACAATGGGAAATGGAGAGTGGAGGACTCCAGGATATTGGGTATCGTCACTATTGAAAAGGTATGCAACTCTTTAGGTTAGAACAGCAGAATGGAGATCTTCCTTGTAGGAATCCATCAAACTTTCTTGCCAACAAGACAGTTCTCTTCTGCAAGGAATCCCTCATGTGCCAGGAAAAAGTCTTTTCCTGTAGGCACAAATGTAACACCTGTTTGTGGCCATAGTTTTGGTTATAACTTCCCAAGTTGATCCAGTGATTTGTTTAGGGTGTCTAGGGGCCTGACTCAGCAGGCTTTACACAAAGTGCTGACTGAAATCGGTTCAAGCAAAGTGACTTTGAATCTTGTCCTACCACTAGTCAGTTTATTTTAATGGTGATTTGAGAGAGTTCATCTTTGTAAGCTTTAAGGTAGGGAAGTGTGTCTAGTGTTGGATCTTCCTTAGTTCTTTGTAGGGCATAAAGAAAGGTATCAGGGAGTTTTCTGTTTCCTCCTCCTGCTAGTGGCTCTATACTTGGGCTCTACAGGAGGGCACTTGCATCCACTCCATAAACCCCTCCTCAGAATTTCTAACTTGCTGAGGGCTTTAAACTAGGCATGTCCAGGGGAGTGAGGTCAGATTCCACTGCTGTACATAATTCCTTTGGCCAAGATGACCCTGGGGAGGGTATTCATGTAGGGGACATCCAGATGAATACCAGAAAACTTGAGGTGACTAAAGGTGAACTTGGGCATCTTTATGGGAATACTAGAAGCATGGGCAGTAAGCAGGATGAACTAGCACTCAGAGAGGAATTTGACCTCATTGGGTTGATGGAGACCTGGTGGGACAATATATATGATTGGGCAGTGGATAGGAAGGATTGGGTTGGGAAGAAGGGAGGAGGTGTGGCCCTCTATGTGAAAGATCAGTACCCCTCCCTGCAGGTCACATTTGATAGAAGGGGCCAATGAGAAGGGGACCTGATGGAGGGAGTCTACTATAAACCTCCCTACCAAGAAGGGGAGAGTGATCGGGCATTCTCCAGGAAACTGACTGAGGCAGCCAGCACTAAAGACCTGATTGTTGTGGGTGATTTCAACTACCCTGACATCTGTTGGGAAGACCATTCTGCTAGCTCCAGCAGATCAACCAACTCTTGGCAGCTATTGACGACCTGTTCTTGACACAGGCTGTGGAAGGACCAACTAGGGGTAAAGCCACTCTGGACTTAGTGCTGACCAAAGGGAAAGACATGGTAGGCAAGCTGAAGATTGGAGGTACTCTGGGCGACAGTGATCACAATCTGATTTGGTTCACCATCCACTGAAAAGCTGTGAATTCAGCCAGTAGAACAGAAGTCCTAGACTTCACAAGAGCAGACTTTGGTAAACTCAGGAGTCTAGTTAGAAAGGCCCTTTTGCAACCAGCGACTGGACGATTTGGGAGTTTAGGAAAGGTGGTGCTTCCTTAAAGGGGCAATTCTCAATGCTCAAAAAGAGCCCATCCCCACGCAGTCAAAAAGAGGGAAAGGGGCCTTCTTGGCTCAACAGGGATATTATGGAACTTTTGAAAAAAATAAAAAAACCATACATGTAATGGAAAAATGGTTCAGCATCCAGAGAAGAGTACACTCATATGACCAGGGTCTGCAGGTATGAGACATGGAAAGCCAAGGCATGTATGGAGATCAAGCTGGCAACTGAAATAAAAGACAACATAAAGTCCTTCTAAAGGTACATAGGGAGCAAGAAAAAACTCAAGCTTCACTGTGGGACCCCTATTAATATGGGGGGGGTGTCTACAGTTGATCCCTGCGGAAAGGCAGATCTCCTAAATACTTACTTCACAGTGGTATTCCTGAAATCAGATGGGAATTGGTCACTTGTCCAGAGGCCCAGGGAATACAGGGAACACAGCAGTCCACATGAAATCAGTTCTGAACAGGTGAGGGTACTCTTAGAACATTTGGACATTTTCTAGTCTGCTGAGCCAAATGACCTACATCCAAGAGTCCTGAAAGAACTGGCTGAGCTCATAGTGGGGCCTCTGGCAAACCTGTTTGAAGAGTCATGGAACTCAGGAGTGATCCCAAATGACTGGAAGAGGGCTAACATGGTACCCATCTTTAAGAATGGGAAGAGCGATGACTCTGCAAACTATAGACCAGTCAGTTTGAATTCAGTCCTGGGAAAAATCTTTGAAAAAATTGTCAAGGAGACCATTAACCACAACCTTACAACCGTTGGAGTGTTAAGAAGCAACCAGCACAGCTTTGTTGAGGGTAGGTCATGCCTAACAAACCTGGTTTCCTTTTATGAAACAAGGGACATGAGGTGTTGACATCATTTACCTAGACTTCAGCAAGGTACTGAAGGTTGATATGGTTTCCCATGAGATTCTCTCAGTTAAGCTGGAGGGTACTGGCTTAGACCAGCCTAGAGTGAGGTGGGTTGGCAGCTGGCTCAGAGGCCAATCCCAGAGAGTTGTAATCAATGGGATGGCCTCAACCTGGAGGGCAGTCTCCAATGGTGTCCCCCAGGGATCAGTGCTTGGGCCCATGGTCTTTAACATCTTTATCAATGACTTGGATGAAGAAGTGGAAAGTGCAGTGATTAAGTTTGTGCATGACACCAAACTGTGGGGAAATGCAGGTACATCTGAGGATAGGGTAAGGATCCAGGATGACCTTGACAGACTGCTCCTATGGGCTGAATGCAATCAGATGAGGTTCAATAGGGACAAGTGCCGAGTCCTTCATCTGGGTAGGAAGAACCTTTACCATAACTATACAATGGGTGGTGGTCCACTGGCTGATACTTCAGCTGAAAGGGACCTGAGGGAGGCAATCAACCAGAAGATGAATATGAGCCAACAGTGTGATGAAGTTGCCAGTAGGGCAACTAGGACTCTGGCATGTATCAGCTGATGTGTTGCAAATAGATCCAGAAAGGTGCTCCTCCCCCTCTATTTGGTGTTGGTAAAACCACAGCTCAAGTATCATGTCGAGTTCTGGGCACCACACTTCAGGAAGGATGTGGATAAGCTCGAAAGGGTACAGAGAAGGGCCACCCGTACTATTAGGGGCCTGGAGGATAGGTCCTATAAGGAGGGACTTCAGGAACTGGGTTTGTTCAGTCTGAGCAAGAGAAGACTGAGAGATGACTTGATAGCCGCCTACAAGTATGTCAGGGGTGAACACCAAGATGTAGGGGAGCAACTCTTCAGAAAGGCACCCCTTGGGAGGACGAGGACCAATAGGCACAAGTTAATTGAGGAAAAATTTAGGCTAGACATAAGGAAAAACTTCTTTTCCACAGAGTATCTAGACTCTGGAACACACTGCCAGCAGAGGTGGTATAATCACCATCCCTGGAAGTTGCATAGATTCACAGATGTTTGGGTCGGAAGGGACCTCAGTAGATTATCGAGTCCGATCCCCTGCCATGGGCAGGAAAGGGCGCTGGGGTCAAGCAGCCCCAGCCAGGTGCATGTCTAGCCTCCTCTTAAAGACCCCCAAGGTAGGGGAGAGCACCGCCTCCCCTGGAAGCCCATTCCAGATTCCGGCAGCCCTTACCATAAAGAAGTTATTCTTGATGTCTAACCTAAATCTGCTCTCCGTTAGTTTGTAGCCATTGTTCCTAGTTATTCCAAGGGCTGCCCTTGTAAACAGATCATCCCCTATTCCTTGGTGCCCCCTCCCAATGAATTTGTAGGTGGCTACAAAATCACCTCTCAGCCTTCTTTTGCAGAGGCTGAAGAGATCCAGGCCCTCAGTCTCTCCTTGTAGGGCATTGTCTGCAGGCCCCTAACCATATGAATGGCCCTTCTGTAAACCCTCTCAAGGTTGTCCACATCTCTCTTGAAGTGCAGTGCCCAAAACTGGACGCAGTACTCCAACTGTGGGCTGATCAATGCCGCATAGAGGGGAAGATCACCTCCCTGGATCTGTTTGTCATGCACCTGCTAATGCATGATAAAGTGTGGTTAACTTTACTGACTGCTACATCATGTTGACAACTCATGTTCATCTTGGTATCAACAATGACTCTGAGATCCTTTTCTGCTGCTGTGCTCTGAGAAGGTGCTTCCCCAGCCTGTAAGTGTACTGGTGATTCCTTCTCCCTAGGTGTAGTACTTGGCACTTGTCCTTGTTGAACTGTCTCCTATTCTGTTCTGCCTACTTTTCCACCTGTCCAGATCCACCTGGATTCATTCCCTACCCTCTAGTGTGTTAACTTTACCCCATAATTTGGTATCACCTGCGAATATGGACAGAGTGCTTTCCACACCCTCATCCAAGTCACTGATGAAGACACTGAACAGCACCGGTCCAAGGACTAAGCCTTGTGGGACTCCACTGCTAACATCTTTCCAGGTTGATAGTGACCCATCCACCACTAATCTCTGGGTGCTAGAGGTGTTTAAGAAGAGGCTGGACAAGCACCTCATAGAGCTCGTTTGAACCCAGTAACCCTCTGCCCGTGGTAGGGGACCAGACTTGATGATTATACAGGTCTCTTCCCGTCCTTCTATTCTGTGATTCTATATTCTCATAGCTCTTCTCTCCCATTTAACACTGACTGACAGAGCTCTGGTCATCTCCAGTCCCACTACAGGCCCAGTAACTGGGTGGGAGTTACAAGGTGACAGAGGGGCCTAGCTGAATAATGATTCCTGACCGTGGCACTGGTTGAGGTGAAAAGCACCTTACAGAGTTAGATGCCTGGAGCAAGCCCTCTTCTGGATGAGCTGTCACCCCTTCACAGCAGTAGAAGGTTTATTGGGTGAGAAAGCACTAATGTTTCCCTTTGACGTATTCCTATTTTCCCTTGAGGTATTACTAAGCCTCCCCTGCTCCTTGCAGTGTCAAAGATAGTTAATATAAAAAGTTAATGTCAGCTGATGGCACAGTAATTTCTTCTTCATACTAAGGACCACAGATTTGTTGCAATGGATTCTTCAGCCTGTTTGCAGTTCACAGTAGAAGAGACTAACAGAGCAGTCTCTTCCTACTCCTGCTTTACTACAGGGGAAGAGTGTAGCATCTTCTTACAAGTGGGTGAATGCTCACGTCATGTTTGCTCGTTGTTATAAAAATGCAGGAATGTTTGCTAAGTTGTTTAAAAACTTGATGGGTACACTGTCTTCCTATCTGGGATATTGTGATTATAAGAAGCATTGCACTACAGCCCCATGTTATTAGTATCTGAACAGTTCTCTTCCCTTCATGCACAATCTTAGAGAATCCTTATGGTGACTCTTTATGGAGAAGTGCCCTTGGGGAAACTCCCTTCAGAGTTTGCAGCTCTGCTTTCCTGCTAATGTGTCTGACTAGCAAGAGTGCCTTCTCTCTCCAGAGGCTACTGCTCTAAAACATTCTTCTTATGGGGGGAAAAACCAAACCTGTGCCAGATTTTAGCCAGTGAAACATCACTGTAAAATAGGAGCATTTTAAGTTGGTAACCTCAAGTAGTTATAGCTTGTTGAGACTATTACTACATTTTTTGGATTTGACTTCCTGGGTTTCTG
>NW_017728992.1:86855801-86864399 GCF_001723915.1 Gavialis gangeticus | reverse complement strand
TGACTCTTTATGGAGAAGTGCCCTTGGGGAAACTCCCTTCAGAGTTTGCAGCTCTGCTTTCCTGCTAATGTGTCTGACTAGCAAGAGTGCCTTCTCTCTCCAGAGGCTACTGCTCTAAAACATTCTTCTTATGGGGGGAAAAACCAAACCTGTGCCAGATTTTAGCCAGTGAAACATCACTGTAAAATAGGAGCATTTTAAGTTGGTAACCTCAAGTAGTTATAGCTTGTTGAGACTATTACTACATTTTTTGGATTTGACTTCCCGGGTTTCTGCATAAAAGTTTTATAAGCGTTAGCAGCAGTGCTAGCAGAATATTATTTTACATTATAGAACCCTTTTCAGTGATTTCTGTATTGTTTTTCAGTGCATGCATAGGAATGTATGTATAAAATTTGCATAAATACAGATTATAAAGCATGTGGTTATTATAAGCAGGACTGGCAACTACTGAAGTGTCTGAACACTAGTGTTGTAAGATTTTTTTTTCTGGCTACTTATAATGTTGCAAAACTTCCTCTGCTTGAGCTGAAGTCAATGAAATGTGGGCTTTGAATGTATAAAGTGTTATAGTGTTCTGAAATACCTGATCTCTCTCTGTTAAATTGGACACTCAAAAATAGTGGATTTTTTTTTACTGTAATCATGCTCTGCCTCAAGTCCCTGTCTGCTATATAGAGCTAATAATAACCACTCAAGAGTACTGTAAAAATTATTAATATATGTGAAGAATTTGTAAGCTAGTATGATGGATACAATAGAAAATCCCTTGAGGAAATTAATAATTTTGTCATCAGTGAAGAGTTTGAACACTGTACAGTAAATAGGGCGTGAGGCCACACATGAACAAAGATGAGAAAACAATATTGAATGCCTGCTGGGCAACTGTCTGCCATCCATTCTGTTCACTAAATAAAGCTAGAATTTCCATCCCTAGATTATTTTGCATTTCTGGATGATATTCCATGCCAAATCCAAACAAAAAGTTGGATATGCAAACTTTTCTTACAGGGAGAGTTTGTTTCTATCTGTCTCTCTGACTGTATCTGTCTGACGCCCCTGCCTCTGCCTTTGCTTTCTTTCATCCTCCCATTTCAGAAGAATCAAAATAGGTCTGTGTTCCATCGGAGAGACAAGCCTCAGGGGCTTCAACTTTTAAGGCAAGATGGGCTACGATGGAACTTTCAGTTCCGTCTAATGGGAAACAGTTTAGTTTGGACTGTTCTTGTACTGAATAATGGATCTGTGATGTAGTAAAAAATGTATGAGATCATGGATCACATAATTTATAGCTGTGCTGTTATGCATGTGCATAATGGAAATGTGGGTTGCAGAGTCACCCTTAATCTGGTATGTCCCTGTTTCTGACTGCTTGATTTTGCACTCTTAATAATGTCCTTTTGATGTTCTTGGAAGCACTGGATGATGTGGCATAAAGTTTTATCAACAAAAGTCTTGTGTATGTGCTTTATTCACATGGGTCAAAGCTATGAATGAATTTTTCCAGTCTTGCTGGATACAAGCTGAGAAAAATTACAGTACGCTCCCTATTTTATATTTTCTGTAGACTTTGTTTACATTAAAATTACATTTTTGTAACATTCTAAACAGTAGTAAAATCTTTTTCCGGAAAAAAATAACCCTTTTTTTCCTTTACTTATGGAGCCAAGTGCCTGATTTTAATGAGTATGCAAGAAATGGAAAGAGAGAGGGGAAAAATCGACATATTTGCAAACTTTATAAAATGGCCTAAAAGTAATTTTCTAGTGATAAAAATGTCATAATGTTAAGGTCTGATGTCTCAGCCTTGCTAGAGTTAGTTGCAAGTGTATTGGATTTTGTAGCAAGCTGGCATAATATAATCTCTGCTCTTTCCAATACAAAGCTCAGTTTCTAACCTTACAGCACTGCCAGACTACTTTCAAAGTCATGACATATTCATGTCACAGGGAAATTCTTGTTGGCCTAAAACTGAATCTTACCTATCCTAGACCTTGAGTAAATAAATGTGTGTGGTGTTGAAGGGGCAAATTTCCTCATTAGGAAAGAGGAGGTGAAAACACTTCCTTGGAAGACTGATTCTGAAGAAAGTTTTCTTTGTTAATTTTAAGTCACAGGAGAGATGCATTATTAGGTAAAAGCCCAAATAGTGGAGTCCTATGTGCAGTATACATATTTTTTCATCAAATGGTGCTGCAGTTTATCATACTGATATTACTTCTGTGTGTGTATGTATATCGACATATACGGGTGTATGTGTGAGTCTACAAATGTGTGCAAGTATGTGGGTATATGGAATACAGATTCATGCACTGAGACCGTTCATTCTTGTTAACTGGGGTTTCCAGGTTGTTCATGGAGGGCAACTTAATGGGTGGAACATCATGCTGGGAGTCATGTAACAGAATGAATCTTCAATGCAGTATCTTTTGTGTTCCATATACAGGCATACCTCGGAGATATTGTGGGTTCGGTTCCAGACCACCGCAATAAAGCGAATATCGCAATAAAGCGAGTCACACGAATTTTTTGGTTTCCCAGTGCATATAAAAGTTATGTTTACACTATACTGTAGTCTATTAAGTGTGCAATAGCATTATGTCTAAAAAAACAATGTACATACCTTAATTAAAAAATACTTTATTGCTAAAAAATGCTAACCATCATCTGAGCCTTCAGAGAGTCATAATCTTTTTGCTGGTGGAGGGTCTTGCCTCAATTTGTAAAAAAAATGCAATATCTGCGAAGCGCAATAAAATGAGGTATGCCTGTATTTAATAAGCCTTATGTATGCAAAGTTACAATAAGGAAAATCCTTCATCATTGGTTAATTCCATCTTGACTGGGACTTACGCAGTTGATAGAATTTTATTTCCTATAAAAAAAAAAAAAAATGTTGGGCCAGCTCACGTAACCCACCATTTCACAAAACATTCAGCATATCACTATCTGTTTGAGGACAGTAGTAGAGGAAGTCTCATTCCTTGCCAGCTTCCATACTTTGCTTCAAAAGACATCAGTTATCCTTTGAAATGGACCTCAGAGCTGTTGCTAAGATGCATCAGTCAATTACTACTGAACAGTCACTGGTCTATTAAGGGCAGCCACCATTAATATATCTGTTTGCAGGCCACAAACAGATCCTTCTTGGGCTGCAAGTGGCTTCATGGACCACACTTTAGGAACCCCTGCTTTTAGCTATATTGAGATAATCTATCCTTTAGTTTATGTTGCTTTGCTACTAGCTGGTGAAGTAAAGAAAAAATGTGTGGGTAAATGTATTCTTTATAGTACTGCATACAAATCTCAGTCTATGAATAAATTAAAGTTAAAACAATGTTCTTTACCAAAAGGTGGTTAATTGCCTTTTGTTGCTCATCGGTGCCCCTCCCATTCTTTTGACTTGTTGGGAGTAGGATGATACTGATGTGATCCTGTGAGACCATTGAAAGTCCTGTTCAGCTGCAAGAGCTCTGAGGTTAGGTGACATTAAAAGCAAAAATGATGATAAGAATCCTCCAGATTCCAAAAGGCAAGGGGAACCCCTCTTTTAGCCCCCAAAACAACAGAATGACATGACTAATTAGGTAAGTGAGATGCAGCACAATTTGTATGCTAAAAGGGGCAAAAGAAAAAAATGCTGCCATTCAGTATTTGTTAAGATTCCAAGCGAAGCATGACTTCAGAAACGCTTCATATTTCTGATTTGAATGAAATAATTAATTTGCACACTTATTAATGGGCCACAACATGATAACAGTTAAGCACCTTGCATTAATAAACCATCAGGCAGGTCATAAAATACTGGTAGAAGGATGACACAATATGGGATTACAGCTGCTCTACAAAAATATTCTGGTGTCGCTTCTGAGATGATGTAGATATTCATTTAAAGTTTGGCTGATCAGCAGTGTTGTGGTTTGCTATGACATCTGCTTCTGACCTGGATGGCTGTCTAACTTTTTGTAATATTGGTATTAATATATGATTATTATGTAGTATTATTTCAGGTTCTGCCTGTCTGTCAGCCTGTCTCTGTTGTCCTTATCTACACTAGTTTGCTGGTAGATGTCTAGATGCCCTCCTAGTACAGATGCAGTTAATACTAGCTCTCCTAGTACTGATGCAGTTGATACTGTTGCACTGTATTTGCAGAAGTTTCTGGTGCAGACTAGCCTGAGTCTGTCAGACTTTCTGCATCTGCACTTTACTGTGTACATAAAAACCCTTCAAATAACTGGGACTTCAACTGCAACAAATGTTGTAATCAACTGCACTCAATAGGAATTAAATACCCAAGATAGAACTTGGATCAGTGGGGTCACAAAGATTTTAGGTAAGAACAAGTAAATGATAAGTAGGGCGGTACGGATGGCTTCTGTAAAGGGAGGAGGATGTTAAAGGGATGCAGTGGTGTATCTGGATAGCTGTAGCATGATCTTGAAATAAATGCATGTGTATTGCCATTTTGAAATACCCTTCCACAACACAATAAACAACATTAGGACTTGCCTTCTGATGCTTGATGGAGATTGAAAAAACAGATGGATTAAATAGTGTCAAGAAAAAGCCTTGTAGGGTCAGCAATGCCCTGGTCAGTGACTGACAAAGAAACTAACACTTTCTATGTGGGAAGTAAAAATTATTTAAAAAAAAGTTCCTGAATCAACCAAATTGGGACAAGCAATGGAGTAATAATGCACTGCTTGATTTTTGTACAGTCTCTCTCGCATTGTACTGATGTCTCAGAAATTCTTCAAAGCTGTAATCCAGTTGTGCAGTAAAGGATAACAATGGATCAGAGAAGGGTTTGTGCATTTCTTGCACAGTGAATGATTTTGCAGAAATGGATTTGATTGTTTTTTAATCAAGGGTACAGGGTGTTTGCCTGGATTTTCAGCATTCCAGAAGTGGAACAATAACAACTCAATGGTATATTTCAGAATTTCATTGCCATAATGTGGGTGCTGTTTTTTCAGCTACTTGTATCACAGTATTATTAGCAATATATGTAGTGGAACATAAGTAAGCTTCAAGATTAAAAAACTTCAGTAAAGAAAATGGGGAAGATGACAAGTTTACTGTTGCTGTTTAACTCATTAAATACTGCAAAATTAATGAGACAGTAATAATTGAAAGTCAGTATCCTCTGATGGCTGTTCAGTGACCTGTATAATCTCAATCCAGTACTTACTGGATAAAACCTCTATCTAATGAATGGTCTCTTAATGGAAGATTCTGCAGAGCATCTGAATGTATTTGGAGTCTGAAACCAAACAAAACGGAAAAAGTTTCTCAGAGTGCCTATTGATAAGACAGTGATAGAGCTTGTACCGTTTGTGGTTATGCTGTCACCTGTTTTCTGGGTAAATTACGAGCTTCATTCTCTGGGGCAGTTATTCTACCAGCATGCGTGTGTGCTTAATTTGTACATCCTCATCTTCTTAATGAGAACAAGATGGATCTGAATTGTGATAGCTGTATTTCCAGTGAGATATTTTAATCAGAAATTCTGATATTGAAGAGAGCAGCAACAAAAGAAATCATGAACCTTCAGAGTTCAATTACTACTGCCATAATTTTTGTTTTGAATGAGTTGTACATGTTTATAACCATTTGATGTTTGCTTGTATCTCCTTTCCTTATTCAGCTCCATCAGGAAGACTATTTACCTTGATCTCAGCATAGATTTTCTTGTCAGTTTTGCAAAATTTAAATAGTTTTTTGTTAAATTGAAGTAAGGCAATTCCACATAGCACTTTGACCCTATTTAATCCAGTGTTTACCATATGTGTTTGTGTATATAGTTCTGAGTCAAGGGAGTCTTTCACACTGTGTGCACAATGCTCTTCATTTTGGTACTACCAAGTACTACTGTAATACAAACAGTACACCATAAAAGTCTTCTGTGAAATAAAATATATGTGGTAGAGACCATGTGCAAGAGTTCTTCAGCTTCCTGTGATTAAAAAGAGAGTCCCTAAAAGAATGCTCAGCTATGTTTGCTTATGTGATGCATGATCAAACTGTTGGCAGGTTTTGGATACATTTCAATACAGGATGATTTTCAGAAAAAGTGTACAGAATAATTTACGTTTTTATTAATTGTCTTAATTTAGCAGATTTAACTTTATTTAATTTTTTAGATGAAATGGCAGTAAAAAGAGGGAATTTAAGCTTCCCTCCCTCAACCTCTGGGTGGAGGGGGTTACTTCAGCTGCAAACACCAGCAACTACCCCATAAAGTCCTAGTGCATTGCCCAAGCACTTTGACATGTTTGAATTAAAACCATGGCATTGTCTATTCAGATTTTTTTGAAGTGCAGTTTTATGGCGCATATTCCACAATTGAGTGATTTAGAGGAAGGCATATATTTGCAAGAAGCATTTAGGCTGGAAACTGGATTTGAATTGCATTCATTTTTTTGTCCTGTGCTATTTTAAAACTTTTATGATGCCCCAGCATCATAGTGTTACTGTAAGAAAACCTTTAGGCTCACCTTTTTTGTATTTGTTTTTATCCCTAAGGTGAATTTGGTTTGGTATGCCTGGTAAAAAAAATCACTTGGTTCAGTTGCTAGAACTTTTCTTCTCTTCTTTGCTTTAATAATATGGTTCACAAGATTATCTAATCTTTTAGGATTCAAACACATTTGTTACTGTAAGCTTACCATACAAGTAGTTTCTGATTCTGTAGTGAGTCCAGTTAGGATGAAGAGTTTATTTGACCTGGTGTTCTTGTAGGATAGAGGTTTTGACATCCTGGAAATAATTTACTTTTTAAATTGTAAAAATCCAAGTGATTGAAAAATACATGTTATACATTTGGACAATGTGAATTTATGTTGCTTTTGTTGTCAGCATGCTGAGAAACAGAGACCAGATATAGCTTCATATTTCTTTTTCACTTCATGTACTGAAACTAACATTCGTTTATTGTTTTTCTTTCTTTTTATGACCTAAGAAATGAATGATAAAAAACTGTTTTTAATGGAGCATTACATTTTTTTACTTTTTTATTGCACAAGCTATGGGTAGTTTAGAATAATGCAGCATACCATAACCATACTATGTTACAGACATAAATCATTTAGTTGATACCATATAATTATTAAATTCTACATGTACTCAAAGGAACTGAATGACAGCAGCTGCCTTCTGAGCGCAGAGAGCAGGGGCAGGGAAGATTCTGTTCCCCCTCCCCTCCCTCACCTGGTCCTGCTCTCCAGTAGCCAGCATAATTGCTCATCTCCTGCCTTCCCTGGGTGCCGAAATATCTTGCTTTGCCTCTGTGAGTAAGTGTTGGGTAGTTTTTTTTTCTGTTAAATTGTTCTGTTTTGTCATGTTAAAAATAAAAAATTGTGTGAGAAACTGACAGGTATTCAAATACAGCTCTTGAGTAGGCAACAAGGAAGGGCCCAGGACTGGCACACTTACTGACTATTTAAAAAAAAACAAAACAAGCACGCACTGAACAGGTTAAGGTGTAATACTTCAGTAAGTTGTACAGATTCCTCCTCACCACCATTGAGCATTAATAAGGAGGAGAGGCTGCTTAATGCAGAGGAGATGGGAGCTGAACTGAGTAGACTGAGACAGGAAACTTGGAGGAAATGGGAGGTAGGGCGCTTGAGGCTTAGAACGGTGGAGGCAAGGAAACGAGTACTGAGAGCCAGGGAAGGGGGTTTGTTACTGGGTGGTTAAGGTATCTGGGACTGGAGCCACAAAGGCTAGGGACAGAAGTTACATGCAAACCGGTATAAGTGATCAGAAACCAGTTCAAATCTATAACATAACAGAAGTTCATACATTTAAACTTCTTTCAAAATGGCTGGGACATTTAAAATAAACCTGGATGGACGTAATATCAGACTGAACTGATTTAGGTTAAATCTGTTTATTGAACTTCTGTCCCAGATCCTATCCAGATTCAAGTTAACTCACAGTCCCCCAGCATCCCAGGATGCTTTGCACCTCCCCCGCAAACACCCACTCACAGGGTAGGCAGGCTAACCTTGGCCCAAGCTGTCTACTCTAGCTAAACAGGGAGGCGTGCTCTAGCCCTGGCTTCTGGCTCGCCACTGCAGGCACATGTAGCGTCATTTCATTTCCAGAATTAAAAGTGAATGTCTGTTCACTTGTTTATCAATTCAATCTATGCATTTTAGACTGATCTGTGAAGAATTAATCAATTCAGCCTTGGGCTTTGGATGCAGGTGTTGCCATGGACGTAGTCTTTCTGGACTTCATCAAGGCCTTTGACACTGTCTCCCACCCCATCCTCATTAAAAAAAACTAGGCAACTGTGGCATTGATGCCTACACAGTCAAATGGATTGCAGATTGGCTGAAGGGTCGTACTCAGAGGGTAGTGGTGGATGGGTCATATTCAACCTGGGGAGAAGTGGGCAGCGGAGTCCCCCAGGGCTCAGTCCTTGGCCCGCGCTGTTCAATTTCTTTATCAGCAATTTAAATGACGGATTAAAAGGCAACCTGTTTAAGTTCACTGATGATACCAAAATTTGGGGTGAGGTGAGCACGCTAGTAGGGAGGGAAAGACTGCAGCAAGACCTGGATATGTTACAGGGGTGGGCTAACA
>NW_017728992.1:86850725-86855785 GCF_001723915.1 Gavialis gangeticus | reverse complement strand
AAAGGGATCTTGGAGTCATTATTGACTCCAAGATGAACATGGGCCGACAATGTGAGGTCACGGTTGGCAGGACTAACCGGACCTTGTCGTGCACCCACAGGTGCGTCTCAAGTAGGGCCAAGGAGGTGATCCTCCCCCTCTATGTGACACTGGTCAGGTCACAGCTGAACTGCTGCATCCAGTTCTGTGCGCCCCACTTCAGGAGGGATGTGGACAACATTGAGAGGGTCCAGAGGAGGGCCACCTGCATGATCCGGGGACAACAGGGCAGACCCTACAATGAGAGACTGTGGGACCTGAACCTGTTCAGCCTTCAAGAGAAGAGAAGGCTGAGGGGGGACTTGGTGACCATCTATAAACTCACTAGGGGGGACCAGAAGGGTTTGGGAGAGACTTTTTTTTCCCTTAGCGCCCCCTGGTATAACAAGGAATAACGGCTATAAGTTGTTGGAGAGTAGGTTTAGATTAGACATCTGTAAGAACTACTTCACAGTTAGGGCGGCTAGGATCTGGAACCAACTTCCAAGGGAAGTAGTGCTGTCTCCTACCCTGGGGGTCTTAAGAAGAGGATTGATGCCTACCTGGCTGGAGTCATTTGAGCCCAGTTTTTCTCCTGCCCAGGCAGGGGGTCGGACTTGAAGATCTACAAGGTCCTTTCCAACCCTACTTCTATGATTCTATGACTATCTGTACTTAGCCAAAGGGACAACACAGGCTTTGAAGATGGGGAAGCAGTAGGTGGGGTAAAACTGGGACCTGTTAGGAAATGAGTGTGGGAGTTGTAGGGAGCAAGGGGGAAATCGCATTCTGAGAAGGCTAGGCCTCTCCTCGTCCCTGGAGTGTGTAAGGTATGGTGCTGTCTAATTTCACCATCGTATAATGGGTTTTCTTCCCCTCTTACAAGATAGAGGGTGCTTGCTCACTGGGTGTCTAGTATTTTATTTTCTCACATTCTTCAGTGTGGTCTTGTGCCATATTTATTGCTTGAAGACCAAAAGGTTCAGTTCCTTTTGGGGGTTTTTTTGTGATGCTCAGTCATTATGCTAGCTGATTGATTCACAGATAAAATTAATTAATTAATTCATACCTTGTGAGAGGAATGGCTACCATTATTCTTAATTTACAAAGGGGAAATTTGAGGCAGAAAGACAGTAAGGTCAAAAGTGTCCACAAGTTTCGGTGTGCGATTTAAAGTGCCCATTACCTGATTGTTCAGGGTATATAGAACTTTTTTGTTGCCAGAAGAGCACCTCGTTGCTTCTGCTGTGTCCATGAAGCTTGGCATTTCTGTAGAGCAGAACCCTCGTCAGGCACATGGAAAAGGAGGAACACACAGTTAGTGAAGGTTTAATTACTGGGACTTATTGTCATCAAAAAGGAACTCTGCAGCAGAGGAAGTCAATTCTCATAACAATGAGACTACCCTTTCTCTTTTGACAATCCCATCTCATTCACTTCATACTTTACAATGTTTTCAGCAAATGAGACAGGGTCCTAAGCACTGAATGAGGTCTGTGTCCAGTGGAAACATTGGATTTAATTAAAGACTCTATCATTGTGCGCGCACACAATCTGAATGAAATTTCCACATGCAGCCATAATTTTGTGAGGGGCAAGGATATTTTTGGGTGAGATCTTTTATATCTGTATAGTTTGGATAAAGTTAGGCAAGGTTTTGAATGCAGAGCATTCTTTAGGCCTGAGGGAGAAAGCACGTGCAGTGCTTTTTTTAAGAACATGTCACTGTGTAGTCTGGCTTCTTTTTTCTTTAGGTTTGACATAGCATTTTTTCATTTCTGCAATGCATTTTTGGCTTTGCACCTATCATATTCTTTTAGCATAGTTTTTTGTGTAAGTAATGCTGGAAAAATAAGGTGCAAATATTTAACCTTTATAGTAATTACTTGGAATGCTGTACTAAGGGATGTGGTACATTTTTCATTGCTTGGAGGCTTTTAAAATCAAGATTTTATGCTCTCTCTAAATGATATTGTGGCTGACCCACTTGACTGGATTTGGTACAGGAATTACTGATGATATTCTATGGCATATAATACACAGGATGCCCAAATAAGTCATTATTTTTTTTCTTCCCTTCTGTGTGTGATGCAATGTGTTTCATTTGTGTATTGAGGAGTGCTGATGTACAGCCTGGTCTTATAAATGCTGTCTGTTAGCAGACGGAGCTTAACTATATCTATCTCTGTGTTCCTTGGGGAAGGGATGGTACAGGAATGTATTGCACTGATGAGATTCAGCTCTGTGATGCAGGTTAATGGAGCTGGGATGTTTCCTTCTTTCTCTGTGTTGCCTGCAAGTAGGTTTGTCTCCTGTAGTGAGTTCTCTGGAGTGTCGTGTGACTGACTGTGAATCTCTTAAGATTTTAGTGTCAGAGTTAAAAGGAACTGTCCCAGTACTTAATTCCTAGAAAAGTCACAAATTTCTCTTGCTGGATTATGAATGAATAGTGTCACTGGTCCCAGCTGTCTTCCCAAGGAAGAAGAGCCCCATTTACTTGAAACAGCTTCACAGCTCTTGCGATTGGCGAAGGAGTTGGTCATTCCCTCTCTCTGACATTTGGTCTTTTATTACTTTATTGATGAATTCAGTGCTCCATCTCCAGCTTCTCTGTCCTTAGCTATGACATAAGTGTTGCAGAGGACAAGGTAGAACTAGATTTATGGAATAATGGGTTTAAAATACTAGTGGGCTTTTCCCCTAGATTCCTTGTGTTGCTGAACAACTGTTGCTCACAACAGGTGCCCTTGCACAACACTGCCTGATCTAGCCTTCCAGGAAGATGCAAGATGCTATCAGTGTTACCTCAATATACATGGTACCAGGTTATGCTCATTAAACTGCTTAAGTCTTGTGTAGATGAGTTTTTCTCTTCACTAAGGGCCCAGCTTCAGAAAACCAGTATGTGCTGCTTCAGAGGTGCTGAGTGCCCTCAGCAGCTATCAGAAAGAGGTGCACAACTCTTATTTAACTACAGCACAGCCAAGCTAATTTTTCTGATAACCTGTCAAACATCTATTTTGGATTATTGCTAACACAAATCTGGTATTCTTATTCATTTTTTATATACATTTGCTACAATATGAATCTTTCGTGCTTTTACAGTCAGATCAAGTAATTATACTCAAGTTAAATGACTTTACTGGCTGACTCTAGAAGCTAAACTGCATTTTCTGAATCCCATGGGTGGTTAGTCATACACTTCCCACTGAAGTTCTCTGGACTGTTGTGTGACTCTACGGCTGTGCATCTCTAAAGATTTTAGAGTCAAAGTTAACAGGAATTGTCCCAGTGCTTAGTCCCTAGAAAAGTCACGAGTTTATATGTGTTGCTTTGCTTTAAATCTTAAATTAACTTTACTTTGGTTGCAGCAGACTCCTTTTTGTGACTGTCTGTGCTGTGTGTACTTATGCAGGGGAATGTTGGCTATTCTTCCCAGCTCTGTGGGAGGGGTTCCTTCCAGCTGTGCACCCTTTTCCCCATCCACCCAGAAGGCGTTGTCCCATGTTTTGATTTTCTGGCAGTAAGACTGCCCCAGGGCTCCTAGGAGGGTTATGGTTGACATAACCACCATCTGCTGCAAGAAGGGAGTGCTGCCAGCTTGCCTCTCCTAAAAGCTTTGTCAGTGGAGAAGACAAATAGCTAAGCATTTGTTTTATAGTAAAGGGCTAGGAGTAGCAAGGAAATCAGGATGGAAATGTATGTCAGAGAGGGTGGTGGCTAGAAACTGCAAAGTGCATGATGAATGGTTGGACACAAAGGACTTGGAAGAGCTATTCATTTAAAAGTATTCTTGGATCTGTAGATACCCTTTTTGCCAGGATATTAGAATTCTTGATGAACTGTACATTTCTGAAATATTTAGGTGCTGTCACAGGCCTGGCTAGAGGTATGTATTGCTCAGGTCATACTGTCACTCTTTTGCTTTTGCTGACCTGAGAGAAGCAGGAGAAGTACTGTCTGTAAGAACAGTTTATTCCACTCTAATAATATGGAACGGGGGAAAGGAGAGAGCTTGATCTTACCTTCCTTTCTCCTTCATGGTGGGAACATTATGAATAGCAGGAGAGGTGGTCACCTGTGCCTTGCCTGTCCTCTCCAGTGTCTGTACCAGAGGCACGGCAGACTGAAACTAACTGGGTGAACATCTGCTTTACTCTTCTGCTCCTGTTGGCAGTCTTTTGGCCCCATGGACTGCTGCTTGCAACTTAGCCCTTGCCATAAGCCACAGATCTCCTCGCTGTCCCCAGCAATCAACAGAGGCTGCAGAGGGAATACAAAACAGGGCAGGTAGTAGGACCCTGGCAATGCCTCCTCTGCTGCCCAGGCTGGAGCTTGCTGCTGATTCCCTGAGCTTCTGTGGTCTAGCTCCACTCTTTTCGTGGGCCAGATCTGGCCCATGGGCCATAGGTTGCCAGACCCTGGTGCATGTGACTGAATGCTGTGGGCAGGACCCACAGTACTGGTTTCCCTCTGAAGTGGAGAGAGGCCAGTGGCATTTGAGACCCAGCTGGATGCAGGGTGCTCACAGTTTTGCACTATATACAAACCCTCTGCCTTTAGAACCTACTGAACACGAGTCAGAATTTATGATAGCTTCCATCTCCATCTCTCTTCTCCTGACATACAGTCATTGAGCTATATTTTGGGCAACAGAGGATATTGATTTTGGTTGGGCCATCAAACAGGGTTTGGAGAGACTTGCAAATACTGCTTCTAGATGTAGATATTGTTAGACTCCTTCCAAAAATATCACATCTTCCCACCTCCTCCACTTTGTGTTCTTACAAGTCTTCTGCAAATTTATTAGCTGCCCAAGAGATTTTTGGTAGTGGTGCTTTTGCACAAGGCCAGTATAGAATTGGATTCTGCTGCTGCCATGTAAGAATTCATTTTGTTGGCAAGGAAAGGTCAAAGAACACTCCAGTCTCTTTGATCTAGCTAGATTTTTAGACTAGCATGATTATGTTTTATTTTTTTCCCTTTGGGGGGTCTAGGATATTCCACTAGGGGAAACGCCATACTGGATCTGGTGTTAGCCT
>NW_017728992.1:86841374-86847991 GCF_001723915.1 Gavialis gangeticus | reverse complement strand
CACTAGAAACAATGGCCACAAGCTGAGGGAGGATAGGTTTAGGTTAGGTATTAGGAAGAACTACTTCACTGTGAGGGTGGCCAGAGCCTGGAATAGGCTTCCCAGAGAGGTGGTGCTCTCACCTTCCCTGGAAATCTTCAAGGGGAGACTGGATAGGCACCTGGCTGGGGTCTTATGACCCCTGCCACCCCCAGTGCTCCTTTCTGCCCATGGCAGGGGGTTGGACTAGATGATCTGTCTAGGTCCCTTCCGACTCATTGATTCTATGATTCTTTGAAGTTTAAGTCCAGAAGGCAGATATCTTGTGGAAACTCTCATGTGCTCTTTAACTCTTATAAACACTTTGGTTCTTGGTCTCGTATGAAGCATGGCATTTTTCCCAAGCCCTAGTGCGTGTTTAACGTGATCCTTGGGCACTAGCACAATGCTGGCTGAGAATGAAAAGAATTTTTACATTAAATCAAGAAAAACGACTAGAGACTCGCACAGTGCAAATACATACTTTACTGTCTAAAAAAGAGATAACGAAACTAGTAAATATTAATATCAGACTGAGAAATCCCTACTGAAAAACAAACTAAGAGCTTAAAACATTAAAGATGTGTCAAAGACAGAGAATTGTAACCTACAAAACTCTGGGCAACTGCTCAGGGAGTGAAGAAATAAACAACTACTCTAGACAAATACACAGCTGGCTCTGCTAGTGGATAGTTTAAATTGCTTGGGCATATTTTTTGGTGTTCTTATATACCAAACCTTCCAACCAAATTTGATAAGCTCTGCAGTTGTCACAAACTCATTCTGCAAGGACCGCAGGTAAGGGTGGGGGTGACGGGCATTTTTTTTTCTCTGTGTTTACACTCTCTTTAACCTTTGTTGATATTGTTAATGAGGTTACCAGTCCTTGCCTTACTTAATTAAACCAGGTCTGCAAAAAATCGGAGTCCTGAAAATGTTCAAGAACTTAACTCATGGGCTAGCACATCTCTGGAGATGTTCCTGTTATAAATTTAAAAAATCTTAGTCAAGCATTTAGTCTTTTTTTTAGATATTGCATGCAGATGACTATTGCAGAAGATGCTGCCCACAACCCTGAGCTCTGACTACTCAGCCAGTCAGCTCTCATTGCATATCCATCTCCAGGGGAACCAGCACTTAGCCAAAGAAATAGACTGTATGCAATGGAAGAAAATCACACCCCTCCCCCCAAACAAAATAAAACAAAACAAAAAGCCTGCAACATCGACATTCTGCTGATATTTTGGATTATTGAAGATATTACAGAGATACTAACTAGTATTGGAAAACTACAGTTTCATTTCTTTGAGTTGGACTTGCACTGAGCATTGACGCAGACTAATGATTGCATAATACTTCATAATATGTAAATATTATCATAGGATTTAAATCCACTGACTTCTTAATGTACTGCTGACACTTCTCTGTCTCAGTTCTCTGCTTTGTTAAACTTGTCTTTTCATATCCAGTTTCCCAAATTGTGGGAGAAATTGAGAAATATAGTAAGTTAGTAGGATGAGTTGGCAAATGTACCATGAAACATTCTGAGTGACTTTACAATTCTGTTTTATATGTTGAGTGGTCACAACATTTGTCTCTGTTCAATGTATATGGGTTTAAATGGCATCCTATTCCAGGGACATCTTGAATACAGTGGAGAGGGTAAAAACAAAGAGATTTGTTGTCCTCTGGGTATTTTGTCATATGAAGCATATAGTAGCTAAACATCTCTTAAGCAGGTCTACATCTTTTTAAAAATACAAAGTTTTGCTTTGCTTCTGAGGCTGTCATAACACTGCAAGAGGTGAATTCCTGTAGGATTGGACTAGAGAAGATAACTGGTGTGAGTAGGGAAATTTTTTTTGTTTTATATTATGGATTTTGTTTCACATCCTGTCAGTATTATAGGACCTGATTATCACCAAGTCATTAATTATCTTTTTTTTTTTTATTTACAGATTCAACTGCTTTTAAAAAGTTAGTTTAATATTTCTGGGCCAAATGACCTGGTCCTCAACTGATATAAAACTAGGTAATTGAAGTCAGTGGAACTATACTGACTTAAATTAGCTAAAGTTTTGGCCCTTTTGTGAGTGGATGGGGGGGTGTATGTGTCTGCATACATTTATCAAAGAAATGAAATCTCATGTTATTTAAACTCCAGTTTAAGTTAAATTATTTTGTGGTTTCCATGTAATATAAAAGATGTATTGCTGACTGTATCTTAATACGATTTAATTAAAAAAACAAACAAACCCCAAAACCCAGGAAGTTGCCATTTTGCTGGTTTGCTTTAGCATAGGGCAGAATGTATTGGTATGTCTGTTTCAAACCAATGGCAGTGTGAGAGTTTAAAAGGTGTTATAACATGTATTTGATTTTGAATTAAATTTGATTAATTAATTAACTGTATTTTAGCTAATTGAAGAAAGGCCTAAGAAAACGTGGAGATAACTCATAAAAATCTTTAAAATGAGCTATAGAACCTACTTTGCAATAACATCGAATAGATTTTTTTCCAATACTGACTGGATTTCTAGTTCTGGCTTGGGCCCAGCAAGTTGTCAGCACTTTGTATGCCTCCTCCAAATTGGTTGGTCAAACCACCTCATTCCATTTGCACAGGATCCCTGGAAGTTCAGTAGAGTCCCATGAGCAAAATCTGTCATATACCAAGAGGTTTTGCAGTATTGAAAAATGTCTATTTAGGGCAGTCCTAATGCTTGTCATGTGAGTTAAGAATTAAACCCATGTATCTATTTGTAAAGTCCTAATGCAAGAGCTTTTAGTTTTGCTGAATACAAGTCTTATTATATTGTTACAACACCATAATGGCTCCAATAGAAGAAGCAGAGGATGCTCAACGAAATTTTGTGATACAGTTACATAGACGTTGCTAGCGTCTGGGCTAATTGCTTTCAAAATGAGACCCTTTTGCCTCCTGATTTGAATGTAAATAACTATTGAGGCAGCTTGCCTCCCTTACATATCTGTGGTATGCCTTGATGGACCAAGAGCATGGTCTTATCTTTTCTATTGTGTTGTCTTAACGTGATTAGGAAAAAAATCTTTTTAAGATTCAGGCGTGTGCATTTGTAGCTGTACTAGTTAGCCATATAGTAGCCAAAGTGTAAGGAAGTCAACTGAGTGTTCAGCTGCTAACACACGTGGGAAGCAGGGCCTTAATTAAGACCTTGAGGACCCAGCTATACATGCACTGATGCATTTGGAGCATAAAGTGTTGTAACAGGTACCAGAATCTTCAGTGCACTTAGGATGATTTGTGAGCATTTGTACCTGCCACATTTTTTTCACCCTTTCTTGTGGTGCAACAGTGTGACGGTTTGCACGAGTTGGTTTTCTGGATGCTTTTGAAGTTTTTGTGGTGCATTAAACTAAAACTCCTCAGGCGTAGTTTAGTTTTGCTTGTTGCGAATTAAAGCATCGCGTCCATGGATTCCGTGTGTGCAAATGCAAAAGCACTCAAAGACTTGTAATGAGCCTCTTATCTACCAGATGTTGCTTTAAATTGCTGCTGCTGCTTTTTTTATCTTCTTGTGCCGGCTTTCTGCTCCTACAGCTGCATGGCAGGGCACAGGGTGGAGAGCGCTGGGTGGGCCTGAGGGGCAGCGTGTCCTGTTCTCCTGTGACACTGGCCAGGGATGGAGCCCGCAGCTGTGGGACAGGGTGCAGGGTGGGGGGCCCCGACCCCAGGGTGAGGGGAGCAGAGCAGGATTGTCCCTCTTTCCTGTGGCACCGGCCAGGGACCGGGTTTAATTAGTTCAAAAACCTAGTATATGCAAACATTGATGCAATGCTACAAAATAAACAAGTTTAAATTTTATAACCTATATAATTTAATGAGGATTAAACCCTGTGATATGTACAGGCACCCTGAGATATTAAATCTTTTGCTTAAGTGCTTAAGCAAATCTCTTAAGTGTTACAGTAGGACAGGCTGACGTAATGTGGGAGTACAGTTGGAGTGTTGTAGCTGTAATGGTACATGATATGTGAGGAGCAAAGGGGTTGTTTTTGGTGATAACTTTTTTGGAGCAACTGTATCATTGGGAGAAACTGGGGAAAACAGTACTTTCTGACCAAAAGTGTTTCTAACATTCCTCCCAACTATGTAGTCAGTCCAATAAAGTATATCATAAAAAAGCCCCAAGGACTCTTGCTTCACACATAGTATGAGAGAGAGATTTATTTCACATGTGTGATATGCTACTATGCAGAGTTCATATACTTTCCTCTGAGGCATTCTCTGCTGGCCATAGTCAGATGGGAAATTAGAATAGATGGACCTCAGGTCTGGTTTCAGTATTGCACGTCCTGTGAAAATTATCAATTTGAGAACCCATCAGTGTACAAAGGTCCTGCACAAAAGCAGAAAACCCTTGAGTATGTCAGTGAAGTAGAGATGGGCCACTATAGGGTATTACAGGAAGATGGAGAGAACTGGAGGATCAGTGAGTTGTTTGTATGAGAGATGACTGTAGTGGACTCAGCTGCCAAGTCCCTTGCAACTATCAACTTCATGGCAGCGCATAAGGATAATCGTTCCAAACACGTGGTGCCCCAGATGTAAAACACTACTTAATCCATTTGAATAACTCTTACCCCTGAAGTACACAAACTACACCAGAATCTTCCCATGATCGCCCTAGTTCCTTGCCAATGATGAGACTAAATATCCCATCCTAGTTTTTTTAAAAATCTGGTCATGTAGACCTTAGAGCCAGATTCAGACTGTTCTTGTAGGTTCTTCCAATTAGGAGTTGCACTGCCTGATGTACAGGCAGCATGCCCCAAAAGGGTGATTCAGGCAGAGAGGATTAGGCACATTATAATGAGTCAATGGAAAGAGTTGATTGCCTCCAAAGGGTGATGCAGAGCACCTCAGTGCTGGGCAGGGGCTGCTGACAGCAGGCTTGTGGGAGATGCTAGGAGTGTATCTGAATTCCTGCTCCTCCTCGGAGTATAGGAGGCTGCTTCAGGGCTGTGCTTCAGGCACCTCCATCAGTCAGGATCTAGACTACCTGGAGAAGAGGTGTTTGTTGATATTGACTGTGTTGAATTCAGTATAAAGGACAGGGCTCATCATTCTATCTAGAAAACATGGTTAGTGGTGGTACCCAATCTTCTACCCAGTAGCTTAGTGATCAGAGTATTTGTCCAGGAAGCTGAAGACCAGAGGACTTGCTTCTAAGACAGTGCTATCAACTATCAAACTATAGAATTGCAGGCTGCAGTGCATCTGCTGCTTGTCTGTTGAACCTGGGTTGCTGTGCAGCCAAAGAGTGCAAGTGTTGTGGTCAGCAAGAGAACAAACATTTCTTTTTTTCTCTTATATTTTTCTTGCTCGATAAAGAGAGCCTGGGAAAGGGGAATCCTGGATTCTTGCCCCTGCTCCCAGGGCTATGAGACACCTTGGGTTTTAACCAGTGCTGAGTAATATAAAATATATACTTAGTCCTGTGTGATTCTCGAACACTTGGTTACATAACGGATGGCTTTCAACTGCAAGGGGGAAGGGTTGCTTCCACCCAGCCTGTTCCATAGCTTGCCAATTCTAATACTCTTCTGGGAACTCAGAAATGTGGATTTGTATCCCCTCAGGCTGAGGAGGGTCTAAATTCCTGTTTCCCACTTTGAGAGCAAGTAGTGTAACCCTTAGTTTACTATGTAGCAGGTGGACACCACCACGTGCCCAGTGAGCCACTGTAGTAGCTGTGCTTCAGTATCATCTGTCACATGCTCTGTGAATGGTTAAGAGATCAGGGTCTTAAGTGGAGTCTAGGCATCTCCCAACTCTGATCTGGATTGCAAAGGAGCTTAAGGTTAGGAGCCTATGTGTTTGATCTAGATTGTTTCTGAGCCTATTCAGATCCTATGGAGTTAGGGAACTTCTAAGGCCAAAATGTAAGCATGTAACACTTCTATGTGTCAGTGGTTTTGCCTCTGCAGGTGTAAGGTGAATTAAGATCACTTTTAGAAGATTAGGCATCTGAATATCTCATCTCATTTAAGCACCTCCAAGGGAGATTTTAATGGTTCTTAACATTTTGTCATTCTCAGATATCCTTTTCTTAGAAGAAACAGCAGGCGTTGTTGAGAATTTGACTGCCCCCTGCCCACTTTTTTAAAGCATACTAAGCACCTAAAAACATCTGAGTAGCATTATCTGACTGGGATTGAGATTTTTAGTAGATACAGGTTTCCTTTGCTTTATGCGGGTTCTGTATGGGCGAATTTGCTTTTATGCAATGACCCTTTTTATACCAAAAATTTGTTATATGCGAGGTAAATTCACTGTTATGTGATCGGTGTGGTGGAAGCCCGCAGTCAGCTGTTTTGTGCAGTGCATTGTGGGAGTGACGTGTACCAAAATATAGTCTCCTGTGTGGATCTGTGATTCTCGCTCATTGTCTGCGACATGTGTTTCTGTAATTGCCGTCCCCATTACGGTAACATTCACCACCCTGTGCTTGTATACTGTCTGCTGTTGGTGAGTACCAAAACTATCTTGTAAAAGTGCTAGAAATGGGCCGGGGCTGGGTGGGTCAGGCTGTGGCTTGAGAGTGAGAGGATAATGG
>NW_017728992.1:86826245-86836374 GCF_001723915.1 Gavialis gangeticus | reverse complement strand
TTTATGCAAATTCTTGTTATGCGCTGTTTTTTTTCAGGAACACATATACAGCTTAAAGCAAGGAAACCTGTAGTGCATTGAAGGGATTTAAACCACAAGACAAATGTGGGGAACAAGCATATAGTGTCATGCTGTATGGTATCCTGCTTCCTGCTCTAGAAAAGAAGGGAAGTAGCTTATAAAATGCTAATAACCTGACTGTGGTTGTGGATAGACTAGACTGGAGAGCCTTGAGTGTTTTTTCCTTTTCCCTTTTGACTGCAATTTTGTTATTGTACTGCTGCTCCCAAATATGGCTTTTGAAATGTAAATCATATCATGTTCTCAGAGATGCATGACACCCTCAGCACTGTTTCTCTTTGGACTTCAAAGAGCTGCGTGGTCACACTTTGCATCTCAGCAAAATTGCAATATTTGCCTTCTGAAGATCTCCTTTAATGTGTACAATCAATCCCTGATAATGTGTTTTGGGGTTTTTGTTCCATGGAATTTGTTAATTTTAATGTTGCTACAGGTCATCAGGAAACATAATCTTTTCTTTTTTTTAATTTCTCAGTGAACGTGCCTGAGGCGGGGAGAGAAGCACAAGAAAGACAAGACAATTGAACATCACTAGTGACTGAGTCCTGAAAAAAATGATGTTGGATGAGCAGAGGATGAGAACTAAGCTTTAAAAGGGAAATAAGATTTCAATGGACAGCTGTCTTCACTTTCAAATTCATCATGGCCAAAATCTTGTGGCTTGACGGTTGAAGTGACGGTGCTAGACTTGGTGTTTGGGTTCAGTGCAGATTCTTTGTATCTACAGCTCAAAGGACCTTGGAGCAGGTGGGAATTGGATGATGCTGAATGCAGGAATGGGAAAAGAAATGGACTCTGACAAGTTAAGATGGAAGTGACTTGACAGCTGTGAGCCTTGCTGTTCCCTCTATTAAGGACAGGTTAAGATTGGAATCACAATCTTTCCTGGCAGAGCAGTATGCAGGAAGCTGGTTTTCAGGCCACAAATGCGTTCACAGGTAAGGGCCTTTTGCTGTTCTTATTAAACTAAAAATTTCTGTGCAGTTTGCTGTTACTTCGGACAATAAATGTTATATTTCCATTATCACTTTGTGAGCACTAAACTCTCAGTATAATAATTCAACTCCAGTGGTCTAAGATGACCTACTCAGTTTTTGAATGATATTTTAAGATCTGAATCAGGTGGTTACATGCCTTAGAAAAGGAGCACTTCATCTAAATTTTCCTTATTGAATTAGCTAGGGGATGGCTTCATGGGTCCTGAGGACGTGTTTAACATGCACAAATTTTAACTGTCCTTCATTTTAATATGCATGTGAGGTTGTGAGAGATTACAGTTTATAGTCGGCAAAGTCGTTCTTTATTTGAGAGGGGCCTGCTTGGATCAATGTTGGAACGCTCTATTTTGGATTCTGTAGACCTGATGAACCTTTTTTTGGGTCATATTTCTGTTTAGTTGTTGGAGTTTTAAACAAGTAAAATAACTGATCCAAATATGTTTTCCCATGCATGCAATGGGAAGAGAATAGTAAAGAGAGAGAGTTAAATAAGGCTGCACAGTCTTCTTGAGAGAACTTCTTCTAATAAAAACTCCAGTAGCATTTTCTTAAGAATCTTTCAGTACATTTCTGTTGGGTTCTGATGACACTATTGCTTTGAGAAACTTTGAGAAGTTTCTGTAGACCCTATTGCTTTGTTCCCTACTGCCCAACAAAGACCTAAGAAAACTGGAAATTCAACTGGAATTTCTGTCTTTGGAAAAATCTTGATAATGCCTGTACGCCATAGCACAAATATGTCATGCATGTATCTGGCTTTATCAAGGTTACAAATATTTTTCCAGTGTTTAAATATTTGAATTTAATAAATAATTATTGATTTAAAAATGTGTAATTTTGATCTTCTCCATGTATATGTGAATGTACATGCATGCATGTGCACATACTCACATGCGCATATGCACATACATATCCTATCTTCTCTCAGAACTACTGAGGACTTTTTCCCAGGGCAGAACTCCAATTGTCCATTCTGGGGGTAGTATTCTTGTCCACAGATACCTGTCTCATTATTTGTCACCAGAATTTGAGCTTTAGTTTTTCACTGAAGAGACTCCACCAGTGAAATATGGCTAAACCTCTTTTTCTAGGATTATACTGTCAGGCAGCCTCATGTGAAACATGCTTTGTCCCAAGTACTCCTTCCCTCCTCACACCAAAGAACTATACTCTTAATGACTTGCACTTGTACAAAGGCATTAGGAAATGCCCCCCAAAATGAGTAACTCTCCAAAACAGTTATTAGAGAATTTAACCATGTTATAGAGGGGTCAGGCATTCAGGTGACTTATACCTTGCTTGAAAACTTGTTAGTTTATGTAAAGATCAGGAGAAAAGTTCATGGTCTTCAAATTTGTCTCAAACCTACTACCCACATTTCATTTCCAGAGATCATTCGTCTGTTCTTATGAATATGAGTTAACCCCTCAGGTAAGCATTTATTGCTTAGGGAAATTCCCAGGAATGTATATTGTATCACTTTTATATTTAACAGTTGCAAGCAAAACAGTGTCAGCTGTGTGTTGTTTCTTGCACAGTCTCTACTCTTGCTTAACTTTGTGGGAGTGGTGGGTTAGCAACACAACAGAATAATATAGTCCCTCTCATGTAAAAGGGACTTGTGTCTTATCTACATTATATGGATAGAGAAGGAGGTTGTTAGCTATGTTAGGTAGAGCAGAGGGTAGAGTTGTATCTTGTAAGCTGATTGAATCATAGCTGTATAAGTCTTCATGAGCAACACCTCACTTTGTCAGATGCTAGCTACATGAACTGTTGTAGCTATGATTCAGTTAGTCTGTAAGGTGCAACTCTACCCTGCTTTCATTTTTACGTACGATAACGAAGCTTTGATATCTTAAAACTCGTGCACTGTTGGTACCGAATACCAGGTGATCACAGTACACTACAGCAATCAACCTAATCTTTTTAACCTTTCAACTGATTTTGTTTGTTGTTGTTGGAGCCTTGATATGCTGCTGTTTATTCACAATACAGGTATATCATAGACATCCTTTCTACCACCTCAGCAGGTTTTATCCATGACCCTGAAAGACCCATTGTTCAGGCTAAAATGTCACTTGAGTCTTTAAGTTTGTTTTGCTGTCACAACAGTCAAATTAAGCAAATTTGTCGTTTTTGGTGCTATGGGCACGTGTCTGTTGCAGACCATATCATATACAACAGAAAATGGCATCTGATAGTAATAACTCTTTGTTTATACTGAGTATCTATTTTACTGTATTTACTCAAATATAAGACTATGCTGAATTTAAGACCCTCCCCGCCAATAATTAGATTCTATACATTTGTTATAATTTTCCGTGTATAGAACCTAATTATTGAAGGGTCATCTTTAATTCATCCCTTCCACCTTTGCAGGGGGGCAGGTGGTGTGGGGAGGTGGTGCCCCCTGTTTGTGCTTGCCTCCTGCCTGCCCCCCTACCCCACAGCCTTGTGTCTCCCCTTCCCTGTCCACCTATGTTTCCCCTCTTCCCCCATCCTCTACTCCCTGCTTCCCTTCCAGCCTTTACTCCCACCTCCACCCTTCCCTTCAGACTCTGTTCCCCTCTCTCCCATCACTTCCAGCCTCTGTTCTCTCCTGCCACCCCTTACCCTTGATCTGCCAGCAGGCTCCATCCCTTTTGCAGCCTGCGGTATGGAGCATGGCCCCAGTGCAGAACCCATAGCAGCTGTGTAGGCTGAGCACGACTACTGTAGGGCTAGGTGGGGGCTGTGCTCAGTGCCCCAGGCTGCAGCATAGACAGAACCTGCTAGTGCACAGAAAAGGTAAGCTGGAGAGGGGCTCGCAGGGGAGCAGAGATTGTGGTGGTGTTGTGGGGGGTGGAAGGGGGGACACACTGGGTAGGGGCTGGAGCCTGAGCCACAACAGCTGTCGGCCCCTCCACTTTCCCCCACCATTATCAAACTCAATTCTAAAATGAGGGGCTTTTCCCCCATGGGAAAACAACCTAGTCTTAGAATCAAGTAAATATGGTATTTAACCTAGAATTGAAAGATTTGGTATCCTGTTACTAACTTCATGAATCGTGGCCCGTTTTAATATACACACACAAATAGTTGTATGCGACTAATCCAAACCAATCTCGGTTTGGACTTTATAAAACTTGACAATTTTTTTTTTCAAAGAACAGGGCTACACTTGTTTTTCTCATCATCAATTATAGGCTCTAATCTTTTTGAGTCTAATGCTGGAGTAGCCATCTTCTAGAGAATCAAATTAATGAGAGCTCAATGCAAAACTTTCAAACTTCTCTTAAATAAAATGTAATAGTGCTAAAATTACTCCTAAAGGGATTGAAAACTCATTTATAAATTGAAACTGGACTACCATGCTTCCATTGTCACAAATTACATGACTCTTACAGCACAAAATCTAATTATACTAAAACCACTTCCTTTAGAAAAACATGGCTCAAATGCACTTTAGAACCTTCCCTCTTCTCTCTCTGCCAGCTGCATTTGCATCTGGCTCTTTGGACCAGTCTGACTTTCCTAGACTCTCAGGAATTACTCTTGCAAACAGAATTCCCAGTTTGTGAATTTTCAAGGTTGATGTGTCGTGCACAAATTTTTTACTGCCTCTTATTTCTTGGGAGAAACAGATTATATTTTGTTAATATAATTTAGTAGGCACACAGACGATAGTTTATCATATCCTGCTATATTTTGTAAATATTTTATTTATAGATACGACATTTGTAGTGCACTGATGGTATTCTTACCACTGCAGGACACAGAACAAAACATGATCTCAGTCCTAAAGTGCTTACAATCTAAACATATTGCACTCCATAAAGTTCAGAAAAACGTAGTGAAATAAAACCATTTGAGATGCTGTAAAATGGAGTTCACAGTGCTGTTTTTCAAGCATAAATGGTTTGAGAGAATTGCTGTCATGATTGAGTGGGGAGCTGCTACATGACAATGACAGTTGTCACTCTAAGTATACTTCTGTTTCTGTCCTTATGTAAGGCAGATGAGTGGCATCACCTTTTACTTCAGAAAGTGGAATCTGGGGAGTTGGCTTTTAAGCTTTGATCTCAGTAGTACATTCTATAAGTGAAACAACAAATTTGTTTTCCATTTCCCTTCTTATCAGAAAAACAGATCATTCAGTTCAAAAAATCTTTCTGAAGGAGCTTCTAACCAGTTGCTGAACAGATACTGCTTTTAGTTAAGTTGTATTTTCTCGGAGCAGATAGCAAGGTATTTCTTAAATTCAAAGGATGTTACATTTTTCAGTGTCCCTCTTTATAGATTTGAATTCAGGCAAGAATGCAGATTTGCTCAGCATATTTGCATATTTGTTCAGCTCTGCTGATGTACTTGCCTACTTGTTAGGGGAGAATGGAAAAGGTTCTGTGATGAGGGCTTCCAGAAAGTGGTCGTTTCAAAAAAAGTAATAATAATAAAGGTATCTGCAGTTTGGTCTCTGACATATTTATAGATCAGTGAATGCAGGAGTGATCCAAGGACACAGTGGAATTCCATGGGGACCAAGCCATGGTAGCTTCTCTGCTCAACACTTGGGAATGTAGAATTGAAAAGACCTTTTACTCTTCTGCTATTGCAAGCAATATCCTCATATAATCCTCTTCATAAATCTGTTTAGATCCATCTTAAAACCACCACATCTATGGGAGTTCTTTGATAGGTTGAAACTGTCCTCTTATTTTTAGCCTAAATTGATTCAAGGCTGGTTTACACCTATTTATCTCTACAAGTAGCACAATTAGGTGCTAAATAAGGTGTATCCCACATGGAAAAATTTGCTGGAAACCTGTTGGATTCTGGCCCACAATCCAGACTGTATTTTCTTAACAGTGCTTTCATCCCATGTTGCAGCCCAGCCATTGGATCTGGCCCAGATTTCATGTTCTGCATTTTACTAACACTAATATCCTTAACTTGATATGACTAACACTTCATTTAGCCCTGTGGAGGGTTCCTGTGATCACAGCTTGGTGCAGACTGCTGCTGTCTCCCCCAGTGCTGCACCCTCTACTCACTCTAAATTACTCCTTGGCACATCTTTTAGAGCAGGGGTAACGAGCTTGTGGCATGGGTGCCATGGGCAGCTTCTTCGTGTGGCACATGGCGGATCAGGGAGGGGGCAGGCAGCACAGTGGCAAAATGGTCAGGGAGAAGAAATTAAAGCATCGAGTCAGGCAGGTTGCAGCAGCTCTGCCCACCCTGCTCCTGCCCACAGTGCAGTCCCCACTCTGGGAACAGGCTTATGCTGGGACAGGGGACAGAGTGGGGAATTAAACTGTGTCTCCCTTTGCTTCATGCTGCTGCTGGGGCTGGCTATGGCCCTGCCACTGGAGCCGCAAGTGGAGAAATGGCTGCTGGGGCCGTGCTGGTGGGACACCGGAAGGGAGTGGGGAATAAATCTCTTCCCTGCCTCCTTTGCCTTCGGGTAGGTGGCATCTGGTTACATCCCCACCCCTGTTCTGGCCAGGGAGCAGAGGGGCAGAGCAGCCCTGCTCTGCTGGAGCAGACAGCACAGTCCAGCCCAGGGCTGCAGAGCATGCTGGGATGCTGGGGGATTCTGGTTTAACTTAAACCAGGAAGGGGTCTGTGACAGAAGTTCCATAAACTGGTTTAACCGCAATCAGTTAAGTCTGATACTACATTCAACCAGGTTTATCTTAAATTGGTTTCAGCCATTTTGAAACTGGTTTATGTGCACTGAATTTATGTTCTGTTACAGGTTTAAACCAGTTTCTGCTCACTTAAACTGGGTTGTGTGTAACTTCTGTTCCTAGCTATTTAGTCTGGAGAAGAGAAGACAGGGGGGTTTAACAGCAGCCTTCAACTACCTGAAGTGTGTTTATCAAGAGGATGGAACTAGGCTGTTCTCAGTGGTGGTAGATGACAGAACAAGGAGCCATGGTCTCAAGTTGCAGCAAGGGAAATTTAGGTTAGATGTTAGGAAAAGCTCTCTCACTAGGAGGGTAGTAAAGCAGGTTACCCAGAGAGGTTGTAAAATCTTCATCTTTGGAGGTTTTTAAAACCCAGCCAGATAAAGCCTTGGCTGGGATGATCTAGTTGCAGGGATGGTCCTGCTTTAAGTAGGCGGTTGGACTAGATGACCTCCTGAGGTCCCTTCCAATCCTAATTTTCTATGATTCTATGAACACAACCTTCTGCAATCAAGCCAAGAGGATGTGCTTGGGTTTTTATAGGGACTGTTACTCTGCCTAAACTGGCATGTTCAATACACATGTTGTTCAGTACATATCTTTTTTAGGCAGCAGGTTTCTGGTAGAATTTTGAGCTCTGTATGTACCTTTTGAGCTCTGTATATACCTGTATATACGTTTGTAAAGCAGGCAGTTCTTTGAAATGCTACTCAACTGTTTTTTCATTTATTAGGCATTACATTTGTAGCATTAGGGACACCCTTGGAGCACTACAAAGAATGTGTTCAGACATGCACCCTCCTTTTAGTGCTACAAAACTGACAAAAGTGTTGAAGAAACATTCCTGGATGAAACGTGATCTTCTCTGTAGTGCTACATCTTGTAGTGCAACATATAACATCTGAACACTTACACTTAATGTTACAAGGGATTTCTCTCTCCCCCAGTATCCCATAGTTCTCTGCTTTCCAAGGGGCAGGGAGGAGAGAGCAGCTGCAGTGGGCTCAGTGACAATCCCCTGCTTCCTGACCTGGCTGTCAATGAGTGTTGGACCAGGACTGGGCTTGCTCACAATATAATGGTTCCTACTTCCACTGTTTCCACCTATCACCCCTTAGCTGGAAAGGCTCACTGGTAAGCCACCTATCACCCCTTAGCTGGAAAGCATGCCTTTGTGGTGACTTTCTAGTGCTCCAACCAGGGGAAGCTTGGGGGGGATCTGAATGACTGTTTATTCCTCATAAAACTGTATTGTTTGGGGTTTCGAAGTGCTGTAGCTGAACCTTTGTCTGTGGCCTGAGTAACCCATGGCCTGGTTTCTTTGCATGACAGTTTTTAATGATGATGATGATGATTTTCTTCATCATCATCATTATTATTATTATTATTATTATTTAGATTTATATCCATCCCTAGCCAGAAAGGCTCAGCACTTGCTTACAGTAACATGCTTTAAAAACAAAAAGCTGACAAGTATATATAATCACTCAGACAAAAGGCCAGTTCCTAGGTCTGCTGATTATGATAATTTTGCAAATGTAGAATATTTCATTCGGTATAGGCTTATGGTGAAAAGGCAGGCTTTCTGAATGAGCTAACTGAAGTCAGGTAAAAAGTCAGAAAATGAAACGAGTTACTTTAAAATGAACAGTGATTTGAAAAAAGGAATTATGGGTTCTGTACTTGGTTCCCCTCCTCCCTCTCCAAATAATAGTGTAATTACTGATTTTTACAAGGTAGGGGAAAAGATGGGATCTGAAAGTAAAGCTGGGTTCTTACCATCTCACCCATGATCACTAATGAAAAAGATTTTGTGTCAATCTAATGAGTCATTTGATAGCAGGTGAACCGGAAAAGTAGCCATTTCATGTTGCTGCTTCAAGGTAGATGGAAATCCAGAGCAGTTATGCTTTTACCAGTAGTCTAAGCAAGTACACAGTGGAAGAAAATCTGTTGTGCAAGAATACAAGCTTTTATTATGCTACTGTTCCAAGCCTACCTATGCTTGGCAGTTCATCCTGAAATTTTGGAGCTGAACTAGAATCAAAACCTGACATCTTCTAGCTTCTAAATAGCTGCCCTTAAAAAATTATCAGTCAGAAAATGAGAGGAAGGGGGGAAAAGTTGCTGTTTATGTAACGCAACCTACATGTTGGGTTTTCCTCTAGGGGGGCCACAGCAGTTAACATGGTCCATTCCCAGAATTATGCTGACAGTACTGATGATGTCAGTGATGATGCTGATTCACAAACAAAGAGGTAACCAAAGCAAGAGGCAATGGTAATGTAGAACAGCAAGGCAAGTACAGCCAAAAACCGTTGGCAGCTGCCAAAGGGGAATTGGCTGGAAAACCTATTTCTTCTTCAAGTTTCAAAGAGAATTAAAAAAGAACCCGAAGCATAAAACCAAAAGCAAAATTAATATAAGAGTGGTGAAGTGCTTGACTGTGTCCTTTCTAAAGCTGGGGCTAATCCATCATATTTATTACAGCTTTGGTCAGTCGAGTGGAGGCAAGAAAAATAAAAGAAAGTAGCTGCTCCCTTTCAAGGTAGTGATGCAATAGAAGGATATTTGACCAAATTGTGCTCTCACACATGCAACTCCAATCCTATCAGTGGTGTTTGTGATTGCATGGAAGTAAGGTTAGGATTTGCTCGAAAGTCTAATGTATCCTGTTGCTTCTTTTTCCATAGTTTCAGCCAGACTGTTATGTTACAGTTACTTTAAAATAATGGATTTCCTTTTTCCATTATATTAAAAAAACCCCAAACCTATCAGCACTGTTTTATTATTATAGTTTTCCATATTTGTAAAATGTAAAAATGCTGTAAATATACACAAATAAATGTTTACGCTTTTACAGATGCTGTGGAGCCTGTAGAGTTAAAACATTTAACTTTGTCATAATGATATGTAGCTTCTTGTGAATAAGCTTTAAGAATGTTTTATTAGGGAGACGGCTGCAGTGTAGATGAAGAGCCAAATGTTAAATATATCAATTTATTGCTTCATTATGTCATTTTCAGCTGCAGAAGCAAACCACATATGGATTAATTTGTTTGCTAGTTATAATTGGTTTTAAATCAGAGCTTTTTCTGAACACAGACACACATGCACATACCCACGCACGCTTCATAGTTTCATAGTTGGTAGGGTCTGAAGGGACCTGAGCAGAGCATCAAGTCTGACCCCCTGCCATGGGCAGGAAAGAGTGCTGGGGTCAAACGACCCTGGCAAGGTGTCTATCTAGCCTCCTTTTTAAGACCCCCAGGGTAGAAGTGAACACCACTTCCCTTGGAAGTTGGTTCCAGATCCTAGCCACCCTGACTGTGAAGTAGTGCCTCCTGATATGTAGCCTGAATCTACTCTCAGTCAACTTAT
>NW_017728992.1:86804860-86821245 GCF_001723915.1 Gavialis gangeticus | reverse complement strand
TTTTCTGAACACAGACACACATGCACATACCCACGCACGCTTCATAGTTTCATAGTTGGTAGGGTCTGAAGGGACCTGAGCAGAGCATCAAGTCTGACCCCCTGCCATGGGCAGGAAAGAGTGCTGGGGTCAAACGACCCTGGCAAGGTGTCTATCTAGCCTCCTTTTAAAGACCCCAGGGTAGGAGCAAACACCACTTCCCTTGGAAGTTGGTTCCAGATCCTAGCCGCCCTGACCTTGAAGTAGTACCTCCTGATATCTAGCCTGAATCTACTCTTTGTCAACTTATGGCCGTTATTCCTTGTTACTCCCAGTAGTGTTAGGGGGAACAGGGACTCTCCCATTGCCTGCTGGTCTTCCTTACCCAGTTTATAGATGGCCACCAGATCCCCCCTCAGCCTTCTCTTGTGGAGGCTGAACAGGTTCAGGTCCCATAGCCTCTTCTTGTAGGGGCTTCCCTGCTGCCTCCTGATTAGGCCCTCCTCTGGACTTTCTCGATGTTGTCCACATTCCTCCTGAAGTGCAGCACCCAAAACTAGATGCAGTACTCCAACTGTGGGCTGACCAATGTCATATAGAGGGGAAGGATCACCTCTATGGACCTGCTTGTGACGCATCTGTGAAGCTTCCCATCACTCTACTCTGTAATGCATTTTACCCAAGTTCTAAGGAACCAAAACTTTGGGGTTTGATTTTATTAAGTAGAACTCAGAATGAAACAATACAGAATCCAGCCCAAACCTTCTTCCTGTGCCAGGCTACTCCAAGGTTTCCACCTTAGGGACTGCCCAGCCCATACTCTAAGTCCTTCCTAGATGGCAACTCCCAGCTCCCTTATTTGCAGCCAAGTCATCAGTAGCAATGAGTAAGTAATGTTAAGTGTCCAGCGGATCATGGCTTGAAGGGTGTGGTTTTTCAGTCTGTGACAGGCACCCAAAGCTGTTCTACTTCTGTACTGTTTTTTGTTTTTGTTTTTTTCACGAACCATTTGCAGAAAGATTTTTCTTCTGGGAGTTGTCCTTTTCAGATCAGGTTTGTCTCCTGGAAACTGCTGAGCTCTAAACCTGGAGAGGGTCCAGAGGAAGGCCACTGGTATGGTTGAGGGCCTCTGTGGCCAGCCCTATGAGGAGAGGCTGAGGGACCTGAATCTCTTCAGTCTCCGCAAGAGGAGACTGAGTGGGGGGGATCTTGTGGCTACTTACAACTTTATCAGGGGCCACCAGCAGGGACTCGGGGAAAGTCTGTTCACCAGGGCCCCCCTTGGAGTCATCAGGAACAATGGCCACCTCCCAGAGAGGTGTTGCTCTCACCTTCCCTGGAGATCTTCAAGAGGAGACTGGATAGGCACCTGGCTGGGGTCTTATGACCCCTGCCACCCCCAGTGCTCCTTCCTGCCCATGGCAAGGGGTTGGACTAGATGATCTGTCTAGGTCCCTTCCGACTCATTGATTCTATGATTCTATAAACAGAGGGTAGGGGATAATTGGGCTCTTTGAAGCACAACCTGCAACTGGGTTCTACCAACTCAACAATGAAATAAAATTTAATTCAGGGTCATCATTCCTGCCTTTTCCTGCATGCCTTGATATTTACATTATCTTATTAATGGGACTTCAGACTTACCTACGCCTTGATGCAAGTGAATTTATACCTCTGATCTACCTTTTTCAAGCTATCTGTGACCTCTGTTGATCACAACTGCATAAGATTGCAGTCATTTTTATAGCAAAGTTTATCTGCATGGCAATGGCATCTAAAAATCTTGGATTTTAAAATCTTCTCATGTCTCTACACCACATTTGACTGTTTTGTTTTATGTGCTTGTGCTCATTTATTGTACTTACTGAGATCTTTCATTGTACACATGCTTTCAAACAGTGGGCATTGCAGCATGTGTTGCATGGTCTGAGGCTCTGTGCTGCAATCACAGATGGTTGAACCAATAGTATAGCTCCATTTCTTCATTAGTTCCTTGGAGCGTTCAACTCCAGTGAGTAGGCCGTTGAGCCATTGACACCTTTGCCAGCCCCTAGTGGTAAGGACTTGGCTGCTGAAATGTTCTTCTTTTCTCTGTCAGGTATTTTTTTCAGCCTTTCAGGATTTTTAAAATGAAGCCACTTTCTGCTGTACAAGCAAAATAACCTTAAAAGCAGTTAGAGAGAACCCCTTATCCAGAGGAGCAGTACAGTGGCAGAAAGCTGGTGGAGGCTGGACTACCTCTTGTACCAACCACTTTATATTTTTGACATAAAGAGAGAGGGAGAGGAGTGTTGGAGGTGCTATGGCTGAATGGAACCACACAGTGTCTAATCGTACCTCACACTCGCATAAGGTATATTAATTAATTCATATAACAGTGGTGAAGTGCTTGACTGTGTTCTTTCTAAAGCTGTGGCTAATCCATCATATTTATTACAACTTAGGTCAGTGAGGTTGAGGCAAGAAAAATAAAGCAGCTCCCTCCTCTCAAGGCAGTGATGCAGATGAAGGGTGCAATTCCAATTAAGTCAGTGGTATTTGTGATTGCCACACAGTCACAAATTGTGTTTGGCTAGCTGAGTTTGTACAGTGGGCTGTGTGTTTGGGCGTGTACTCTGAGCTGGTGGGAGTGCTGGTAGCTCCCTGAGCAACCAGAGAGTAAGCAATCAGGGGCAGCAAACAGGGAAATTTGCAAGCAGTTCATAGGTCTGTTCACAGACGGGTTTATAACCCCACTCTTGAAGGGGAGCCTTTAATGTAAACTCTTTCTTTAATTAAGAGTCACTTACCTGGATATATTTAGTGCAAATAGATAAAACTCCACAGTTAGACCATTACTTAAGCTCCTTGCTTAACTCAGTTCCCTCTTGAGATGGGAAGCTTGCTAGGAAGTTTTCCTTGAAACTTTTCATCTTCCTTCGCTGTAAGCTTGGTGGGAGGAAGCAGGGAAAAAGGAACCTTTTGGGACCAAGGAGCAGCAAACAGGCCAGCTTACAGGGGATTTTATTAAGGAAGGTCTGCTGGGAAAGAGGGGCAGGAAAAGAGAGGCAGCAGATTGAGAGGATGTCACAGTTCCTTTGCTTGCACCTGTGAGGTGTCTGTCCAGGCAGGACTGTTCACTGTCGAGGCTTCCACCCATGTAGTGTTTTAGCGCTATGGAAACTGTGGCTTTCAGGTTCCTTCCAGTGACATCTGGGTGGGGGAGTGCCTGGGATGTGAGCAGTGCCTCCTGGTTGGAGGTGGCCCCCGGGATGTGAGCAGTGTCTCCAAGAGAGCTACAGGAGGGGGTAGCAAGACTCCAAAGCATCCTCTGCTATGAGAACTTTATCGATTTGATGCTGAAGTGGACCTGTAGGACTGTGGAAGAAGCCCTGCCAGAGGCAGCACTAGAGAAGGAAGAGGACACGGACTCCCTGGAAGGTGGAAGCTGGAAGCTTGTGACCTCTGGCTGCAAGCAGAAGTCTTTGTTTCCACCTACAGCAGTTTGTCTGGAGAATAGATATGGAGCCCTGTCAACAGAGGAGGACGAGCATGCTCTATTAGCGGAGGAGGCTAGGCCAGGCCAGGCTTCCACAAGGTTGGGAGGATCGAGACCACTGCCATCAACAGGAAGCAATAGGTGGTGGTGGTTGGAGACTCCCTTCTGTGGGGAGTCTGTGGGGGATGGAGGTATCTATCTGCCAGCCTGATCTGTTGTCTTGGGATGTCTGCTGCTTGGCCAAGAGCCTGGACCTGAGATGTCATGAAAAGATTACTGAGACTCTTTCGGCCCTCTGACTACTACCCCATGCTGCTCATCCATGTGGGCACCAGTGATACTGCCAGGGGTGTCTCTGAGCAGATTAAAAGTGATTGCAGGGCTCTGGGTACAAGGGTGAAGGGAACGGGCCCAGGAGGTGTTCTCCTTAATCTTTCTGGTCAAGGGGAAGGTCCTGGGCAGGAGCAGATGCATCCTGCAAATCAATGCATGGCTACACAGATGGTATTGCCAGCAGGGCTTTGGCTTCTTCGACCACAGAATGTTGTTCTAAGAAGAAGGATTACTAGGAAGTGATGGGATCCTCCTGGCAAAAAGAGGGAAGAGTATCTTCACAGACAGCTCACTGGTGAGGAGGGCTTTAACCAGGTTCACTGGGGGATGGAGACCAAAGCCCTTGGGTAAGTAGGAAAGCAGGTGACCAGGAGGAAGTGCAAGCAGGAAGGGGCAACAGGGGAAGCATTCTCATTCTTCCTGAGAAAGTAAGGCATTTGGCTAGTTATCTTAGGTGCCTGTACATTAATGTTCAGAGCCTGAGAAACACGTAGGAAGAATTGGAAGTCTTGGCTCAGTCACAGAACTATTACGTTATTGGAATAACAAAGACTTGGTGGGATAGCTCGCATGACTGGAGCACTGTCATGGATGGATGTAAGCTGTTCAAGAAGGACAAGCAGGGGAGGAGAGTCGTGCTTTATGTAAAAGCAGACTTCGACTCACTCAGGGAACTAATGTACAGAATCTTCTGGGAGGCCAGTTTGAGGGGGAAAGGAGTCTAGGAGAGCTGGTTGTATTTTAAAGAAAAGTTACTGAGGGTGAAGGAATGAACCATCCTGCTGTGCAGTAAGACTAGCAAGCATGGCAGAAGACCAGCTTGGCTTAGCAGGGAACACTTCAGTAAGCTAAAACACAAAAAGGAAGTTTACGAGAAGTGGAAACTTGGACAAATGACTAGGAAGGAGTATAAGAGTATTGCAGGGATGAAATCAGGAATGCTAAAGTGCAATTGGAGTTGTAACTTGCAAGGGACATGAAAGGTAACAAGAAGGGTTTCTACAAGTATGTCAGCAACAAGAGGAAGATCAGGGGAAGTGTGGGTCCCTTTGTGAATGGTGGAGGCAATCTAGATGATGTGGAAAAGGCCTGCCATACTCCATACTTCAGTTTTTGTAGGCAAGGTCAGCTCCCTGACTACTGCATCTGGCAGCACAGTTTGGGGAGAAGGGGAGCAGCCAACAGTGCCAAAAGAACAGGTTAGGGACTGTTTAGAAAAGTTGGATGTGTACAAGTCCATGAGGCTGGATGCGATGCACCCGAGGGTGCTGAGGGAGTTGGTTAATGTGATTGCAGAGCTGTTGGCCAGTATCTTTGAAAACTTGTGGTGGTCAGGAGAAGTCCTGGATGATTGGAAAAGGTCAAATATAGTGCCCATCTTTAATAAAGGGAAGAAAGAGGATCCAAGGAACTACAGACCAGTCAGCCTCATCTCAGTCCCCAGAAAAATCATGGAGCAGGTCCTCAAGCAATCCATTTCTATGTACTTGGAGGAGAAGAAAGTGATCAGGAACAGTTGGCATGGATTCACCAAAGGCAAGTCATGCCTGACCAACCTGATTGCCTTCTGTGACAAGATGAGTGGCTTTGCGGATGCTGGGAGAGCAGTGGATGTGAAATACCTTGACTTTACAAAGGGTTTTGATACAGTCTCCCACAATATTCTTGTAAGCAAGCTAAGGAAGTATGGGTTGGATTAATGACTATAAGTTGGATAGAAAACTGGCTGGATTGTCAGGTTCGTAGGGTAGTACCCTATGTGTAGTTGGAGCTGGTGTCAAATGGAGTGGCCCAGGGGTTGATCCTAGTGCTGTTTTTGTTAAATATCTTCATCAAAGACCTGGAAGATGGGATGGAATGCCCCCTCAGCAAGTTTGTGGACGATGCCAAGCTGGAGGAACTAGTAGATACGCTGGAGGATAGGATTCAGAGAGACCTCAACCAAAACAAATCTCATGAGGTATAATGAGAACAAGGGCAAAGACCTATACTTAGGATGGAACAATCTCATGCACCGTGGTGTACAGGCTGGGGAACAGCTAACTAAGCAGCAGCTCTGCAGAAAAGGACGTGGGGCTTATAGTGGACAATGAAATGAATATGAGCCAACAATGTGCCCTTGTTGCTAAAAAGGCTACTACAGAAAGGATGTAGACAAGTTAGAGAGCCTAGTGGAGGGCAACAAAATGGTTAGGGATCTGGGGCACATGACCTCTGAGGAGTCTGAGGGAACTGCGGTAATTTAGGCTGAAGAAGAGAAGACTGAGAGGGGATTTAATAGCAGCCTTCAACTACTTGAAGGGTGGTTCCAAAGATGATGGAGTTGGACTGTTCTCAGTGGTGGAAGATGACAAAGCCAAGGAGCCATAGTCTCAAATTGCAGCAAGGGAAATTTAGGTTGGATATTGGGGAAAAACTTTCACACAAGGAAGATGTAAAGCACTAGAACAGGTAACCCAGAGAAGGTGTCAGCTCTCCATTTGTGGAGGTTTTTTGACCCAGGTAGACTGGGATGGTATAGTTGGGGATGGTCCTGCGTTGAGCAAGGGGTTGGATTAGATGACCTCCTGAGGTTCCTTCCAACTCTAATATTCTATAATTCTATACATCGGAACTTGGACTAGGCTCTTTGCTGACTAATATGGGACAGACTCAGCCAGCCGAGACCCAGGGATCCTCAGCTCCCTCCCCTGTCACTTAGATGTTGTAGAAAACTGAGACTTAAGATTCTGGAACAAAAGACAGAATTCTCCAGGAAGAAATCCTATTGCCAGTACCTCAGCCAAGCTGGCCCAATGTTACCCTACATTCTAAATAGCTGTAAAGGTACATTTGTCTTAAAAATGCTGTATATAATACTGCTATGGTACTGGTTACAGGTAACAATTGTCTGAGTAAAACAAGACAGTGAAGATAAATGCCAGAGGCGGTATATTTTGGAGAATGGATGCTGTACAGGAAAGAACTCAGAACACAAGGAATATGTGAACTGTCCACTGGGTGCTTCACTCTGAACATGTTCTGATTTTGCTTCCTAATATCTTCTGTCCAATTTTGAGGTCTTTTGGAAGAAGAGAGCCAGTTTTTATCTCTTTGATGTTCCTTTTTTTTAAACTTGAAAGTCACTCCCTTTTGATTTAAGGGCAGAAATAGAGGGAGCTTTGTTAAATGGATGAGGAATTCCAATTTTTAAAGATGAACACGGCCAAAAAGAATCCTTCTTTCCAGCCAACATCTGTGCACAGCACTGTCTTCAATCAGTGCTTCTGAAAGCAAGATTGTTTCTGTTGTCAATTGGTAAAATGGCTTAGTTCAGTGTCAGCCAGTTGTTGATGAGTGGGTTTGTATGTACTGAGGGTAGCATGGGGCAGGGAGCACTGTAATGAGAAAAAGGTAGTAGCTTCAAAAAAGCATGAAAGACTTGTTTGGGATAGGAATGGTTCAGAAAATGTCTGTTTATCCTAGAGCCTTAGACTATACAAACCAGTAATTTATACTGGCTGAAGACAAATTTACAGCTTGGCTGTGTATTCAGTCAGTTCTTGATTTAAACAGAGAAATTGGAAGTTGTGGATGACTCACTATATTTTTTCCTGTTCTGAGCCTTATTATACTTGATTTGTTTATCTTGAAAGAAATGCTCCATACATTCTGTTACAAATATCTGCTTCCAGTTGCTTTGAGCCAGAATTTCAAGAGGCACGTGACCTGCCAGGACAATGGGAGAATAGTTGTTCACTAAAAATTCAGTGTTGTTAACTCAAGATGTAGGTGGTACCTGTAAACAAATAATATGTTTCTTCCGTGAAAGAATGTAACTTTCTTGCCAAAAATAATATTGCTTTTAGAATCTATTGTGCACTGTGTGGTGCAGGGAAGCAGCAAGCCTGATGGTATAGAGTGTTCAGTGTTTTTCTAGAGTCTCAAAATGGAAAAAGTCATTTAACGTAAACACTGAGAAGATTTTTGCTCTCTCTCTTAAGTGTGCTGCCTTTTTTAAAACTGCGTTATTCCTCTTCATGCTATAAATGAGCACTCGCACGTGAATACTGGTGCTGTTGATCTACGATTTGTATTGCAATAGGGCTAAAAGCCCCCCACTAAGATCAGGATCCGACTATGCCATACAGCATGTAGCAGCCCTTACCTCAAAGAGTAGTATCTAAATAGACAAGAGAGACAGGGTGGGAGAAGGGATTTATTAACCTCCTTTTACAGATGAAGAACCAAGGCAGAGGTTTATTACATGATTTGTACTTGGCCACACAGGAACTCTGGCAGAGCTGAGATTTGAACACAGATCTCTTGAGGCCCAGACTAGGGAAAAGGGCCAGATTTTTAGCTGCGGGTACTCTTTAAAAATATATTTAAGTCAGCTCTCCCACTAGTTTCTTCCATTTTCTCCAGTTCACCTTGAGTTGATGCTGTCTTCCATGAAGAGGGAAAAATCCCAGCTCAGTAATACTTCACATGGAAAGGGGATTTCATCATACAGGTATACTTTGGCCTGAGGTTTTGGTGTTGGTAAAGAATATATTCATGTAATCTTATACGTGAAAACAATCTTGTTGAAGAAGCAGTTTACTTTTGAATATATGTGGAACCGGCGGGCCTCGAACATGAGGTCTCGCGCTGCTCGGCCTCTGGCGTATGGGCCTGCTGGCTGCTTTGTCCCTGGAATGGTCTATTCCAGATGTGATCTTAACGGTAGTTTCTGCCCCTATCTCGCCCGCCACGACTTTGCTGGAACGTTCAGTGGAGAGGCCGGCTACTACCTTATCTGGGGTTGGGACTCAGGGGCGCTGGTCTTCTGCGAGGCTCCGCCCTCCCCTACACCTCGCCCTAAGACCCAGCCATGCCGAGTTGCTTACGATTCCCGGGGCCTGTCCCTCGCCTTGTGGTGCCCAGAGACAGTTGGTGGCAACTCCGTCGGTTTGGCTCGACTCTAGACTCTGTGGGTCGGGAATCTTTCTGCGGTTCTCCTCCTGGGCCTCTGGCCGTAGGCTACTCTGTCCAAAACTCCCAAAACGAAACAGTGCCCGCAAGTCTCTCGGGCTTACAAAATTAAAGTCTGGACTCCCTGTCCGGAGAGAAGCCTCTCCTTGCTTAATTCCCCCTGCAGCACCCCTCTGGCTGGGTGCTGTGTTTTCTTAACAATCCCTCAGGACTGCTCCTTGATGCTCTGGTTCCCCTCTTTGCTTGGTCTCTTGCTGAGTGGTCCCACCTGGCTGGATCCCGGACTCTGCAGTCCCTCCCGCTGCTGGAGTGGAGGCTCCCTGCCGGGATGGGCTCTGGGGTGACCTCCTGACCCGTGCCGCTCCCACCTGACCTGCCGGGTCTTCCTTCGTCCTCCTGTCTTCGGGGCGCCTCTCAGCCCTGGACTCTGTCCCTGGACCCTTGTGCCCGGCTCTGCCACCGCAAACCTGGGCATCCACCGCTTTTTCCTTGACGCTGTCTGTCTCGCAGCTGGGAGATGTGTTCCAGCTTCGCAGACGGCTGCCGGCCTCTCCCTCGCCCCTGGACAAGGAGCCAGGCTTGGCTCCCCTCCCGGCTGGTCTCCAGCTCTCCTCCCCGGCTTCTTCCCTTGGGGTGTGTTGTATCGTCCCGCGCCGGCTCTGATCATTATTGATCGCAGCTGGCTGCAGTTTTAAAAAGACGGAGCTAATCAGCCGTGTGGGTCCCGCCGCCACTTCTGCCATTCCCGCGTCGTCGGCTGCAGGTAAGGAACTCGTCATTCTCTTTCGTTCCTTCTCTCTTTCCCCTGCCCTATTTCAGGTCCCGGGGCACCCCTTTTCCCCTTTGGGGCCATATTGTGCTGTCCCTCTGCGACAGTATGGTTAATCAGGTGTGCCAAATAGGGCTAACAGGGAGCTACCAAAAGTTGGGCATGTGGCCCGTTACTGAATGTGGAGCCCTGGGCATGGCAGTTGGTTGTGTGCTTCCTTCTCCACCACAACTCCCCCCAAACCCTCATTGCACCCTTAGACTCCTGCCATCACCGTATCCCCTCCCCAGGCCTCTCTACCTCTGGACCTGGCACTGCCAGAGCAGTTGCTACTGTGCCCCAAGTTGGATCTGGCTCATGAGGAGCCGCACAGTTCAGTTCCATCTTGGAGCCCCAAGTGAGTTTGATTTCATTTTGGAAAATCATTTGAACAGCAGAGTGTTTGTATGTTGGGCTGGGAAGATGAAATGTTTCTGGCCTACTATAGAAGTAGAAACAAAACTAAATATTTTACAATTAAATATTTAATTTAAGTAGCAGTGCCAGTGACATACTATGTGGCTTAGATTGTTGTGTTTTGACTATTGTTCCCAGTATCAAATTGTTTTAGAGACCTGAGGTGGTAATACTTGACATTAAATACACTTTTTGTCCATGGATCTCATTTGTACATGAAGAGAAGATGATTTGGGGTAAAGCACTGCTCGCATGTTATATAGCATATTATTTCGTCTTTTTAATAATATCTCCCCCCATCACTTCACTGGTAAGCATGGAATTGAATTATTGACCAAGGTGCTAATGTGGGAATAAAAGTTAGTGACACCTATGTCAATAGAGCCGTCTGCATTAATATCAATTCCTTTCTTCAGATGATGGGAGATTTATGAAAGGCCTCTCTGACAGGAGTAAAATATATCCCCTATGTTCATTGCTTAATTCTCTCTGTTCATTGATTTTGTTTAAACAAGGCAATTAAGCAGAGCTTGAGTCTTTGTAACTAGGATTGCAGCATGAAGTAGGGGTAAGTCAAAACATTATTTTTGTTGCTTTATACACTTATGGACCAAGCAGGTACTTTAAGACTTATGTCTAAGACCCCAACAAGGTCCAGTTCATCTGTAGTAAGGTTATGTGCTTTATTAGTCAGAAATCCTGGGTGGGAGTGTTAACTTAACTCTCATACAGTACTGTACTCTATACATAGATCCATTTAAATATATATTTTGAAGAAAGGTATTGATGAGTAAGGGGGAGAGTCAAACTGCATGGAAAGAAAATGAACTTGGACCTGAGGAAAGATTAAAGTTTTCAATAAAAAGTAATCCTGCTTTTTGCCAGCTGCTGGAAAAACTGTCTCTCTGAAGTAATTACAATAGTTCAATTTATATACAATGGGAAAGAAAATGCCTCACTTCCCTGGAAAGTCAGGGAGTTTGTCAGGTGAGGTGTTTTCAGATTATACTAGGAAGTGGACCCTATCTCTCCCTACCCTCAACAGGGAAGGTGCAAAAACTCCAACAACTCAAAACCCCACTAACCCGTCCTCCAAACAAAAAACAAAAATATTGGGCCTGTCAGCCTGACCAGGGGTAAAATTTCTTTCTGACCCCAGATTTGGTGACTGGATCGAACTTGAACATGTGAAGTTCAGGCATTTGAGAAATGTCTCCATACTATTAGGGACACTAATGTACCCTAGCAGTAACGGGCATGTCTTCATGACATGCTTTACTCAAGATTAGAGCAATTTACTGCGTAGTAAGCATCACCATAGAGCTCCCCCTGTCTATTTGCATCTTCCAGAGATTGTAGGCCTTAAGGCCTACCTAGTGGGGCTCCACTGTGTGGGGCCAAAGATTGAAAGAAGCAACTTTTATATATATCTATATCTATATTGATATCTATATTGATATAAATAAAAGAGAGGTGGGGGGTGAAGCTCAACCAGAACCTCAGGTGGAGGTTCTGGAGGTGGAGGGGCTGCAGCCTGGCACACTTGAGGGTCATGTGTGCCAGAGTCTCCCTCTATCTGCAGAAGGGGCAGGAGACCGGCGTGGCTGTAAAACTCGCCACATACATGCCTGTGGCGATGGGTCCATGGAGGAGCCACCACCTGAGCTCTCCAGTGGCTTGTGGGATGACGGTGGAGTACAGACTCAGCCACTGGGGTGCCCCGGCCACGTCCTCACTGAGCAGGTCCCACCACTTGGTGTCTGGGCAGGACACGGTAGCATTATGAATTGTGTGGTGTGTGAGCGTGTAGAGGTAGTGGCGATGGACGGTAGAAAAGTGGACTGGTTTGGTGTCCTCCAGCTCAGGTGGTGGAGTGGGGAACGCTGCGAGGTGCTGGCCCTACAAAAAACTCCGGTGGGCTGGAGGACATGGGAGGGGGTGTGGGCCGAGACTGCCACCGTGCAGGGCCTAGTCAACAAAGGCAAGGGTAGAGCTCTCCCTGACTGCTGCAGGGGATGGTACAGGGCTGGCAGGAGCAGGACCAGCCTACTTCCATGAGCAGCAGATCTGCTTCTGCTTCCTGGCACGCATAGATGCTGGACTAAATTACGCTAGAGTAAACCCATCAGAGAGCATTTACATGTGTAGACATGCCTAGTAAGTTGCTAATTCCAGCTGTGACTGTTTCAGGCTTCAGAGGGAAGGTGGAAGGAAAAACAGGTGCTAAGTAATGCATCAAGAAGGGAATTTTTTTCCCGTACCCCTATAAGCAATTAGTGGAAGACTTGAGCTATGGGATTAGTACAGAGTCATACAGTGCAACAAGTACTGAAAACTTACTAAAAATTGAAGAAGAGGGAGACAGTAGTTCTGGCGAGTTTTGAAAGTGAGGAGAAACTTGTGTTTAATGCCTTGATTTCTGGAGGAAACTCAGCTTTGTCACCATTGGACAAGATGCTACGGTGTTTGTTTGTTTTTTAAAGACTCATTATTCAGTACGGGCTTGTTTTGAAATAATAGATCAACAGCAAGATTTTCTTTCTAGAGCTGCAGCGTCAGATGCAGGTTGTTGGTTTGTTGATAGCAAGACCTGCTGCCATGAAAGATATATGAGATTAGGGTCCAGTTTGAGAGGACACATACTTCAGATTGCCATATGCTAGGAACATCTGCTGAAGAAGCTTTATCAGTCCCCAGAGAGAAGTTAGTTTATGCACCGCTTTAAAGGCTCTCCTATGAAATTGCTGTTGATTGCTGTCTTGGGCTGGGATCTTATCTTATGCTTTCTAGAGGGTTTGGTGTGGTTCTTCGCAGCTAGAAGGGCAATATTTTTGGACAAGGGAGAAACAGGTGTTGACCACTTGTGGGACTTTGAAGAGCTATGATGACTTTTGTTAGAATTAGGGTGTTAACTCAGCTGAGTTCTAATTATTTAAATACTCAGGTATTTAATTATGTCTGTGTCCCCTACAGATTCCAGTGGATACAGCCATGTATAATTACTATGTCCTGTTAAAATATCTGCTGTGTAACACCTGTATATATGTGAATAACGTGCAGAATGTACATGTTATTTTTTTATTAAAGATCTCTGAATGGTGAATGGCATAACTGGTTCTGTGGAACACAAGCGATTAATTTTAGCAGGTGCTCTCCATCCTGTAACCAGGCAATAGCTGAGTTGCTGTTGTTCAAATGGACATTACACTGAATCTGATTCCACCCTACCTGGGAAGATGCCTAAACTGGATCCTTGTCTCCCAGAACATACAAAAGGGACTTTGAAATAGATTCCAGTCTGTGAACTGAGGGAGAGAGACACTAGCAGGAGGGTCAGACGGAAAAGCAAAGACTGCAGGGGGACAGTTTCATCCAGTACCTCTTAGTGTGAGACCACATCAGGATGCAATAGTTTTTGTAAAGGGTTTTTGTATGCTTCAAGATGTATTAAAATATGTATGAATATATAGTTACTGTCCTAACATGCTTTTTACCCTCTTACTACCTGGTTATTGCTGCCAGTGTCTGGTGTATGAAGGTTTAAACTCTCTGTGCAGAGTGCAGAGACCTCTTTGGTCATTGAAAATTTTGTAGCGTTTTCCAAACCCTTCAATTTGATCAAACAATTCAGTCCTGGAATTATTAGATCTGGGGGAGACAACATTTTCTCTAACTGTCCTACTGAGTTCTTTTTATAAGCCAAGAATATACCACCAGTACAATTTGTTGTATCTTTGTCTTTCTGACTTTTAGGTTTAGGTCTAAAAGTTATACTTTGGCAAAACAACATAAATGTTACATGATGTCAAAATATTTAAGTGCCTCTGAGTTATTTCCCTGTAATTAATTATCTTTTGACTCTGCTGTCCTGTCCCTATTCGTGTCTGCCATTTATTTTTTATTCTTGCTTCCAAGCCTCGCTCATCAGACATCATAGTTGCTAAATTTTATACTGACTGCTGCATACTAGAGAGCCTTATAATAGGTGTCCTGTTTCTGATTCTTGTTCATTATTCTTCTGATTCTTATTCCAGAAGAAAATGGACCAATTACACAATTCACTCTGATATGTTACAATTGATGCCAAAGCTGTTAACCTTGCATATTCTGTTTTTACCTGCCTGATAGTAATAAGCCATTAAATTGGTGGAGCAACATGGTATTGCAATCGTTGAAACATAAAAGTAGAGATCATTTAACAAAGACGCTTCAAAATGATAGACAGTATTGTGTAGTCTTTTATTGCTGAACTCTGTGTAACACTTGTCAATACTTCACAACTATTATTAGATAAAGAAGTACAAGTTAAATAGACCGTGAGAGTAACAAAGAGGATATGAATTGCTGCCTACTATCAACCGCCTTATAGAAGGTAGAAGGACCTTATTTTAGACTTTTTTGGGAGTTCTCAACTCCCTTTTAAGTTACCTGATGGGAATTAAATGTTGAGTTTGTGATCTTTTTCTCTTTTTTTATTGCTTTGAGGTATAGAGAAAGTCTGAAAAGGTTTTGTCAAAGGGAGAGAACTTCTCATGTTTTTCAGGTTTACTTTGTTAGAAACTTAGATTATGTTTACAATGGCAGTCTTCATAGGGATTTTGCAGCAAGTGGAATTACAAGCCTGAAAGCTGAGCAGCTGAGAGGTCAAGATAACTTCTGGTGGGTAGTTGAAGCATTTTTTCTTATGCTTTATGGTTAAATGGGTACTAATTGGTATGTCTGAAAGTTAGATGGCTTTGGTAAAGTTTTAACACCATTAGCACTTTCATTTAAGATGTGATAGCTCATATTACACATCCTCAGAGACTCTCAAGAAGTTCTTTAGCAAAACCAAGAAAGAACAGGCGTGAAATCACTAATACTTGTAAGCTACAAAATAAAGGCAAAAAAAAATCAGTTTAATAAATTTTTGACAGCAGTATGGGGAAAGGAAACAATCACCAAGACAGGGCTTTTGGCAATGTAAGGAAGGCACAAACATCATTAAAATACATAAAATACAAATACTCTTCAGGAGTTCTGTAACATTATTTGTGAAATCCAAACATCTGTTTTATTTTTATACCTAGATGTAAAATAGAAACATGCCTATTGCCTAACAACATCAAATAATAAATCTTGGTGCTGGGTGTGTAGTTTCCTATTATGCATGTGTTCTGGCAAAGTATATTCTTATTAGCCATTTTAACAGTGAAAGGAAGCAGTTTTTTTTCATTTAATTTATTTGTCCTTCTTTCCCTGGGAAAGATCTCCTTACTGGTGATATTTAAAGACAGTATAATATGTTTACTCAGTTCCACAGCAGGCAGTATATCTGTTTTAACAATTCTTCTCTAGGCCAATGGTGCTCAACATTTTTGGCCAGCAGGCCAGTTATGCAGTACCTGGTTCATCCGTGGGTCAGATTCTGCTGGTGGACCTGATCTGGCTTCTGGGATGGGCGCAGCAGAACCCATCTGACCATGCAGAGCAGAGCAGGGCAGGGCAGGGGGCAACCTTGCCCCAATCTGGCCACATAGGGAAAGGGGAGTTGGTTCAGCCCTGGTCTAGCCCTGCAGGGCGGGAGGGGGCATGGCCCAGTCCCAATCCAGTCTCTGGGGCTAGGGACAGACATTACACACAAAATGGTTTAAGTAATCAGAAACTGGTTTAAACCTGTAACAGAACAGCTGTTCAGTGCACATAAACCAGTTTGAAAGTGGCTGAAACTGTTTTGAGAGAAACCTGGTTGAATGTAGTATCAGACTTAACTGATTTGGGTGAAACCAGTTTATCCAATGTCTGTCCCAGACCCTTTGCTGGTTTAAGCTAAACCAGACACCCCCAGCATGCTCTCTGGGCTGGGCAGGTCTCTCTGCTCCACAGCAGGACTGGTCCCTCCCCTCTGCTCCCTGGCTGAGGCTCTGGCAGAGACTTTCAGGCACAGCAGGGTCTGCTGGCTTCCCCATGCCCTGCTCTGGCCCTTCTCACCACTCACTGCTTAAGCAGAGATCCCTTCCTCCTCTCTCCCACAGCACAGATTGTAGCTAGCATGTGGTATGGTAGCTAATGCTGTGTAAGGCAGATAGGACAGTGTCTACTTAGAGCTTTTTGGAGGTAATCAACAACTCACATGGTAATGTCCCTGCATTCCTTCCTTTAGAAAAGGCAGACAAGGTTGAGTAAATCTGCTGTCTTTTTATTAGACCAATTAAATAGTTTGAAAAATTTTTCATAGTAAGCTTATGGGTTTAAAAACCCTTCATCGGGATGACGAAGCATCTGCAGTTGGTGTGTGTTCCTCCTGTATGAAATGAACAGTAAAGAAGCCAGAGGCTGGTACACATTTTCCTTTGAAAAATGCTATTTAAAATGAGTTTGTAATGAGTGATTTTGTGTTTTCTGATAGGGTGTTAAATGCTGATAACAGAGCTG
>NW_017728992.1:86800912-86804692 GCF_001723915.1 Gavialis gangeticus | reverse complement strand
AATTCAGGCTCAGGCTTTTTGAATGTCTGTCCCTAGCTTGGTAGGCAGGAGGGTGTGACCCAGCCCCAATCTAGCTGCCGGGGGCAGGGTGCAGGAATGAGGGATGTGGCCCAGGTCCAATCTAGACATCAGGTGAGGGGGGAGGGGGCATGGGAAGTCTCCAACCCACCTCATGGGAATTTGGTACGGGTGAGGATGACGGTATTAATTCCTGACCAGCATGGAGCCCTGCAGGCCAGATTGTTAGCTCTGCAGGCCAGAGATTGAGCACCCTGCTCTAAGCTAGCTTGACCATTACAGTCCCTGCCTTCAGTTGAAAAGGCTGGTAAGGCTCACCCTCTTGACTTCCAAAGTCCCACTGCTTGTACAGTATACAGTGTAACAGGTTTAAAGCCTGTCTTGTTTTATATTCCCAACAGACTTAATCCAGATCCTGTTGAAATCAATGGAATTCTTTCTGTTGACTTCAGTGGGAACTGGATCAGGAAGTAAGATCTGTTGACTTAAGTGAGAACTGGATCAAGCATATAATCATTATGAAAATGCTATTTACCAAACTGCATGTAATTTATCCCTCTGAAAAGATCTTAAATCATAAAGAGTTTTTAAAATTCAGTTTTTATATTTACTAAATTAATATAAAATCTATTTCTAAGCATTTTTAAATTGCTGTTTATACTGTTCTTACAATGTTATTACATATCTCTTTTTTTAAATCATCAGACTTTGTAAATGATTTTTCTTTTCAAATAGTTGTAGAGCTTTAGATTTTTTTGATTACATTTGATTTTTTTTCAAGTAAGACCCCAAATGTAAATGTATGGTTCCTTAGGTTGTTGGGTTTTTGTTTATGGTACACAAAATATACAATCCTTGCATAAACAACATAAGGAATCCAGTTTTTACTAAGACTTGCTCAGTTATTAGAAATGGTTTATTTTGACTAGATGTAACAGCGAGAAGAAACAGTATCCTATAAATACATCTCAGACATTTTAAATAGAATATTTCAAGCTGCAAGGCACCTTATTCACCTGTGATTTAGGAAGAAAGAAACATAATTGCCAGGACCCATTTTGAGAAAGGTATTTGTTATATAATTCCCACTGCAGCACAAGTATTCTAATGTATTGCTCATCACCATCCTACCACTGACTGCTTCCCTTGAAGCATATGACTAAATAACTTATAAGCAAATAGCTATTTTTCTTCCTTCTCTTTCACTCCATTATTTTCTATCTGTTGTGCAGTTCCATTAAATGATAGTGCTGCCCTTTTCTTCCTTCTCTTCTTCTGTCTGTTTTCACAACTTAAGTGGAATGTATAAGAAATAACAGATGCAATCTGCATTCATTCAGCTGGATTTCTGTGTTTAAAACAGGTCATTTGAATTCAGCCACCATTTTTGTGTGTGCCAGAAAAATCCAAGCAGGGTTGAAACCACAAATTCATAATAGCAACTAAGTTTTATATTAAAATAAACTATTAATACAAAGGAAACAAAAGGTAAAATAAAACTAACAGCAAGGGAAAAGCTATACATCAGAGCATAATTATGGTGCATCTTTGTTGTTCTGTTCTCAGTAGCAACTTCCCTTGCTTGTTGTGCCCCAAAATGGTTTCTTATTAAATGACACTTAGGTTCTACTGTATATAGCAATGATGCTTACATTTTCAGATTTCCTTCCTTTTTGTTTCACATCTGTGCCTGATCAGCAGCTGGAGATGCTATAAATAGTCAAATACATGTGATTGGAACACAGAAATTGACTTTAACAGGTGCGTGGCTGTGTGGTATGCCCTGAAATTGTTTTGGCTCAAAATGTGTATGTGAATACCCCATCTTCATAATTTGGCAGTACAGCAATCCCAAGAAACCGACACCTAGCGTCAAATTCATTTTGTCTATTACAGAGATGTGGATGACTTCATTTCTGACTGCAAGTATCAGATCATTTTTCTAGACAAGACGTAAAATATTTATTTGGTTTTATTCTGTTTTACTCTCTTCCTCCCCACCCATTAGACAGGTATTTGGAGATTCAGTTTCCCCTAATTACTTCTGCTGACGTTGGAAGTTTAACCGTGTATTTGATGATCTCATGCACTGTACCAGCTGTTCACATCACATATTCTCATTACTGAGAAGGGCAGTTCCCTTTGCTGTGAAATATTTGACATCCAGCCACACGTCCCTGTGTTTGTAATTTCTAACACTGTAGCTGAGGATACACACTTTTTTTTAACTGCTTGAGCTAGTGTTACATTTTGCTCTTTCACTTTGATTGATGAGGTTCTGCCTCCTCTGCATTTTCAGGAAGGACTGGTCCCTTCCAAGCCAAGCCTTGCCAGAGGATCTGTCTGATCCATCTAGTCTCAAGATCAGAGTGTTAGGGTGAAAGCCTGTGCCTATGGTTTGGCTTTGTAAGTTTTTTCCATTCTAACCACCCCTTGGGGCAGACTTAACATTTCACTGGTAGCTGAAACCCCTGTTTTGTGGCTAGTAGTTTACAATATAAAGAATCTGTGTAAGACCTGATCCTGTACACCTTTAGGTAGCTCATCTTGGCATCTGTGGGATTACAGGATTGGGTCCTTTTGAGAGGCAGTTTCTGAGAGAGGTCATTTTCCAAGGTGAAGACATCCTTTTTGCAACATTTACAGTCTCCTGTAACTTTGGAGGTAAATTCCCAGTTCCCCTTGTGGCGTTGTTCATGTTTCCAGTTTCTGTATCCCTAAACTTGCTCATGACTAACAAAAGTGAGCATACGTGGATGTATGAACACGAGAGGAGGTAACTTTCATCTCAGGTGGTCCCACAAATATACATATCGGCTTTCCCTTTTCTCTGATGCTGGGATTCAAAGTATAAAAACCTTTGGATAAGAACAACATGGGGCAGGACAGTGCATCTATTCTGATCAGTAAGGGGAGGTAAGATGCTACTTTACTACTTGGCATGGACTAGCATGCAGATTGAAGACGGTCTCTCTCAGACGCTTGTTTCTTTTCCCACAAAAATGGTTTAGGAGTGGGAGAAACCATAATGTTCCATGTATAGTCCTTCCCAGAACCAGTCTTTCCCCAGTGCAGGTGAGCTGGCACAGAAAAGTAAATATCTGCTTTTCCCTTTGGCTTTGGCAGGTTACTGTATTTTCATGCCTATATCACATTCCATATATAGTATGCACATTGATTTTGAAGAGGAGCCTGAAGGAAAAAAACTAAAACTTTTTAACTGAGGTAAATGAGTGGCAGAGCCTGCTCCCAAGTGTGCTTCCAACCCTGCATGCTACATGAGGCCTGAAGACCAAGCCAACATACCCAGTCTGGAGCTGTCCTCTGGCTCCAGAGCCATGTGCTGTTTCTGACCTTGTGTGCTGGCTCTGGGGCCGTATACCAGGTCTGGTACCACTTGCTGGCTCTGGAGCCAGTGTGCAGGGTTGGACCCGGCACCTTGGGTCCAGCAATGGACCAACTCCTCACGTTGACCTGATCTGGTGTGCAGATTGCAAGTGGAGCTGCCCACAGATCCAAAAATCTGGCCATGGAGGTAAGGGGATTGATGACAGCAATTGCTGTGGCTCCCAGCACTGCATTAGTTAATGTTGTCACCACTCCATCCTTCCCATTTCCCAAATTTCTGCACCAATAGGGGGATCCCTTACCTATAATGCATACCCCAATATTCTCCACCTGGGTTTGTTGAGGGAAGGTACAGGTTATATGCAAGAAAATATGTTACTTCCTGTCGCAGAGCACTTAGGTGCCCTGCTCCTG
>NW_017728992.1:86779747-86795912 GCF_001723915.1 Gavialis gangeticus | reverse complement strand
CCCTAGCGGTGAGAAGGGGGAGGTGCAGCTGCCAGTCACCAGGGAAGCACAGGTGCTGGTTGCTGGGGCAACCAGTGAAACCTGCTGACAGGAAGGGGCAGGGCTTAGCCCTTCTTAAGCCCAGGCAGGAGGCCAGGGTGGCAGTTCCCTTCTGGCAGCCAAGGAGGGGGGAGCTTGGCCAGAGCAGAGAGCAGGGCAAGGATTGACTGCATGAGCATCCACTGGTTTGCTGCCATGGGCTGGAGCATTTTTCCTGGTAGGGATCAAATGTTGTTTGACCAGATGGTTTAGTTTTGCGTTATAGCCCAGGGGCTTTGTGCTGTGTGTTACTGTTTTACCGGAGGACCAGGGAGGATATTAGGGGTTGGAGGAGGCCTCATAGGGACCCCACGGTAGTGTGGGGGTCCTGGTGCCAGAGAGGGTGCAGCATCTTGGGGGTGCATTGGCCCCAGCCCCAGAGTGAAGGGGGGGGCCGTGAGGAGCCCCAGAGTGAAGGGGGGGGGCCACGAGGAGCCCCAACAAGGTAAAGGAGAGGACCGAATTACAGCAAGGCCCAGGTCAAGATCCTGGCGGTACCATCTGCAAGGCTTGGGCTGCAGTGTAGGGGAGGAAAGGAGCCGCAGATAGCACCCCCTGTCACCAGGGCACATAAAATGGGCAGCCTCCTGCTGATTACAACAATCCATTAATCAAATAAGATCAAGGCATGGCAGGCGAGTAAGCAGGCGGTTGGCCCATTACAAGAGGGCAGAGCCACTCCTGGAAAGGCTCCGATAGTGATACTCCTGTCACACTTCCCTTTTAGAGCAAGGAGAGTGAACCAAGGCCTGAGTTGTGACTCTGCATCCTAGTTCAGCGCGTGGTCTGTTCCAAGAACAGCTTTCAATTTCTAGTTACAACAGTCTCTGTAAATTGGTTTGCTCTTTATTAGTCAAAAAACCTACTGTAGTGGGATAGTTGGCTCAAATATATTTTGTCATGGTATTTAGAAAATTTTGTTTTTTTAATTCACTTATCTAATTAAAATTATATTGAAAAGTGTTTAAATAGTGCAGAATGAAATTTCCTTTAGTTATTTAATCCTTTTCAAGTGTTCTGAAGTCTTTGCAAGATAAAAAGAGAATATTTTAATTAGTGAGTTACTGCAGTGATAAAATTATTAAGACTTACATCTTATCCCTTATCAAATGAAAAAACTTTAGCAGTATGTCATTAAAAATCCAAAACACTGTCAAATGATATAAACTTCAGTTAAAAAAGATTGTTGCAAGATGGCATCTTGGACCATTTCATGTAACAGAAAGTTTGAAAGAAATAATTTACTCAATAGTAACTGAATACATAATTACAGCTCAAATATATACCACAGAGAGCAGTGTTAAGGATGCATGTCCAACCTTAATGTTTATATTTCCGTACTTTTGAATGCAGCTTTGACTTCTGGCCACAATTGTTCATTTCACACAGTTGACACTAAAATGCTGATGCTTCAAGTAGTTAAGGTAGAACCACAGAGTTCTACCAAAGCCTTTCATTTTCTAGAAAGAAGCTGGAATTAATTGTATGGTAGTCTTAATAAAATTAAGCTATCATTCTGTTTGCTAGAAGTTTGTGGCATCTATGTATTTGTGAACCTTTGCTCTTACAACACTGCATAGCATTATGAGATGTTTCAGGTAGGCAAATACCTACAACCCATCTTTAAATTTCATTATTGATCTGTGCTTCAATACAAAAAAAATTGTGCTTCAGTAGAAGGTTTAATTGACTCATCATCAAGGTTATCACTTACTAGTATGCTTATGTATTTTTTCCTTTATTTCCGTCTTTTCCTACAACTGCCTAATCCCATGTTCAGATTAGAGCTCTCCCATTTTCAGTACCGTAAGATGTCATTTTGGCTCTTAAGAAAAGATGCTTGGTACTGGGGGGGAGAAGAGTTTCCATGATAACTTTTTGTTTGTTTTTAATGTTTAACATTTTATCCAGAGAGTCTGGAAAAATCTCTGAAATTACCATTTCCAGATGAGCGCTTGTTAAATTTCTCACTTTCCATGTAGTTGGTAGCGCCCAAAGGTTGCTTGGAGTATAAGCAGACATTATTGTATCAACATCAAAGGATATAAGCTATTAGGATGCAAAACCACTCCAACTTTAACCCTTCAGGGTAAAATTGGGGCAGTGTAACTCACTTGTAGTGATACAAGTTCATGCAGATGTAACAGTTAAATGCATTGTAACAGTTGCTGTGCACTTGTGAGCAGTGGCTCTCTTCCCCCTTTTAAATTAGTTAAAGTGTTTGTTTGTCCAAATCCTTTAACAAGTCACAGACTTGTCAGAGATGAATCTGTTCAGCAAAGTTTGGATCAGGTTGAAAACTTCCATGAATTCCAAATGGATTTGGGTTCTGTTTCCAGTTCCATTCTCTTCCTCATAAATTATAATCAATAATTATGTTATCTTATAATGTTGTTAAGAGAGGCTGAACAATTGCTATCAAGTTGGTAAAATTTTTAGATGCTGCGATTAAGCAGAATGGATTTAGTTTTTTGTGTTATGTTTGTATTATTTCCCTGGTGTCTTGCAAAAGAGTCATGAAAATTTATCAGTGCAGGCCCCAACTCTCCTGGCGCTCTCTTTTTTATGGTGATTGATAGATAATAGACAAAATAATTTTAGAGACTTGTAATAAAAAAATATTCTGGATGAGTAGGCAATAGAAAGCTGTTAGGCTGATTTACAATTGAGACTAGTCTTAGGCCTAGATACAAGAATGCTGTCTGGATGGCTCTCAGTTTAAAAGATACAGTCCTTTCACTCTCTTTAGCTACCCAGTACCGACAGCAATATTAAGACCTGACCTATAATTTGTTTAAGTCTGACATTAATGGTGCTAGAAGGGCATTTTCTTTGTAATGAGGAAAATAGTTGGTTGCAGAGCAGAAAGCTCATTGACACATGAAGACAACGATTGTCTCCTTTTCGCCTCTGCAGATGACAGCATGCATCAGGATTTTGCTTACTGTGGAAGATGTTCTCCTTCAGTACTGAATCTGCCAGCTCAGTAAATCCCAGACATGCTTAATTATCTTGTTCATTTTTTCTGGAATAGGGGAAACAGGAGAGTCACCTGGATCCTTCACACACTGCAAATATATCTGCACGATTTATTATAGCTCTTGGAGAGGAGAATCCTTTCCCTTAGTAGTCCACACTTATTGCTTAGTTGGAGTTTTGAAAATATCAGTTCAGGGTGGTGTTGGACTGCTATCGTAGGACTTCACAGTTTCTGCTTAAAGGCACAGTCTCACCACTTCTAAGGAAACATGGCTGTAAAGAGACATATTATTATGAGCATAGTAGGGGCTGAAGGCAGAATTTCAAATGAAAGGGGATTTGAGTCTTGACCTCATGATGTTAAGCACATAATTGGCAATAAAATAAAATTACTATTCATTTATTAATGGCAGTTTAAGTCAAGAGGTGCTGAACATTGCTTTCTTATACATCTTAAATTTATCTTTCCTATGACATACTGTGGAGTAGAATAATAAAGGTGCTTTCTTGATCACCAGAACTTGCTAATTACTTTTTTTATTGTTGTTCTTCAGTTAAATCTTTTTTTAGGGGTGTTGTGAAGGTGGATTTGATAAGAGACAGCAGTTCTTTACTACTCCTGCTATAAATTAGTAACATTTCTTAAGATTATGGAGTTTCTTTTATCCTGAAAGATCCAAAGCTTTATAGAAATGTATATGTATATCTTGGCACATTTCCCCAACCTCATGTGTAGGAAGGCAGCAAGCAATGAACACCTGGCACTGAATGTGCTGCACAGTAATGCAGGGAAGTGTGTGTAACACTTTTCTATTTTCATAGTCTCTTGCATACAGTAATAATGACATCTTATGTAATGCATAGATGGTGACATTTCTTCATTTAAGTGCCTGGATTAAGTTGACATGGCTAGGAAAAGTTATCATTAGTGAATAAGAAATCCTGGATGCTTGCGCAAAAAACTTCTGATCAACCTTCCTTGCTTATTGAAATGCTGGTCTTGTACAATTTGGCTAGGGACAGAAATTACGCATAAACTGGTATAAATGCCTGGAAACTGGTTCAAATCTGTAACGCAATAGAAATTCAGTGCGCATAAACCACTTTTAAAATGTCTGAAACCAGTTTAAGATAAACCAAATGGATATAGTATCAAACTTAACTAGTTTAGCTAAAATTGGTTTATGGAACTTCTGTCCCAGATCCCCTCCAGGTTCAAGTTAATTCACAGTCCCTCAGCATCCCAGTATGCTTTGCACCTCCCTTGCAAACCTCCACATGCAGGGTGGGTGGACTAGCCTTGGTCAAAGCTGTCTGTTCCAGCCAAGCAGGTAGGCTTGCTCTAGCACCCCCTGGCTTCTGCTTTGGGCCACTGCAGGCATGTGGCTGCATTTCCAGGATCAAAAGTGAATCTCTGTTCACTTGGTTTTTGGTTCAGTTTACATAGCTTAGATTAACCTGTGAAGATTGAATCAGTTCAGCCTTGGGTTTTTTGACTGTCTGAATTTAGCCTTACAATTAATGGTACGCTTGTAATGTTTTCAGAGAGACGATATTTTGCACTTTCCCTTTAGGATTTTTACTAGGTTTATTAATGTTAATTCAGCTTTGCAGCTCAGGTAGGTAGTGTTCTGCTGAACTGAGGATCAGCAAGACCAACATTTACTTCAGTGTTGTGTCAGCCTGTGGCAGAATTGCGGCTAGGTGATCATGGCACTGTGGTCCCTGTCTCTTGTTGTTATGGCTGTAGAATTCTCCTTGTTCAGTAACATCTGATAGTAAAGAATAAGAGAGATCTCTTCCTCTACAGATAATGTTGTACTGTTGCACTGACCAGGTGATCAGAAGAAATATGATCTCCTACCTTCCATGTATGATGCTTGCAGGCCTGCGAGACTGTTCCTTACAAGGTGCATAACTCTAGTCATCTAAGCTGTGAAATGTATGGTAGTCATCAGTTCCCAATATAGCAAAAATGTTCTCCCACTACACAAATATAACTGTAGAGATCAAGGGAAGTTTCACGTGCAACCTGTCCATCCTGTATGCACACTTGTGAAAAAAGGCAGGTTAAAAGATGCTGGGCATTTCTATGCATGTGATTAATGTGCAGGAATAAACTTCAGTTTTTTGCTCCCGTGGTGCAGCCTGCAAGGCATGTAGCCCCTGCTGATACAGCCCACAGGGCAAATGGCTTCTGACAGAATTTGGACATCCCTGACCCAGATGCAGCTCACAAACATAGCCCTTAGTGTGTAAACTTTGAATTCTGGTGTACTCTACATATTTTTATTACATTAGCAGTGTTTGTCAGGGATGAAGAGGTATGATCCCAACCTGGAAGGTTTGCCAACAGAAGACCCTAATGCAGATGTAGTTATACTCAGGAATTAGTCTTTTACTCGTACTGCTTAAGGGTGGGAAAGCTCCTGTAACTTTACACACAAAGCTACACTCATAATGGAGTGCTTTGCTGGTATAGTATACTGTTACAGCTATGCCAGGAAAGAGCTCCTTATATAGAGCTGACCCAAATCTCTCTGTTATGTTCAAAGAATAATATCTTCACCAGGATACTATGAAACATCTAGAATAATCAGTGATTGTATTGCACTTCCAAACTGCTGTGGAATGGAAATCGTTTTCTTTGTAGGAGAAGAAGTTTTGGGGGAGTCCAGAGTTTTAGAGGGTACATGACAGTTCTACCCCTGTTATGTTTTCAGGTTTCTCAGTTCCTGTACCTCTAAAACCTACTTTATTAAATAACTATCAGTGGTTTCATGCTGCCTGCTGCTTGGCATGTGTTCATATACAAGAAAAGCAAAATCATACTCAGCAGTAGTGGGAGGGTCTGTGCCTGTGTCCATTTCCATGTTGGTCTGTAAAGAGAGAGAAGTTCCTGAATTGCTACAGCCTGTGTCCTTGTATTAATTGAATCTTTCATAAATATTGACTTCAAAGAAAGCTCTAGTGCAGTCAGTAAAAATACATGTTCTTCAGATTTTAAAATATGTGATATTCACTTTTCTATTAGCAAACTGAGACTTTGGTTGCACTACTAATAGATTTATTCACAGTGTTAGGGTACTGTGCATGTCTGCATTATCTTTATAGCACTGTATTGCTACATTGTTGTAATGTGGCTTTGGAGGATCAGAGAATCTTAGAAAGAGCAGTGTCAAGCCTTGGTTGAAATGATGAGTTCAGAATCTTTCCACCCACATTTTTCTTCTGTTTGACCAAAATAAACATTAATAGAAAGAGGGGCTACACTCTCCACTGGCATAAATCAGTGTAGCCTCATTGAAGTTAACAGATGTAGGTAAACCCATACCTACTGAGGAATTATTCTAGAGAGATCTGTTTAAAGCAGTGTTTCCTTTCACTTCTTTACTTTTCAATATTTTGTCTCTGTATTTTTCACAAAGAAACAGAGAAGGTAAGAAGTGGATATTTAATGCAAAAAGTAAGTAAAAAATCTCCCTTGTCTCTCTCCATTTTGCTAAATATCTCATTCAGGTCCTGTATGTGCATTACAAATAAACTAACAACAATGACCTCTCTCCTTAATGATCACCCTTAATGTCAAAGAAATAGGTGAATGTAAGGGGGCAGTCTTTCCCTTTAAGAGGGAACAGTCAGTCATGTTGAGAGAGCTTGTCTGCAGGGCATTTGGATAGACAGGGAATGTCCTGCCTAGAGCTTTAAAAAAGCCCCAGAAAACTAAGCAAGGGAGGTGGAATGTGGACACTGCTTGGACAGATAGAGTAAGGACATCTTGCTATAAATAATAGGGTTGCCATACAGCTGGGTTTTCCCTGACGTCCTCTTTTTTGGCCCCCTGTCCTAGTGTCTGGGTGGGTTTTTAAAATCTGAACAAATTGTTCGGGTTTTTGCTTTGCTTCTGCTTTTCCCAGGTATGAGCAGCTTGGATGCTTGGGGCTGGGAGCAGCGAGCAAGGTGATTGGCTGTCGGGGGTCACATGCTCTGCCTGCAGGTTCCCCCTTAAAGTAAGTGTGTGTGTTGTGCACACGTGAACGCACACAGGAGTTGTGTGGGCAGCAGGACTGTGGGGACAGGGGGCTGCAGGCTGGGAGTGAAGGGCACCAGCAAAGCTGGGGGGCAGGGGCTTAAGAGTGATGGGCGGAGGCAGGATGCAGGCATATCACTGCCTGCCCCGCCCCCCCCAGTCATATACCCCTCCCCGCACAGGTATCCTCTTTTTGGATCCTAGAAATATGGTAATCCTAAAATAGGGCCCAGGCTACTATGATGGGGTCAGAGCCAAAGCGCTCCCCTCCTAGTGCCTGGGGACAGGGCAGAAGGATTTGGTTTTGTTTGTTTGCTTGCTTGTTGGTTAAAGACTGTGTTTTATTTGTGAGCACAAGCTAAGGAGCTCCTCAAGGAGCAAAACCCTCCTGCAGAAGCCAGCAGGCCAGGCAACCCACTTACAGTGAGCAAAATATTTTAAATTATATTGAAGGGCTGGTTTAAGTGATTTCCTTGTTGTGGAAATATATGTGATTATTAGTCACAATAATCTGACAGCAGCACTGTTGAATTGAGATCCACACTGCCTCAAGACAGTGGCTGGAGGGATGTCTAGGCTGCCATATTAATTTTTTGTTCCTTAGTTGCCTTATTTTGGGCACTAAAGTTGGTAGGCGGTCTAAGTTTGTGAATTCTTCCTCTCTCCAGTTTTATTATCTGGGTTATTTTTAAAGCTGTGTTTTTTTTCTCCTGTAATTACTCTTGTACAAAGCTGCAAGAAGCAAGTTCTCTGAAGGATTCCAGTATGCAGTTTTGAGTATAAAGCCAAAATCAACACTTCCAGTTTTACATATCATATTCAACATCTATGAAATATTCTTCCTGAATCAGAGCAACACCCCAGTGATGTGTCCTATAGAAATAACTAGATAAGTCTAAATGACTGTTCATTGTTAAGCCAAGACTGTAATGGGCTCTCCAGAAATAACTGATGTAGACAGAATAAGACTGAATCCATCTAGTCTGGAAATGGAGGCCCACCCACATGCTGCTATTTTAAGAAAAGTAAATGGATTTTATTCCCAATGTTCAAAAACCCTTAAATGTAGATTTTAGTCAGGCCATTAGTCAACTTTAAAGGGATAGCATCATTTCATTTTTACTATCTTCATCTTTACTATAGACAGCTTTGCCATGATGGCTTTTCATTCTGTAAATCAGACATGTAGAAGTGTGTAAGCTAAGCTTTAGTGTCTGACCTCATATGTTTAGAATGGTACAATAATTTGTTAGAAGCAAGATCAAGTGTTAGTACTTATTTCTTTCTCAATGGATCATCCAGAGTTCACAAGCAGTTGCCCATTTGCAAAAAATTTGGAAGCATAAGGAAATAGTCTCTTGTAGATATTCAGCATTATACTCAAAAGAATGTAGGCATTGCCATATTGGGTCAGATACAAGGTTGACAAGTTCCAGTATTGTGTCTTTGATATTGTCCATTATCAGATGCTTCAGAGGAAGGTGCTCCAGAATTCATAAATAGGGAATAGCTTGTACATGGAAGTTTCTTCCTAATATAGGAGCTCAGCAATTGTATTATGCTTTGAAGCATGAGACCTTATATCCATAGTATATTTCCATCTGTCTTGTTTAACTGGACATGTACATCCCAAGTAGATATTTAACAATTTACTGAATCCTCCTATGCTTCGGTGCTGTGTGGCAGTGAGTTTCACAGGTTAATTTATGCACTATTTAAAACAAACACCCCCTCCTCTCATAAAACTAAATGAACAAAATATTCTTAATCTTGTAATGATTTGCCTTTCCATTTTCTACAATGGTGTTTTGTTTTGGGAATTTAACTAAGTGTGCTCTACTGCCCTTTTTAAAATACCCTGTATAATTTAATAGACATGTATTCTGTCTTTCTTATTTGGGAGTTCCTTAGGTGAACAGCATATGTAGTTAAAATTATTTGCAGCCAGACCAAAGGTAGATGTCTCAAGTAGAGTAAATTACATATCAGGCAATGGCTAAGAGCCTAAGCTGGTGTAAAACAAAATTAGGGTACGTGTCCTCAGTTTAGATCTGCACTCCCCTTTGAATGTGGTCCCCAAATAACTACCTAAACTACCACACTTTTCCCTTTCTTTGTGAACTAGTAACAATGAAACTTTCTTACTCTCTGTTTAGGGCAGTGATTCCCAACCAGAGTGGTCAACTCTGGCACCTGCGGGGACCCTGGGATGCTTATAAGCTGTGTGGGCTGTCATGGATTTGTAGCACAGTTAGGTGTGCAGATACCTATGCATGGTTCACAAGATAAACCCAGGGATTTCAAGTAGGAATCCATAGTGTCACAGATCATTCTGACGTGTGGTTGTTTGGGTTTCTTTGCAACTGAAGAATTACTCAATTTAATTTTTCTATAGTCAAAAAAGGAATAAAGGCTAAATTGGGGTTTTCTAAGAGTTGAGTATCTTAAAAAGGTTGAGAAGCATTTGTTTACAGTATATCATCATTTTTTTTGCCTCATATGCCTACTTCAGCTGTATGTGGTGAAAAAATTAAGTCTAACATTCTTAGAATTTTACACTCTTTTTTTTTAAATCACCCATTCTAGGCCTTTGAACTATCACCTCTTATGAAGGAATGCTGTATGTTAGTATGAAGGAGAATGATAACACTTGTTTGCATGTCTTTAAAGTGTTTGCTTCTAAAGATTTTTCCACGTTGAAGGATTTTGTTCCCCCTCCTGAAATCAGTCATTCCTAGGAATCAGAACAGCAGTGAAAACTGACTTTTAGAAGCTTAGTGTGTTTCTTAATGTCTTGATGTTATTTTTACAACAGCCTGGTTTTTGTTTGGAAGATGTTATGGAACACACCAGGACACTCTAACAAATATTTTGATGTTCGTTTGTACTAGCACAACATATTCTATTTTATTAACTGACCTTTTCCAGATCCATTTCCATATGGTTTTTCTTGGGTTCCTTATGTGTTAGAGCTCTACAAAAGACTGAATTGTAAAAAGAAGTGGATCTGGGCTTAATTAAATTGGCTGGGTAAAAATACATCAGATTGCCATCACTAAACAGGATACAAATTGTTGATTCATCTGAGGAGCAAATAATGGCATCACATAAAATGAATTGATCTTGAGTATAGATGCTCTGCTTAATTGTCCCATCTCAATGACTATTGCTTCTAGTTTTTCTATTAAAGCTATCACTTGTATCATTTCCATTCTTGAATGACTTGTACCAACTTCAGTGTTAGTTTGAGCTGTAATTTGAATTTTATCCCTAATCCTAGTCCTGTCCACACTCAGAAGTTTCTAGCTTTGGTTAAACTGTGCTTTAAGCTTGGGTTGGGAATGGTTTGAAGCCTGGGTATGGATGACACTCAAGCTAATAATGAAGTGGGGGTCCACCATCCTGACTTATAGCAACTTATCAGTTAAATCATTGTGTTGTTTCACGATGTGATCCGTCTTCAGGGTGAAGTTGCACATTATGCTTAAACCATACTAAGGACAATGTGAGGGCATTTATACATATACTTTTTGGTCCTGTGATCCGCCGGACATCTGCTGCTTCAGAGCAGACACAACTAATCAAGTCTGTTCTGTACATGAGCTGATGCGCACTGTGCTGTGTTGCGTGCAGTTGTATAAGCGGTGAAATTTGCGTCAGCACACAGAAAATGGCAGTGGTGCGCTTTTGAACTTTAGTTCAAAAGTGCGCTGCTGCCATATTCTCAGTGCTGATGTGCATTTTGCCGCCTGTACAACTGCAAGTGTCGTAGTGCCGAGTGCTTTTCAAAGTTCCCGGCACTGTGGCACTTACATGTGTAAAAATGCCTTTGAGTGTCTATACCTTCATGCTCGTTAACTCATACTAAGAGCCCTGTGGGTATCTCAAAGTTACGCCACTTTAGGCCAGGGTTATTTGTAGGCCATGCTACTTAACTTGTGTTGGGGTAAAGTTGCATGTTACACTTAGACCATACTAAATCTTGTGGAATGTTAAGTGGTATTAAAATTAGAACATGCTATGAACTGTTGCACATTAAGGGTTAATACAGTTTTTTTTCTGCACGGCTCTGACTTGTCACTGGGATCTATCCCTGCTCTGGGTTTGGAGGGGGATGGGCAGAAGAGGGGAGGACTGGGAGCAGTGAATCCTGGGATGGTGAAGGACTGCAAATTTCTCATTTGAGCTCCATGAAGCAGACTGAAGTTACCCTAACATGAGCCCAGAGTTAACTCTCGCCTGAAGTGGTGTAACTTTGAGATGCTCAGAGGGCACTTAGCATGAGCTAATAAGCTTTAACATGAAGATACTCACATTTTAAGTGGCCTTAGTATGGTCTAAGTGTAATGTGTAACTTTAGACTGCTTCACAGAGATAAAAGAAACCATATGCAGTCCTCCAGCATTGCAGGATGTACCACTTCTAGCTTTGCCCTCCCCTACCAGAGCAGGGAGAGGCTCTAGGTTTCCTGGCACCTAATCACATCCGTGCTTGACAGCCCTGTAGTGGCAAGTCAGAGCGGTGTGGGCAAGAAATAGTATTAATGCTTAACGTGCCACTGCTTACACCATTTTTTAACTTTAACACTGCTTAATATTCCACAGATTTAGTATGGTCCAAGGGTAACATGTAACTCCACCCTCCCTCCCTCTGCTCTCACTTGTTGGGCCAGCTTAAATGGATTAAATATGTTATTTACCATGGTGCAGTCTAGAGATGATACCAGAAGCAGTCTAACCATGGTACCATGAAGCTCTGCCTTAGTTCACTTGATCTGCTTCTCAGTGTGCTCTGTAGACATGCCTTTAGGCTCAAACTTCCTCAGGGCAGACTGATATTTATACTTGTGGCTTGTTCAGTGGAGATCCCAGTGCCATTGGTTATTAAATACCCTTTCAATGATGTGCACAGAATGTCAGCCAGTTAACTTCCAATGTTGAATATAGCCAAAGAAAAAGTTAACTTTGTTTTGTTTGCTATAACATTTACCCAAAGCATTGCATGGCATATGAATAAGATACAACACAGTCCAATTCTATATCAATTATGCTTTTGTGGTTACAACCAGTACCCTCTTAGGCTCTCTTGATGTGTTCATGTTGTCTTAACTTGGAAGCACCCTGGGGCAGGAAGTCTGTTTTGTGCATCTTAGCCAGAGTCAGGAACATAGTGACACTAAACCAATATAATATTGTAATGATATTAATGAGCTCATATCAAAAGGGTATACTTTAAGTTGCAAAGGGAATCATTTAAATGAGAAAATATGAGAGTTAGTTTCCTGTGCAGCTTTGTTCCTGCTCCCTTGTATATCCATCCTGTGCACTGAATGATGTAGGGCCCTGTGGAAAAATGCATCTGACCATGTTATTAACAACTGTGCCTACAGCACAGACACAAGAGGGCAGAGTTAAGGTTGCAAGTCCTGAGTCTGGGAGGCACAGTCCCTTCTCTTCTGCTATGGTTGCTCTGACTAATCCTGTGAGTTCTCAGCACTGCTTGCACCACTGCTGTTTTGGTGGCAACAACAACCTAGTTTTAGAAGGTCTGTGTTAGTTTGGAGTGTTGCCAGTGTTTTTCCTGAGGCACACAAGTGAGAGAGACAGTAATTTTGAATTGTGTATATATCGTGAATGGAATTTCATGGGGAAAGTAAAGACACTACTGTAGCCTGAGGGCATTCTTCCTGCTGAACTTCAAAGATCTGCTGCAAACAATGGAGGTGGGAAAGATTTGCCAAGAAAAAGTTGCCTGATTTTTTTTATTTATTTATTTATTTATTATTATTATTATTATTATTATTATTTTTACAGTTCAGAGTGTTGAGCAATCTAATTACTACCAGCCTCAATGTAATAAGTACATGCATAGAGATGGGTATATGTATATGTTTCCCATGAAGAAATTTTTGTTTGATAGTGTTAAACATTAAAAAGAAGTTACTGGCTGTTTGCTATCTCATTGCAGTGTTTTATTCATCTGAATGCTGGCTGACAACGTTGATCATTTAACAGAGGCCCCTAGGTATATGTATTCCAGCTGAATAATTTAAAATAAGCCTGTTCTTATTTCCTTTTTTTCGCAATTTGTCTTGAAATGCATTTGAGTATGTGGCAGGTGAAGTTGGGAGGAGGAAGAAATTAATTTTCACCATGGGGAAGATTGCTTAGAAAAGCATTATACAACTTTTAAATAAATCCATCCAACCTATTCTTGGAATGATGATTATCATTGGCAAGATAAGTGTAAAAATGGTGATAGACATAGACATAGACATGTTGAATAGTGAACAGCTAGTCTAATACTGTATTTGAGTATGAAAATAATTGATTGTTTCATTGATGAGCTGCAAGCCATGTATGCGAGACTATGTTGTGTATATTGTTTTTCTTTTAATTTACATCAAGGGATTATTCAAACCTAGTGGCCCCAAATTACATACTAATTAGATAATTGGACTGTGCTTAAAGAGAAATCACGTCAAAGTACAAAGGTCTACTGCAACAAGATCTGTGCTGGAGGAACGTGTAAATCTTTACTTGCATGGATTAAAGAACACATTATTGACAGACATCCATAACTAATCATATCCAGAGCTCCACAGTATGTAATGAAAAACTTGGTCATGTCAGTGCACATTTCACAATTCAGATGGTGACCAGAATATCCAAGTGTGTGTTGTTTTTTTTTTTTTTTAAATTCACTCCATCACTGCTCTGCATCCAGACACTTAATATAGCACACCTGTTTCTACAATACTAATTTATACATTACACCCACATAGACCTGAGCAAGTAACATTTGCCAATAGCAATTCAACCACCCAAAATGCTGGAGTATGTGGCTACAATGCACTGTATCTTTGTTCAATATTACATGTATGGAGGGTCAGATTCTGAGCTATGTTTGAGCCACCCTACCAGCTTCAGTGAGCTTGCAGAATTATAGGTGACAGCAATACTATATAGCTCTGAGGAACCCTAGTCACAAACCTCGGTGCCGTTATGCCAACTGATATACAGACACTGAACAGAAAGACAGTCTTTGACGCAAGGAGCTTACAGTCAAATTAATTTGACCCATTTTATTTAATGCAGAGATTTTTTTTGTGTACCCAACGTATCTTCTGAACTGAAAACAAAAGGAGGGGCCACTGCTGTATTCTGTTCTGATGCCCTTTGCAGAGCCATTTGTTGCTGTGACTTGGCAATGAGTCTGTCAGGTGGAATGACAGGCTGCTAGGTCCAAAGAATATGATGTTCTCTGATTAAAGTATGTTACCCCTGGACTATTTACTGTGAAAACAAACCCTCTGACATAGAACAAGAAACTGCCACAGTAACATTCCTTTCCTATTTATATCTCTCAAGCTTTATGGAACTGAGCATGCCTCAGTTCCATTACTGTTTTTAATGCAATTGCAAGAGTTCAGAAGATGAAAAATCAATTAATACAATTTTAAAATTAGAATTTAATAAAATAATGCTTGAAGTTTGCACAGAGATTCCCCCCCCCCATGGGTCACTGCCATCATTCTTGCACGGAGTGCTTCTCCCATTAGCAGTTACATATCATTCCTGTGATAACTACAGCTGCTCCTTGCAAATAGGCAAATATTTAATGTGTTCTAGCTGTCCCTTCATGCTGTTTTGCAGAGAGACAAGGGGGAGTGGCCAGCAATTATGTGGCTGGCCAGCTCTTGTCAGTGTTGCCAACACAATTCCCACTGCCCCTAGTTTGGGAAGATCTGGCATACGCAACACAAGACATCCCTCTTCCATCTACAGATCATGTACGCCACTGGTGCTTAACCTCTGGCCCATTAAGTCCTCTCAAAGCTGTAGCAGTTCACATGGCCATCATTCCTCCCCACAGCCAATTTTCCAGACTTGTGGGGGAGCTCTGTGGTCTGGATGACAGATTGCACCGGTATGTGGTTGCACTATAGCCAGATCAAGCATGTGTGCCAGCTCACATCCACAGACCAATTCCACATTCAGGATCTGCCTGTGGACCACCACTGTACCACTCATCTGGTCCCCAGCTAGAAAGGTTGAGCATCTTTTGTGTAAACTTTTAAGATTAACTCTTCACTGAAGGTACACCTAATCAGGGCTTGGAACCTGGGTTAGCCTGACTCAGGTCTGAGTGTCCATACTTCTGTGACTTTCTTTAGTTGTACCCAGGTAGCTGCATCCACAATAGCATCTGCCAACCTGGGTGAGGTGGTAGTAATGCAAACATTATTGGGAAAATGTTCATTGTGGGAAAATGTATTTGTCCTTTCCAAGCCTGTGTGGAAGTGTTCTTTGTCACTCAACACAATAGACTAAAGTATTTCTGGCACAGCAATCTATACTTCTTTCCATGGGCAGTGCTCCAGCTGGTAAGCAAGGCAGGTTCCAAGTCAGGATAATGACCTTTTTTCATCTGTTGGCATTTTATGCCATTCTTATTTCATCAATGGCAGGTGAGTACAGGGTGTGAAATGCAGTGGAAAGCATTTCAGCAGCAGCATGTCTGTTTGAAGAGGTGGAAACAGGCCTTGGCAAAGAGATCATGGAGGCATGGAGCAATGGGGATAGATGGTGCTAGATTTCAAAAAGAGATTGGACAAATTCTTGGAGGAAGGTGGATCAGTAGCTATTGAGCATGGGAGTTAGGGGTACAGCCTCTGAATCAGAACTTCCTAGACCTTAAATGTTGGAGGCTCTAAGTAGGAGAGGAATGGTGGAAAAAACCCTGGTTATATCCTATTCACTCTTCCTTTCGGCATCCACTCTTTGCCACAGGATACTGGGCAAGATGGACCTATAGTCTGACCCTGTAAATAGCAGTTCTTATGTTCTATGTGATGTATATAGATAGATTTCATAGCTTTGGAATTTCCTTGGTATGTTCATTTGCAATTCAAACACAGGCCTGCACACTGCAGGGGGACACAGCTTTGTAATGAAGCCCTTGTATGACCAACAGCAGCACCAGGATTTCTGTATAGAATCATAGAAGTAGGAAGGGACCTTGTAGATCTTCAAGGCCGACCCCCTGCCTGAGCAGGAGAAAAACTGGGCTCAAATG
>NW_017728992.1:86777803-86779075 GCF_001723915.1 Gavialis gangeticus | reverse complement strand
CTTGTATCTTGACCCAGAGCACTTCAGCTTGCCCCTCTGAAGGAGAATGCCTTAGAGCTGTGTTTTGCCCTGTCCTTGCCAGTTGTGGACATGAAGATGAGAGAGGCTGTATCAGTCCAAAAACAGGTTGTTATTGCCATCTAGTAGTCAGCTACCAAAGACTGCTACGGATTAGTACCTGTTTAAAGTTGGCAAACTAGCTGTTAGTGCTGTGGTGACAGATATTTTGCAGGGTAATTATTGCTGTGGTGCAGCCATGAGGAAAGAAGATTGCTAACTTCCTCAAAGCAATAGGTAGCCTAGAGTAGGAGTTGTTAACTGGGGGTACACATACCCCCAAGGGTACTTGAGAAGGCTCTAGGAGGTAGGTGTGGGTGGGCGGGGACACAGTGTTGCCATGCATCATTCTGCACTTCTGCACAGGCACAACTCACCTGGCTGGGCGTAGGGGCAGGGAAAGCTTGCATGCAGTAGCTCCTGCTGCTCTGTGTTTAGCCATGTGCCACGCCCCTCGCTCCGCATCCAGCCTCTGGGGATACACTGACCCAAAAAGGTTGAAAACCCCTGGCCTAAAGCAAATAGGTTTCCCGTGGTCTGCCCCCAATCCTCCAAGTTGTACGTGAATAGGTTAACCATAAAAGATGCTACTTGTTTGTTTTGCAGGCCTTGTTGCCACTGCAGTCTGGGGCCAGGGTGGTGCTGAGCTGTTCCCAGCAGGGGCTGAGCCAGGCTACTCAGGGCAGGGTGGGTGGTGGTGCTGTGAGAGGGGGTTGGGTGGGGGCTACAGCAAATTTTGGGGTGGCTGCAGCCAACCCCCCCACCCTGTAGCTTCTCTCCCAGCACCCGCCGCCCATGTTCAGCACAGCGCAGCCCAGCCCAGCCTCTGCTTGGAAGAAGTCAGTGCTGCCCTGGCCTCAGCCTGCAGCAGCAACCCACCCTCCCCTCGCATAGATCCGGGGGCATGTGGCCCCATGCTGTCCTGGGATGCATGCAGTGGTGGGAGATGCCCCCCACTACCCCCAGCTGGGCAGTGCCTCCCTGCTCTGTGCCCCCGGTTGAGCCACAACTCTGTCCCGCACCCTGCACCACCCTGGGTGGGCAGTGCCTGCCCCAGCACCAGCTTCACTCCCTCCCTCCTTGTTGGGTCCTTGATCTGCCCACCCCCATGCCCCTTCCCTTTCCTCTCCCCTTCTACCACAACAGGCTTACCAGATGGACACTGCTTTTTCAAGCTGCCGGGCTGTGTTGGAAATCTGTTCAGTATCGGCCTGT
>NW_017728992.1:86765984-86772803 GCF_001723915.1 Gavialis gangeticus | reverse complement strand
CGGGGGCATGTGGCCCCATGCTGTCCTGGGATGCATGCAGTGGTGGGAGATGCCCCCCACTACCCCCAGCTGGGCAGTGCCTCCCTGCTCTGTGCCCCCGGTTGAGCCACAACTCTGTCCCGCACCCTGCACCACCCTGGGTGGGCAGTGCCTGCCCCAGCACCAGCTTCACTCCCTCCCTCCTTGTTGGGTCCTTGATCTGCCCACCCCCATGCCCCTTCCCTTTCCTCTCCCCTTCTACCACAACAGGCTTACCAGATGGACACTGCTTTTTCAAGCTGCCGGGCTGTGTTGGAAATCTGTTCAGTATCGGCCTGTATGCCTCTTTAAAAATCGGCTATTGGTATCAGCCCCAAAAATCTCTATCGGTGCACCCCTAAATTACACCGTTGATAACTGGGGCAAGCTCTTGAGAGCCAGTACGATTGTGATTCAACTCTACTATGTATATTAATTTGCTAAAAATTTTGGCTTGAAGCTTTTGTCTCTTAAGTACTTCCCAAGCATTCATATGCCAAAACAAATTAGTTATCAAAATGAACAGCCCTGGCTGAGCTGCGACCATTATAAAATGGAAGTGCATATGTCAAGAAGAGTGTGGTGAGATGCAGAAATAAACAGTAACTTGGGTGAGCACTATGTCACACAGAATGAAATTGCACACCCGTATTGCATCCTGTTACCTTCTACTTCAGGTGCAGGAAACACACTGATTGGGGTACAATCTGTCTGGGCAGACTTCTCTATTTTAGGAGAGCTTGGATCAAGGGTGGGCAAAATGTGGCCTGCGGGCCAGATGCGGCCCACCAGGCTGTTCTATCCGGCCCGCGGGGGCCTTAAAAAATTTAGAAAATTAATAGTTATCTGCCCCTGGCTGCCTGTCAGGTAGCCCTCGATGGTTTGCCAAAACTCAGTAAGTGGCCCTCCACCTGAAATAATTCCCCGCCCCAGCTTGAATTGATTCCTTCTCCGTCCAGGAGCATGGGGGAAAGGACATGGGAGCCAGCTGGACTGTAGCAGGAGCAGATGCTGAGGACCTTGCTGGGACAGCAAGTTCTGCTGCTGACTGGGCATCATGGCAGTCGGCTACTCAGATCACTCCTTATATAGTCCATCCTGATCAGGCAGTGTCCTCTGATGTCATTGCTTGGTTGTGCTCAGTGATTTTTAATTCAGTCACCACCATTATTTTCTGCGGCAGGCTCTCAGCTTCAGTCTTATTTTCCTTCCCCCCTTGATCCTCTTCTTTGTATTGGTAGAAGCTGGTTTTATTTGCTGATAAAGTCTTTCTACCTTTCCTGTGGCATGTTGTCCCTGGTGCTTTCCCTCCCCAGTTTGAAATCATGGCTCTTACAGTCTTGCATGTGTGCCTTGTGCCACCTGAAGTAGGGGGCCCTACAAATACAATGCCAAGAGCATAGGATTTTGAAGTCCAGTGTGAAAGAAAGAAATGTACTTTCCTTAGCTGTCTGCTTCACAGGTAGGAAAGGTGTTCAATTTTTATCTTCATCATTTCTGTTTTTATTATCTTTTTCTGCTCAGAAGCAGCAGCGTCTTAGTTTTCTATCCTAAAGAACTGATAAGCTTAAAAGTTTCTTATTTGATTGAAAAAAAAATCACTTGGGGGGCAGGGAGGGAGAGGAGCAAGGGCTGGTGACAGGCAAGGGACGTTTTATTAATAATGCCAGAGTAGTGTTATCGGATCACTCAAGATTCCAGATTAGAAGAAGGGGTAAGTTTTTTAGTTCCCTGGTAGATCATCCAGTTATGCCACAAAAATGTTTAGTTGCCTCGTGGAAGATTGGGAAATTAATGACTAAAGAGGTCTAAAGAGTTTCAAAAATTTGCCCAGCCTAAAAACTTTGCATGCTGTTTGGAATTCCCCTTCCATAAAACAAATTATCCTGCATTGCTCAGGAATGGACTGAAACTCATATAAATAAATAGAATATTGAAGCAGGATGCAGAAGTTTACAATCCAGTGTGGATTTTCCTTTGCAACACCCCCTACCCATTCTTCTCCCCCCCCCGCGTTATATCTGCAGCCACTGAGCTGGTGCTCTGGTAGTTCCAAGACACTTTGGAAATGCTCTGGACTTTATATGACTTCACATCAAGTAGTGATCTGACAGTGTCTTTGTCCCTGCATCTTTGTGCGAATAATCCTTGTCTTGCAAGTATGTGGAAGTGCAGACTTGAATGAATCACTGATTGCATACTTAGATATCTTTCCCCCCCTCCTCTAATTGAAATCCATGTTGGATTGCACATAGCCAGGGAAGGGAAGGCAGATGGAGAGAAGGAATTGTTGTGGAATGGAGGTTCCTTTTCCTTTAGTTGGGACATAAACTTCTACACATCACTAACAGTGTAGAGCAGGCTCTCTATGTATTCACTTCCTCTTCCTGCTGCCCCCAAGGTTAGAGCAGCAGGACTCTGCAGGGCTGCTCATCAGTTCCTCGTCCTTTCAGGTGCCTCTGGGATTTGCAGTCCACAGTTGCAGCCAGCAGTAAGTTTGAGTAGGGGAAGGGGTGTTTAAGCCCCCTCTCTGGCCCCAGTCCCCAGCCATTTTCTATTCATCAATAAGTTTCAGGGCAGCTTTCATGGATGAATAGTCACAAGGTGACAGTCTTTAGTAATAAGTTCTGTTTCAGAGTAGAAAGACTCTAGACTCCTGACCGATTATTGATCAACCATAAATACTGTTGGTAAACTTCATTGTAAGCTACTGCTTTTGCTTATTCCCAAAGTTTCTAGTGTGATCTTTATTCAACATTTTAATGAAAAACAAGTTTAGTGGCGGTCTGCATTTGGATGGGCTGCTTTGTAGCTTAAAAGCTTCCACTACCTACATTTAAGACTATTAAGCCTGTGGCCATAGTTAATGGAAGTAGTAGTAAACAGTTAAATAAACAACAGTAGTTAAACACAGTAATGAGAAGGTGAAAAGATAACCGGAGGAGCAAGGCGTGTGAGAACTAGGAAAGGGTACCAATTGTATTTCAGGTACAAATAAGCTGATGGTGTCACTCTTTAAATAAGCCTGATTTGTTAAGATTGTAAGAACATAAGGGGGGAAAGACTGTTTCATACTTTGTACACCACCCACTAAAGACAGTCCCTATACTGCTTGGGGCCTCTGAGCATTACAGTACAGTGCTTAGGGGACTGATTTGGATTTACAGCTACGTGCTTCTTCCACATAAGCTGATTTGCTTTGTTTTTTGTTAGTATTCTGCCTAACATTCTTTTTATGAAGTGCATTTTTGTTTTGTAAAGACTTTTTTATCCCTCCCTTGCCCACACCAAGTGGGCAGTGGCAGCCTGCCATCTTTCTTACTAACAAAAGCTTTTCTTCCCAAATAAATATGTTCCTTGTGTACTCTGCCTTATCTTTATGACTTACTGACAATGATAAGGCTCTAATATATATTAAAAATAATATGAAGCCAGATGTTTGTCAGAAGTTGAACATGATTTTATTGTACTGATTCTGGTGTTTGTGGTTTACATTTATTTAATCTGTAGTGAAGTGTGCTTTCTCCCTACTTTCTCCTTCCTTTTCCTCCTCTCCTTCCCTCCCTTCCTGGCCCCCCATTACCAGTTGATAGCAGTTGATGGTGATTTTGTAAATAGATTTTCTTTCAAGCTCTTAAGCATAGAAATATGAAGGGATAAGAAAAACATGACATCTCTTAATGGTGCTGCCTTTAAAACTGAGATCTTATTAGAGAATTTAGGAATAGAGCCTTTCATTTATAGATCTAGATTGACCAGGTGTCACGGCTCATTGGGATTGTATGCGTCTGCCTGCTTCTAGTCAGACGGGAGGGTTTTTTTCAGTTTTATTACACCAGTAGAATACCCGGTCACCCTCTGCTGGATGCTTATATAGCCAGCAGCTGCTGTTGGCTTCAGTGAGCTTTTAGGCGAGTCCCAGCTTACTTGCTGAAGATTTCATGCTGTCTATTTGAACTTTGTTTTCACGACTTAGCCACAGCAATTGTAGGCCAACATACTGTGTATATAACTGTATAGTTTTTATTTGAATGGGTAGAAGAGAATTAGGCCCCTGGGCCAAATAATCATCACAGACCTATTAAATAACTATGACAGCAATATAACAGTGGTCTAAAACACCGTATTTTTCAGGATGACACTTTTCTTTTCTTGTTGGCTTGTGGATGGATTTATATTTGTAAAACAAACAGTAGTTAGTATAATTAACAATGCCCTATGGAAGTGGCATGACAAAACAATAGGAATGATGTTTATATGTATGAAGTCAAATACAAAGGAAGTCTAAAAGCATTAAGCGTAATGCAAGAATAGGATTGTCTTGTTGAATAGATGCAGCAAGTCTAAAATAAGCATTCAGAATACAGCAGGTTTAGTATTTCACAATTTAACAATCTGTAATCTGAGTAGGTACTGATATTGTTTGTGGGCCCTGTGTTGTTACCAGTGAAACTTTAATTCTTTATTTAATGTTTTTAGTTGTTTCTTTTTAAAATTTCAGCACTGCATTAGTGTGTGTCTGTCGTAGAAAAGAAAACGAATAGCATGTTGAGTACTTTTTAAAATTATGATGTAGAGGAAATGAACCAGACATTATTACAAAAAAACCCTTAATCTTTTAATCTTAGCTGCTAGCACTTCCTAGCTTCAGATTTACCTAAAGAGAATCTATGAGCCTTGTCTGATGAACTTACTGCTGCTTCACTAATTGCCATTTGAAATAAAAAGGAAAGGCCACATAACTTTAGGAAGTTATTTTTAAAAAGAATGAGCAAACCTAGTCTTTAGAATCTGGACTTTTTACCCTCCTCCTGTCTAGACAAGTCCAAGTACAAGCCATCCTGTTGAAAAATGCTCTCTTGTGTGTTGTTAGACACAATTGTCTAGTCTGGACTGGCCCCAGTTCCTCAGTGCATTTGAAGGTCTCTCCAAGTGGTTCAATACAGGCTTCTGTAGTTTGACTTACTTTTAACATTCAGTGTTACAAAGCTCTATAATACATTTTATGTTATCTGGAGTGAGCAGAATTTAAGTTATCAGTTTTAAGAGAAAGGGCTCGGTCCTGATTCTAGTGGAAGTGCACACTTTGTTTAAATGTGTTTGCTGTACTAATTATTTTAAACTTCTGAGTCTTGGTGTACGAGCAGATGTGTCTAATAAGCAGGGTGACTATTTGCAAGTGTCTTACAAATTTCACTGAGTTTATTTACCATATATATGGTTCAGTCCTAGGCAAGTTTGTTCATATGATGGATGAGTATACCCTTTCGAGCACATGGAAATAAGAGTGTTCCCTTTGATTTCAGTGGTGCTTAGTCATGACAATAAGTCAAAACTACTGAGTTCTCAGTAGTTTGTTTATTGTGTTAAACTTTGTGCTGAAGTCATAATCAGGCTTTGTGGATATTTGTGAACATGTGAATCAATGACCTCTTTTCCTATTTCCTTCTCTTATTTTCTCTTAAAAGCAGACATAGCCAACCATAACAGAATTGGAAAGCAGTTTTATAAATACTTGCAAGAGGTTTTGGGACTCAGTTTTCATCAGTTGATGTTAGCATTAGGGCGTGGACTGTGTTGCTTCATTTTATCTTATGTGTAGAGTTGGGTAATGGAATAAACCCTTCAGAGAGGGATATGTGGGCTGGTGTGGGACCTGCCACAACTCTGTGCTGGACGTTCACCAAGATGTTTTGTATGAGGTATCCTTTTCAGCTTTGTAGCAATTGTCTCTGTCTGTTATGATGTCACAGAAATGGGACCTCAGTCCATTTGCCTTATGCTCCCCAGAATAAACCCTCCTGTTTAGCACAACGTTTCCCAGAGTTCTGCTTTGAACAAACTCTGGTTTATAGTTCACTTTTTCAAGGACATGTTAGAGTGAGAGAAAAGAGATGCATGAGCTTTTGCCAGGGTCCAAAGCCTATCAGCCTTTACTCTAAATTAGGGCTGTCCAGCTGATGGCCCCAAGGGGCTAACGTGCAGTGTGTGGACTCTTGCCTGGCTATTGCTCCCCTCATTGCTTTTGATGCAGCAGTGGCTAGGGTCTCCAAGCTCTGCTCCCTTCTCAACTTCCACTTCCTGTCCCCACTCCTGGGGAGGGTGTGGTGCTGCAGGAGGGGGCGAGGGTGCCCATGTTGCACATGCTGTAAAGAGGGGCTGGGCTACTCACATTGTGCACAGGGTGGAGGAATAACAGACCTGCCCAACCTGCATGTGGTAGTAGTTACCCACAAGGCTCATCTGGGATGCTTCTTTGAGAGCTCTTGGAGGTTGGGTGAGATCCTGGATGGTTGAAAAAGAGCTAATAAATATGGTGTCCATCTTTAAGAAGGGGAAGAAGGAGGGTATGGAGAACTACAGACCTCTCAGCGTGAAGGTGATTAGTAATACTCAGCATGGGTTAATTGAAAGCAAGTTATACCTGACCAACCTGATTTCTTCCTATGGTGGGGGTGGGCAATTATTTTGGGCAGAGGGCCACTTACCAAGTTTTGGGAAGCTATTGAGGACTACATAGGTAGTCCTGATCCTTGACAGTTGCCCTGCCCCTGGTTACTGTATTGAGACCGGAGGTCCCACCTCCTAGCCCCTGACCTTTGCCATTAGAAGTCCCTCCCCTTGCCCTGGAAGTACTCCTTTTGGGAGGAAGGGTTCTGTGATCTGGAAACTGTGAAAAAGATATACATATGCGTACACCCACACCCACAATATCTACTATAACCTATTTAATTTTATTTAAAAATATTTTTCTACTGATTTGGGGGGGGTGGCAATCTATGTCAAGGAGCACTACACATC
>NW_017728992.1:86761659-86765973 GCF_001723915.1 Gavialis gangeticus | reverse complement strand
CTAGGTCCCTTCCAACCCTGAATCTATGAATCTATGAATCTATTTCTGTGTTTACAAAAAGTGTATCTAGAGGTGACGGCATAATAGTTTAAAATACAATCCTGCTGTGTGTTTTGTGTGGGCAGCAAGGGGATATAAGTGACGGTGTGGTTGGGGAGAGTGTGTGTCTGTGTGTGTGTGTGCATGCATGCGTGCAGTGGGATGTGGATGGTATAGTGGCTGGGTGTGTGCTGAGAGAGAGTCGAGGCTGGGCTGCAAGCTCCATAGTATGCAGCTCTAATACACTGCATCTGAGCCTCACATGATGCAGCCAGGCACACCCCATGCCCAGCCTCTGTGCTTCTGCAACCCCACCCTGGGTCTCTGCCAGTCGCAGGGCACTTGCACAGGCTCTGTATTTCCACTTGCCACCACCTTTCCCTGCATTCCCTCCTGCAGGCTTGCCTCCTGCTCCCTGCAGCCCCCCCGCTTCCTGCAGTGCTCCCTGCGGCCCTCGCCAGGGCCCACCGCCTGCTGCAGCCCCGCTGTGACTCTGCCACCTGCCACTCTCCATGGCTCCACAGCAATGCTCTCCTCTGGGGTCCACTGCACCGCCACCACCACCATCCACTGGGGCTCTGCTGCCCGCCGGTTACTGCTTCGGCCTGGCCGTGGCTCTGCCACCCACTGGGGCCCGCCACCCATGGTGACTCTGTTGCCCACCAGGTCCTGCTGGGGCCTGGCCACAGCTCTGCCACCCACCAAGGCCTGCCTTCTGCTGTGGCTCTGCCACCTCCTGGGGTCCGCCACCTCCCACTGCCCACTGGGGCCAGGCTGTGGCTCTTCTGCCTTTCAGGGACTGCCATGGCCCCACTGCCCACTGGTGCTCCGCTGCCTACCAGGTCCCGCCACCCACTGTGGCTTTACCACCTGCCAGGTCCCGCTGCGGCTCTGCTGCCCACTGGCTTCTGCTGCTCACTGAGGCCTGGCTACAGCTCTGCCACTTGCCAGGGTCCACCGCCTGCTACTGCTCCACCACCCACCGCAACCCCACCAACTGCTGAGGCCTGCGATGGCTCTGATGCCTGCCATGGCTCCACTGCCTCCCGGGGCCCACTGCAGCCCTGCCACCTGCTGGGGCCCAGCCATGGCTCTGCCATCTTTCGGGGCCCATGGTGCTGCCTGTTGGTGACTGCCATGGCCCTGCTGCCTGCCAGGGACCACTGTGGTTCTGCCGCCTGCTGCGTACCACGTGGGTTCCTGCACTGGTCCCCACAGCCCCCCGGCCACCACGCCGCTCCATGCAGCTCCTACTGCTCCCCACAACCACCACTTCCAGCCACTCCCTCCATCCAATATTACCTTATTTTCCACTCAGACAGAGGGCGGGGAAACAGCTCCAGGGGCAAGCTGCAGAGGCTTATGGTTGGGGGCTGAGGGCAGGAAGGGGGTGGGGGGCTGGGTGGAGCCAGGCTAGCCTTGTTGCTCAGCCACAGGCTCCAGCTGGGTCCTGCTGCTGTTAGCCACCTGCCATCTTTGACAGGTGGCCACGGGGAGATATAAATTAATTTTCTAAAATTTTTAAAGGCCCCACAGGCCAGATAGAATGGGCTGGCAGGCCAGATGCAGCCTGCGGACCATATTTTGCTCACCCCTGTTCTATGATATGGTGACAGGCTCTGTGGATGGGGGTGAGCAGTGGATGTCATATACCTTGACTAGAGCAAGGCTTTTGACAGAGTCTTTTATTAACCATCTAAGGAAATATAGACAAGATGAAAGGACTGCAAGATGATTACATAACCATGTGGATCATCATGCTTTGTGAGTGGTCATCAGTGGCTCAATGTCTAGCTGGGAGGAGGTATCAAGTGTGGTTCCCTAGAGGTTTTTCCAGGGTCTGGTATTATTTAACAACTTCATTAATAATTTGGACAATGAGATTGAGTGCATGCTTGGCAAATTTGTGAATGATGCCAAATTGGGTGGAGTTGCAAATACTCCAGAGAGTAGGACTGGGCTCCACAATGATCAGGATAGACTAGAGATGGTCCACAGTCAACCAGATAAGTTTTAACAAGGACAAGTGCAAAGTCCAACACTTGGGACAGAGTAATTGCATGCATAAGTATAGACTGGGGATTGTTTGCCTAGAATTCAGGACTGCCAAGAAAGACGTGGGGTAACTGTAGACCATAAACTGATTATGAACCAACAGTGTGTTCTCATTTTTAAAAAAGCCAGCAGTATACTGGGTTGTATTAACAAGGGTGTAACTTGCAAATCAAGCAAAGTGATTCCTCTGCTTTATTCAGCAATGGCAAACCCTTACTTGGAGAACTGTGTCCAGTTTTGGGCTCCATACTTCAAAAAGGATGTGGACAATTTGGCAAGAGTACAGTTCAGAGCACCAAAACATGATTAGGGGCCTGGGAAGCAGGACTTCTGAAGAAAGACTGAAAGAACTAATATTATTTAGTCTGGAGAAGAGAAAGTAGAAGGGTTTTTGGTAACAGTCTTCAAGCACCAGAATAGTGAGTGTTGAGAGGACAGACACAGGACAGGACTAGGAGCAATGGCCTCAAGCTGGGGAAATTTAAGTTGGATATTAGGTTGGATATTATGAGGAACTTTCTGGCTATGAGGGTGGTCAAGAATTGGAACAAGATACCTGGAGATATTGTGGAATCTCCATCCTTGCAAGGTTTCAAGAATGGGTTGGACAGATATTTGGCTGGATTGATTTAGTCAGGGATGATCCTGCCTTGAGCAGGGACCTGGACAATATGACTTTGTGAAGTCCCTTCCACCCCTACTTGCCTATGATCATAAGTAGGCATAAACTCACAAGAACAGATAGGTTCTGTGAGTGTTTCCACAGGTAGGCTTGTATTCTGGATCCAAACTTGGATGTGGTCTGATATTCCTTCTGTAGTCCACTTGGAGTACAATGTTCATAGAGCTGTTAAAATGAATGTGTGAAATTGTTTACTTATTTATTCATCGACATTGGCTTTGATCAGTTTGAAGGGATGTTTTGCTTGAATTTTTACATCAAGCATAGGAAAAAAGATGTGGAAAGTTTTATATTAGATTTGAGCATGAAGACACTGGGACAGAATTAAATGTTTGTGGCCAGAAGTAGCTTGCCAGATATGTTAATATCCAGCAAGGTGGTATCTGATGTTTGTCTTCAGCATACCACCTGTTTGACATACTGTGCATTTAGCAAATACACATCAGTTACATGTTCTTTTTATAGAACTTCCCTCTACATATGTCTCTTGTGCTTTTCATTTAAAAATATTTGTAAAATTTGAACCCTTTCAAGCATACATTTTTGCTTTTCTCATCTTTCAAACTAGCTTCTCCTGCCACCCCCCAATCTCCCATTTCTCTCAACATTTAGGATGCTGATATATTGTCTTAAGTGAACTTGCCGACATGAGTTTCCAAGTGCCACCATTATAAGATTGTTAATATTAAGGCAGATCTTTTACGTTGCTTTTGCAAAAGTGGCTGTTAATGACTTCCTCAGTTTCTTAGTTTTAAAGGATTGTCTGTTTGATTTATAGTTTTAAAAGAAAGACTTTAGTTGGAAAAGAAGTACTCAAGCCCATAAATGGGTCTTCGGTTTTTATGGTTGTTCAGTTCAGAAATAAGGCAGAAGGGGAACAAGATTTTTTGCACAATTTGTGGAGTCTGAATTGTATTGAGTAGGGGAAAAAAATCATTTTATTTGGGCAAAAAGCTCATTCATTTCAACATGCGATTTGCTCAGGAAATGATCTAAAGATATGAACCAATGTAAATAAAATGTAGATGGATTTTAAGTTCAGATTAAGCAGGTGTTTTATTAGGTTACATTTCCATATGCTGTTTTTACCAAATACGTTTATCTTGTTGAAACATGTCATGAGATACCACTAAACCCAATCAGACCTACAAAATAAATACAACAGAAGAGGTTTTTGCTAATTTCTCTTTCACCATTTATAGTTCCTTCTCTTTGCTCTTTCCATTGTTATCCTTGTACCAATAATTTAGGTAAATGCCATGTTCTGGAGCTGTTTGAAGTGCTTTGTGATTATGATAGGTCCTACTTTCTTGGTTCATGCTGTATTTAGTCCAGGACCTATTAAGGTTTCTGGAAAGACTCTCATTGATTTTACTAGAAGGTGGTTCATGCACACTGTAGTAGAAGAGTTGGATCAAAGATCACCTCTGATTTATGCACCATTACAGCTTTGGCTGTATCAAATGGCAACCCTAAGGAAACATTGGGTTCTGAAAAAATCCAAATAAAATATTTCTGAGCGTGCCTCAAAAATTAGT
>NW_017728992.1:86748417-86756659 GCF_001723915.1 Gavialis gangeticus | reverse complement strand
TTTACTAGGAGGTGGTTCATGCACACTGTAGTAGAAGAGTTGGATCAAAGATCACCTCTGATTTATGCACCATTACAGCTTTGGCTGTATCAAATGGCAACCCTAAGGAAACATTGGGTTCTGAAAAAATCCAAATAAAATATTTCTGAGCGTGCCTCAAAAATTAGTTTTAAATTAGTTCTTCAGTTAGCTTTACAGCAAGGCTTCCATGTCATTGCATCTACTCTTCCTTTGATTATAAATCAGTTCCTAGCATTGGGATCCCCCAAAAGAATATTGTCAGAATTCTAAAGGCGTATTAAATGATGATTTTTCTAAAAAATAATTTGTTTAGAATATTCACTATAGTAATGAGTCCGGTGACAAAGTTTTATGGAACTATGGTTTTGGAAAAAAAAACTTAACAAAAATTAAGATATGCCTACTTACCAGGAAGTTTCAGTTCTTGGCAATATCTTTTCTTTTATCTGAAAACTAGATATCTGAATACTGTATTTAGCATCAAGACCATGTTATGGCTGAGGAATTAAATAAAGAATTATTTGTGTGTTGAGAGACAAAATAGTTTAAAACCTTCCTGGAAAGGGCAAGCAAAACGATTCCAAGCAAGTGAATGGCTCTCAAGAGGGTATTGAAATATTTTTATGTAGTAATGGAAAATGTTGTAGGTACTGTTGCTGTGGTAGGAGGTAGTAGTTACAACCTGTGGGCTGGCAGAAATTACAGATGTAACACTGGAAGGAGAAAATAATACTAAAAATGAGTAGTCTCTGGAATCTCTGTGGCTTAAGGACAGTGGAATTTTCATTATCCAACAACAGTGAAACATCCTTAGTACTCACTGTCCATGCTCAAGAGTCGAACATGATGATGGGAGATAAATCAGGAGACTGAGAGAACTCAGGTAACATGCTGAATACATCACAGACTAGAACACTGTTGACCAGAGAGACCAAAGCCTGAGGCTACATTTTCACTGCCACAAAGAGTGGCTAAGTAACACAAGTTATCCATCTTACTGTAAAATCCTAGTGGAGTTATTACTAACCAGTAGGTTTTTTCCTTGATGTAGCTAGTGCACTGATTCCTATATTCTCCCTACCCCTGTACTTAGGGTTTACCTCTACTAGCAATATCTGGGTAAAAACTACAGTGCTGAGTATCTGCAAGAGTTTTACAAACAGATGTATTTCCTGTTGTAAAAACATACCTTTTGGGTAGTTTCATTAAACCTGCGGACATATGTTCACTTAGTGGTGCAATGGGATCTGCTTCCTGATCCCAACAGTTGTGCCTTCTGCCATGCCACATGTGCATGGCAAGATGTGTGATTTTTGGGACTGAGGATCAGATCTCAATTGCAACGTTACTACTTGCCAGTGCGGAGGGAACCCAGGGTTATGATCCTGGGCAAGTGGTCTGGATACTCAGTGAACTGGTGTAGTCTCAGGTCTAGAACCAACGGTCAGCTGATTGCTGGTCTCGGCCTTGGGACCACACAGGAGCCAGTTAGAGACATCATCTTAAGTGTATCATGCACGTGTTGTCTGGGGATTGTGGGGATTTCACATTTTCACCGTATGCATTATACCTTCTTATTGAAGAGATGGAATATTGGTCTCCAGTGTTGCTAGCCTGGCATATTTCACAGGGAAGGGATTTAGGTCCTTTCATTCTCTCACACAGTAGTAAAGACCAAAGGAGGGGGAGCAAAATGTGAGATTAGCAGCATTTTTATTTAAATATATGGTCAAACATTACTTTTCCTCAGGACTCCTGCAGTTTACGGTGGAAATGAATCATTTAGTTCTGGTAAACAGAGTTTTAAAAATAGAATTTAGGCCCTAGTCTTCAAACCAAGTTAAAGAGATTTTGGAGACTTACTATAATACACCTGATTTGTTAAACAATACTGACATCCAAAAGTTCAAGGTACAGGTAATAAATTCTTAATTGTAATTAGCTGGTAGACAGCCAATTTTGCCACAGAGGGGGTGAGCAGAGGAATCATTTTATGGGCCTGGATGGAATTCTTGTTTATTACAAGCTACACTGTTTCTTTAAAAGCTAATGCCATTTTATATTATTCTAATCCTTTTTAATAAGGGGACAATGATTACAGTATAAGCTACATATAGTAGGTTTGTCAGCAATCAAAAAATGCCTGACATAAAAGTCAAACTGTTAATCCTCCTAGTCATCACAAATACCACCAGTGCTGAACCCTTAGAAACTGACTGGGTCCAGTTAATTTTAAAGGAAGGTGTTCTGAGTGACAAGCCTTACTGAAGTGGGAACAACTGAGCTTCTGATTAGTAACAATGTAATTACCATTAATGAAGGCCTTGTCTGAGTGACATTATGATAAGCCTTAGTGAAGTGGGAACAAGTGAGCTCCTGATTAGTAACAATGTAATTACCATTAATGAAGGCCAAAAAGCTGAGAGCAGGCAGACTTAAAGTAGCTCAAGCATTGCCTTTTCTATGGAAATCAGTAGGATGCAACAGTTGGCAATTGCCACTTGCATGATTTGAAAGGCTGCTTGCTATGCACACCTGCATCTTAAGGGCCTATATTTTATTTGTATGCAGTAATGCCACAAGTGTGCAAGGCACTATTTGATAATGTAGTAAGATGCAGTCCTTCTCCATGGTGAACTGCAAGTAGTGTGGACTAGAAAAAAATACTGAAAAACTCATCCTGTTCTTTTGGTGGAAAAAAAAAAAAAACCAACAGGTGAATGTTTACATTTGGATATACACATCCTTGGGGATAAAACTAGCATGAGTCATTAAGTATTATCTCATCATCATCATTTAGAGCATGTGCATTTTAATGATGGAAGGAGGAAAGGGCTGCTACCATTTTACCCTTTGTGTGAAATGGAATTCACTTCAAGTTGTATTATCAATCATTATAGCAGTACTGTTTTGTGAAAGACAAAAGTAAGTAGTGATTACTAGAAAATTGTTGTTTTCTTTTTTCAGAGTGCAAATTCACCTGCACCAGTGGTAAATGCTTGCATCTTAGTTCATTGATTTGTAACCAACAGAACGACTGTGGGGATAATAGTGATGAAGAGAACTGTCAACTTGTAACAGAGCATCCACCACCCAGTATCTTCAGTTGTAAGTACATCTTCTCTGTGTGTGTATGCATCTGAATGTCCATGTCCATATTTGTGTGTGTATGGGACATGGGTCATTTAAAACAAACACATTTGTGGCTGAAATTTGGTTCACAAATTTGGAAAGTTTGGAAAGATGCTGGATGAAGTGGGAATGAAAGGTTGTATTTTCTGCATCAAGAGCAATTTGTAATATTTTTTTCTACATAGCTTTTCTGATTTCAGGAAGTTTCTAAATCTGGAAAATAGTATAATCTTTTTCAGTACTTCAGTTGTGAACATGATTATGTGATCTTATGGGACATACATAGTTACTGAGGTTATTGAGAAAGTTTGGTTCATAAATATTCAGGCTGCAATCATTTATTTTTCTACACTCCTGGCAAAATGATTTTATGTCAATTTCCCAGTTTTTATATGCTGTCGAGGTCAATTTAGCTGCACGAAGAAGTTATGGTATTTGTAATAGTTGTCCCTATTAAATGAATTTAATTTTATTCTGAGACCAGCATCTGTTTCCTGGCTGGGTTGAGTCTTAATTTATGTGTGTGTAGAATATTTTCTATTGCTAATTTTTTAGATATAAAAACCTTCTGATATAGAATGATAGCACCCATAATTGTTCTCTCTCTCTCTCTCTCTCTGTATTTTGCATTGATTGGTGCACACTGAGCTCTTGTTGTTTTATTTGTTTGTATTTTGGCATCAAACTTTCTGTAACATTTTACTGAAAAGCAAGAAACTGAAGATTTACAATTCAGCTTTTTGTAGGGAAAAACAATTTTCTAAAAACATCTCTGCTCAATAAGTACAGTAGAAGTGCCATTACCATGTTTCTTTTGCTCTGCTATGTTAAGGCACTGTATGACATAAAAAATTTTTCTCCTTGATGCTTGAAATTTCCTCTCCTGGATTGCTGTTGCTAATACAATGTAGCTCAGAGATGCCTTAATCTAGTAAGAAAATAACACATTTTTTACACCCTTTCTAAACTATGTCCTTCAAGCTAGGCTTGAAAATTGTTTGGCTGTAAATCTGTTGTACAGATCTACTCTTTTCACCACCTATCAGATAACTTCCTGTACCCTAGTAGAATGAGGCATGTGACACATTTTCCTTAATGATTAGTCCTGTTGGCAGCACAAACCATTTGAACCCTTGTTGAAGTAATGGGATAGGCACACCTATTTTAGTAAAGAATTACAACTGATATGCTACATTTTTTTAACTGGTTGTAGTTGGGGGGCGGGTCCCCTGGGTATTTTAAATTTCAACTAGAACCACTGAAAAATCATGCAATGTACAAAATAGAAATAAGGTAGCCAAATAAGTTTAGCCATACCATTTTTGAAAAGTGACTGGCTGTCTACTTCTACAGTGGTTTCAGAGATTTTGGACTCAAGAATGGCTGCTCTAAGATGCATTTTTTCTTGCAATATTCAACTCTTCCTATATGCAAAATTCCTGCTATTGTATGTAGCTTGTCCTGATCTGAATTTTTTTGTTGTAAATTAGATATGGTTTAACTTGTGTTTGCAGAAGTGTAGGTCTAACTTGAGGACCTTTTAGAAGACTGTAGTATTATGCAGTATTATTATATATTTCCTTTTTCCAATGATACCAAACCTTTAGCAATAACTCTATACCTATTAGCTCTAAAGACTGCAATGACAATGGGTGGTGTTGAGAGTTGGCTGCATGTGTAGAAGTTGTATCCCATAATTGACATCTTTGGGACTAACTTATTCTAGAGTTGTAATAATATACAAAAGCACCCATGGTCTAAAATGTCCAACATTGGTTACAGCTTCATTGAGTAGTACTGATAGGATTAGTACTTCAGCTCAAGAGTCATGTTGTTTTGGAGTAGGAGTCAAAATGCCTTTATCCTATATTAGTATAGTTCCGTGTTAGCATTCAAGTTGTATGTATATATGTGTATATATACATATAACATATGCTATATGTATATGTCACAGGTTTGTATTATGAGGAGACATGAAGGTAACTGAGTGGTTGCCTTCGAATTTCCATGTGGCACTCAAGATGATGTTTTTATCTTATGAAGCCCCAAATGTCTTTGTCAGCTGGTCCACAATAACATTGTTTATATCCTGGTGCACTTGTAATCATCATCCTTAGAAATAACATGGAGGAGCTAAAACCCTCCTTGAAGTGTTCTCAGTGCTACAGTCTACCTTCTTGCTGTGCAGATCCAGGGGCAGTTAACATACTAGAAAAGTGTTGAGGCTTGTTTCTTATCTCAGGCATTTAGAAGAACCACTGAATTAAATATATGTGGGGGTTTGAGGGTACTCGAGTTCATCTAGCTCATTCCCTTACTTTGAGACAGCGTTAAGTTTATGTAGACAGTTGTTTGCCTGATTTATTCTTAAATAGATCAGTTCAATGATGACTTTCACACCCTTCCTGGGTACTTGGTTCCAATGCTAAACTACACTTGGAACTGGATTTTTTGTCCTAAAATATAACCTAAATCTCCTTTGCTTCAAATTAAGCCAGGTACCAGCCATTTTACCCTCAATAGGCAAGGAGAATAATCGATCACCCTTTAACAAACTTTTGCCTGTTTGATAACTGTTATCGTGCCTCCACCTCACTCCTCTCTTTTCTAAGTTAAAAACTTCCTGTTCTTTCATGTTCTCTAAACCTCCTATCATTTCTGCTGCTCTCCTTTGTATTCTTTGTCCAGTTTGTTTACATCTTTCTTAAACTTCAGTGCCCAAAAATGGGCATGGTACTCCAACAGAGGCCTCACAGTGCTAAGTAGAGAAGAATAATTACCTCTTGTCAGTACTGTACCTAGACTCAAGGCAGCCCTGGGTGAACTTTTATTATTGGGCCCCTCTTCGCCAGAGATACTAATGATAAAAAAATTACATTTTCGGGCCCCTTTCTGTCAGCCCCAGGCGGCTGCCCAGTTCGCCCATGCCTGTGTCTGGCCCTGCCTCATGTGTCATACAGATGATATCCCTTATTAATACATCTTACAACCCCCCCCCCCCTCCCATTTTAACAGCATCACAACAAGATGGTTTTTAGGAAGGAGGATTTAATGTATTTCTAGAAACATTAGTGAGAGTCTCACCAGTGCTCTACTCAGCATTGGTGAGACTGCGCCTGGAGTACAGCATCCAGTTCTGGACACCACACTTTAACAAGGATGCGGACAAGCTTGAGAGAGTCCAGAGAAGAGCCACCCATATGATCAGAGTCTTAAAAGGCAAGCCATGTGAGGAAAGGCTGAGGGATCTGGGACTCTTCAGCCTGAGGAAAAGAAGGCTGAGAGGGGACCTGGTAGCAGCTTACTGCTACACTAAGGGAGCACATCAAGGGCTCGGTGAGTAACTGTTCACCAGGGCACTTGAGGAGAAAACTAGGAGTACTGACCACAAACTCCTGGAAGATTGACTGAGGCTCCACATTAGGAAAAAACTTCTTCATAGTCAGGGTGTCCAGACTGTGGAATAAGCTTCCTACAGAGGTGGTGCAATCGCCTACCCTAGAAATCTTCAAGAGGAGACTGGATGGTCACTTTGCTGGGGTCCCCTGACCCCCAGTTACCTTTCCTGCCTGATGATCTTCCAAGGTCCCTTCCGGCCTTACAATCTACGAGAGGGTTAACGATTAGCTTACCTGTGGTGAAATGGGGAGTCCTTTGTCATATTGGATATCGATATAAGATTGTGGATTTTAATTGATTTTTAAACCCCAGAGCACAAAATTGGGACTCCATTAGTAGAGAAATGTTTATTTGAAATAAAAGGAATAAACAAAAATAATGTATGGGGAAATACATAGTCTTAATGCAGTGGTTTTCAACTTGTGGTCTGCAGACACTTGGGGGTCCACAGACTACGTGTAAGGGGTCTACAAAAGATGACTATGATCAATCAAAAGTTTGTAAATACCCAAACTTACAATTCAAAGGGGTTTGCACTGCCATTTGAAATCTCCAGAGGGGTCCACAAATGAAAAAAGGTTGAAAACCACTGTCTTTATTGTAAACCAAAGTGAAAAAACACAAAAGCCAAGAGAAAAAATAATATGCCTTTAAACAGTGTTAAATGAAAGAGATTTAGTGGTATTTATCATCTGTTGGTCATTAAATACACTGTTAAATGATAGAAATGAATACTGATATGTTATGCAAAAGAACATTGTTATGATATGGCAATAGATCTTACGGCCTATTATCCTTTCAGCTTAGGAAATAAGTTTCTAGACTACATATTAAGTAAGGTTGCTAGGCTCTAAAGAGGTGACATTTTAAATTAAAATATTGTTCCATGCTTTTGCTCTGTATTTGTAATAGTAGCTCCCAATGAGAGTATTAGATAGACTTGAAATGTCCCAGCTGATAAGGTTTCCTTTGAGGATAGCAAATGCCTGATTGTTCATCCCTGTATCAATGACAAAAAGATAATTAAGTAATATAGAAGAAATTCTGAGGTTGTAAGAGTTATTTTCAAACAATCATTTATATCGGTTAGGATCATCATGTTTTTGCTCTATTCCAGCACCTTTTGGGAAGATGTATGCTGCTTCTCAAATGATTTACAGAAAATTGTGTTATTGAAACAATACGCAAATAGACTACAACGGCGCCTTGGTCTAACTTCCAGCAGGCCTGTGTCCCCATTCTCTCCCTTGGAATCACTTGTCTTTAGATAGTATACCTTGTCAGTAAGAAAGTGCTAATGGCTTCCTTCGATATTTCAAAGCAGCCCCTTCTCTTATTCTGATTCTGTATCTTTCTGTTTAAACAATATTTATCTGGTTTAACAATATGAAACAGAATGTTCCCTTGATATCCTCCCCTTCCCCCCAAAATAATAATAAAATAGATAAACTGCTTTAAATGTTCTGCTTTTATTTATCTAGACTTGATAACAATTAAGTCTGTTCTAAGAAGTGCATTCCTTAGCTACCAGTGACTTTCTCATTTTCCTGCTTGCCAGTAGCCACCTTCTGAATACCCTGAGGTAGCTCACTTTCATTTAATCTTTGCGACAAGGGGTAGAATGATAATTCTGAGACGCATCTGACACATGGACTGTACTACAGCATACGAGGGGAGGATTGGAGCCTGT
>NW_017728992.1:86741714-86743417 GCF_001723915.1 Gavialis gangeticus | reverse complement strand
AGTGACTTTCTCATTTTCCTGCTTGCCAGTAGCCACCTTCTGAATACCCTGAGGTAGCTCACTTTCATTTAATCTTTGCGACAAGGGGTAGAATGATAATTCTGAGACGCATCTGACACATGGACTGTACTACAGCATACGAGGGCGGGGGGGGGGATGAACACTTTTGGTATCAGGTCTGTTAAGAGCAGCCTTTGCTACATCACTTTTTTATACTAGGAATGCTGCTTATTCAATCTTTCCAAGTATTGGACCTGAAGTCTTCCACCTAATACGTTAGTTTAACTAAAGAAATATGTAAGTGTTTGTAGTCTCGAGGCCTGGTGAGTTTTCCTTGTCTGACTTAAAGGGAAGAACCCTTTTTTCCACTTGATACCTTTGTTCCTGTACAGACAACAGTGATTAGGGCAATTAGTGCCTCGTTCTGCCTTGGCTGTTGGATGTAATTTTATTTTGAAAGTGGCATAAGAAAATTAGGTGATTGTTTGTAGCACATGGTACTACAAGCAAATTGAGAAATGTTGCATCACCTAGAGATGGCAGGCTTTTTATTCTGGATTTGCTTGGTTGAAACTGCTGGTTGACTGGGTATCTTTGTAGCAGTTTGTCTGTGCACGCTGGCTAGCAGTCTGACCACAAACATTGACATGTATGGACAAATTAGCTGACCTCTAAAATAAGAGATAATGTAGCTCACATCACACCACATGAAATTTATGTTCACATCAGGTTGCAAGTTTTCAGTATTGATGAGCTTGATGCTTCACTGCCGTTTGGGTTAGAAATGTTTGCTTGAAGATCTTTGTTTTCCTTAGTGAGGTACAAAACTGCTTCTCTCTCTCCTTCCCCCACTCCCAACCCATGACAGCAGTGCACCTTGTAAAAATGGGTAGGGGCTCTGAAGAATAACTCTGTTTTAAAAACAAGAAAGCAATCAAAGGAAAATATTTTGTTTAATAAAAAAAAATAGAGAAGTTTAAAGAGGCCTTTGGCATCATTCTCTTACTGTGACAGTGAATTTATACAGATAAAAACAACCTCTTAGATTTACATTTTGATTGTGTTTCTGCTTTCATGTGTGCTGGGCTGTCCCACTTCAGGTGAAATTTATCCATTTCTTTAAATATTTAGCAGTCTAGTGTAGATGTTAATGAAAGTCTGGCACTGCTATTTTGAGAATTGCAACAATGATAGTAATTTTCAGTGTCAGATTACTGCTTCTCAGAGGAAAAGGGAGATGGGAGGAGGAGAGAGAGAGAAAAAAATTGTTTCGGTTCTAATAGAGTTTGTCATCAGCCTGGCTGTGCCAGACAGATGGATCATGAATACTGTCTAGACGCTCTCTGCCTGAGTGGAGCTGTGGTCTCTAAGGACAAGCAATGAGACGCCGGCTTAAGTAACTGGGGAAAGTCAGGACGCGCTCTCCTCTAATCAGATAGCAATCAATGCAGATTCTGCTTCACCAAGCAACAGAAAAGGCCCTCTGTTACTGATAACAGGTCAATACTGATTTCAGCTGGAACTTGTCTCGTATTAGGCTATAGAAAGAAAGAGAGAGGTGTAGTATTATAACACTATTGATTTCAGCTGTATACATCCAGAGACTGCAGAATGATTTGATTTGGGAGCTGGGGAGGGGGAGAAGCCATCATCTTACCATAAAACACACACACTCACTTACATATATAATCAGCCCCCCCCCC
>NW_017728992.1:86722717-86741619 GCF_001723915.1 Gavialis gangeticus | reverse complement strand
CCCCCCCCCCCCGTTTAATTACCTGTATATATTGATTGTTTAGTTACACCATATGCTTGGAAATAGTCTTGCTGGTTACTTTTCCTTGGTTTAGCCTGGTTTTTGAGGAAGATTTTATTAATTGTTTTTTTTTTCTGGCCTTTTTCATCATTTACTGTTCAAATGAGTTTATATATCATATCAAGTTGCAAGACAGGCCTTTGGTAAGGGGAAGCTGTGCTAACTAGGTAAAGCCTTTAGTCTGAAGGAGATTTCATTTAGTTTAATGATCTTTCATCCAGCTAGATATTTTTCCTCTGTTCCTGTACACGGATTGTTGCTTAATAAGTAAAACTGTGTAAAACAGAGTTAGAAATTCAGGTTTTCTTAATAACCAAGGTTTCTAACAAAAAAACTTAGGTTTAATAAATTTGACAGATTATTGGAAAGAGCAAGATGACTCTCCATTAGAGAATTAACCCACAGTGCTCTCAGTTCTGGTTCTTTGTATAAAACCAGATGCTAAATTGAATATGCTGGTGGTTAGTTTACAATTAGAAAGTCCATTTTGTTTTAATTGTTTAACTTACTCTTTCACCTTAAAGTGTTGGAAGCTATAAACGGGGAGTGAGCTTGCTTTTAATATAATGTAATCATCATACATTTTGCAGTCCATTAAGAAAAAATGTCTGGGTATATAAATCTATATGAACAAAGCACGTTCGGAGATCTGTCTCTAAATTTTGAATTTATTTTTTTTATTTGCGTTTTTACAAAATATATATATGTTAAAAATGCTATTTCTCATTGTTCAAATGGAGTGAAATTTGGGCTTGGTTAAGTTAGTGGTATAACTTCAGCAGACTTAATTGGTGTAAGAATCAACCCTGGTTCTCCTGGAATCTTACTCTTTTGTCAGCCAACGGCCTGTCCAGCTTTCAGGCAGCGGGGGCTGCAGACCCAGGGCTGTCTGCTGTGTGGGTCACGGATCTGGGGGCTACATGGGACATGGCATTGAATAGGCTGCTTGGCCCCTGCCATGTGCACACAGTGAGCAGCCCAGTTCCCCCCACCTCCTTGCTGTGTGTGCCAGGTGTTGGGGGTGGTGGTTTGACAAGAGCCTGCAGGATGTATGGTAATCCTTTGGGGGCTGCATGTTGCCCACAGGCTGCCGTTTGGACAGCTCTGAACTAAAGGTGCAGCCATGTCAGCCATGAAGTAAATGATGCAAACTCCCTGAGTTTGTAGCTGCCTACAGTGGAGTTGAATTCCAGCCCTGGTAAGGAATTTCCATTACAGTTTCGCAGCGTTTCCATTTAAACACTTACTAAAACTTTACAGGAAACCGGGGAGGGGAAGGGGCAGTGGCCTTCTTATAATATCCTGCAAATTAGCCGTTGGGAATCTGACAAGAGCTGAGCTAAACTGTATTTCCCCTTCAGAAAAAGCATAGACTGGATTTTCCTCTTTGTGTCCCCAGTTTATTTAATCTTTTCTTGATTCCATGCAGCCACTTGTCTTGGGAAATGCCATTTAATACTGAGTACTGTAGATGGTACTCTCTGTGATATAGTTTGCCCCAAGCATGTCACACCTGTCCTCTACTCTCTGTACTGGTTTTCTGTAGACTATGCAGTCTAGTTTAGTTTTTTCCTTCAAAGCACCCAATGGTTTGGGCCTTGCACATTGAAAAGATCAGCTGAAACTCTAGAATATGCAGCTCATGTTCAACAGTTCTGTCCTTCAGGTAAGATGGTGCTTTCTACATTAAAAGTAAAGCAAGAGACCGTGCTTTCTCAGAGTCAGATCTGAGATCTTGGAAATGAACTCTCATAGGAGCAAGGGCCCTCCCAGACCTTACCTTCTTCTGGTCCAAGGAAAAGGTTTTTGGCACTCCTTTCACCTGCCTTTTCCAACATAAGCATGCAATACAGCAAGCGCACGTTGCTTGGAAATGTAAACAGAAAACAAATCTAAAACCCCAAACCTACCACAACAAAGCACTATACTATATGCAGAATTCTCATCTTGGAGAGAAAGGAAGAGAAGGAGAATGGACCATGCAACAATTATTAGGAAAGAGGGCCAAATAAGAGCTCTATAAATAGAATTAAGAAATAGGCTGTCATGTTAACTTCAGCATATCTTAATATATATAACACATTTTTTCTTCTCCCAAAATTTTCATCAGTTGAGCATTTTAGTTATAGAATTCAGTAGGAGTTGTGTGGCTAAATCTTTGTAAAATTTTTAGATGCAGTTTTTTTTAATCTTTGAGTGTTAAAGTCTGTTCTCTCATTCATTCAGATAGGACTTATTCAATGATAATTCTTATTATGAATGTTGCATCTGTACTATGCTTGCACTTTGATCTTACAGGTGTCTAGATGAGCAGTCACTAACCATATCTGCTGTATGGCACTAGAAATCTTTGGATTAGCTTTTCCTAAGCACTCACCTAGTAAAAGAGAGTGTTTATACTTTCATCATTTTTAAAGCAATAATGAAGGGTGTTTTTAGAAGGGGCTTTAACAAAAAACAAATTTAATAATGAAGTCAAATAACAAGCCAAATAGATAATCCTCCTTTATTCCAAATACTGCAGTGCCTAATAGTTGATCACTTTTTTATTCTGCAAATGTATGCCTGACCTGTACCTCCAGAGACTCTTCATATTGCTGATAAAATGAACAACCTTAATTTCTCTTAAGCAAAAACATGTTGCCCTAGGTAACCATCCTCTAATGCATTCACAATTAAAGTAACATTTGTGATTAAAGAAATATGTTGTATGTATATGCATATTCTGCGTACATGTACGTACAGAAGGTTTAGTGTTTGTTGTTTGTGTATGTGTCTGTGTGTAACATAATATGTACGTATGAGTTATATATCAGGAGAACTAGTATAAACAATTATAAATTACTGAATTCATGATGATGTAACATAAAATACACTTTTTTTCATCTGTTTCACCAAAAATGCCATAGTTCCTATTAGGTTATTTGAGATGCTTCTTTCTGTACTACTGAAAGTACTGTAATATAATTTGTTTAAAAAAAAAAAAAAGTCTATTATAACAAATACCTGAAGTTTCTATTCCGAGTTATTTGCTAAGGCTGAGACCCAGCCATTTTTGGTGTAGGCTAAAAGCATGTGGCTCAATGAGGTACTGAGAAATAAGGTTCTTCTTTCCTCTTTGTGCATCTGTCTTTGCGTGTATATATATATAATGCTGTAATGTAGAGACCACTGGAATAATGAAATTCCTTCAAAGAACTATATTTGAGAAGACCAAAAAAAAAGTTGCATGTTCTTTCCTGAGATTTCCTGAGAAGATAGATCTTGGAGCAAATACAAAACTATGCTTTTTTAGTGGTTATTGCACTGTTTTGTAAGATAAAGTGACTGGTGCATTGTTAATCAAAATGTAATGCTTTTGATGCATAGTAAGCTGCCTCTTATTTGTACTAACTTTTTTTAAAACAAAACTAGCATGACATGTCCATAATGTTTAGGTCTTGATTAAAAAAAACAAAGTTAAGCATGTGCTTAAGGACTGTTCCTGAATACAGAAGCATCCATGAATCTATATCTAATTGTTTAATTTTGTGTTTAGTTCTAAGATGCCCCAACCTAAGTACTATCAGAACATATGTAACTGGCTATTTGTCACAGCAAAATGAAGTGGAGTGGTGAATGTGTCAGAATTTAAAGATGCATGTGGGCTAGCACAACTCATGTAAATTATATAGTGTAGCATATCTTCCTTTAAGATAACAAAATCCAGTTTGGTCTAAAACCTGCTTCTTTCAAATACTCCTTTAAAAGTAGTAATTTAACATCATAATGTCCAGTCAAATGAGTACCCTGGAGAAATAGTTTACTGCTTTGAATATAAAGAACACAGCATTTCTGTCCCAATGAGAGAATTTAGTACTAAGACAGGGGAAGCACTGGTGGGGACATAGGTGCCAACTTTGGATTCTGCTGGTGGATGCTTGCAGATGTAAAACCCTGCCAAAAAACGGTGTTTTAATTTAAACTTGGCACGTTCCTGTGCCAAGCCCTGCACGTGTCCAAAAGAGGCAGTGTATTACTTCAGCGTGGTTCTGCAGCATCTGTAAAGATTGGGTTCTTTATTGCGGCTTTTTTGGCACTTTTATTTAATAGCTGATTGAATCAGCTTTAGCTAAAAGTGCCAAAAAGCCCAGCTGAAGCGCCCCATCTTTACAGACACTGCAGAGCCAGGTTGAACTAATGCGCTGCTGCTTCCAGTAAAGCAGTTTTAGTTTTTTAACATTTGCAAGCAAACAAAAACAGCTGTGGGTCATGGGTGCTGAGCACTCATTAATTTTTTTTGGCAGGTGCTTAAGCCCTGGAGCACCCACGGAGGTGTGAGGGGAATGGAGAGAAGGCACTGCTTAGATGTAGTATTGAGAAAAGATGATTCTTAGAGATCTACTGGCATGTTAAAAATACCATAGCAGAAGTCTCACAAACCAGCAGACATTTATTCCTTAAGCACCTGCCTTTTCACATTATGACATTTTAGATGTGGGACCCACAAGTGCTTGTAACAACTGAATTTATTTCATTCTCATTCTGAGAGAGATCATTCTTGTATTTCTCACTTATTTCCTTGGGGAAAAAAATGGATTTTTTTAAAACTACATGATCTGAATTAAAATGTTAAAAAAATAGTCAGAATTTAGGGACTATAGTAGATTAATGAAAAATTAGATTATATGTAATAATGGACCAGTTTCATCCAGTTGTGAAAACAGACTTGAGTTTGGCCTATTAAGTGTAAAATAAGAACAAACACCACTTGTGAGAGAGAGTCTGATTCTTCAGCTTGTAAGGTTCATAGATTCATAGAAGTAGGGGTCGGAAGGGACCTGAGCAGATCACCTGATCTGACCCCCTGCCCTGGGAAGCAATGAATACAGGGCTGTTATGACCCCTGATACATTTAAGCTCAAATGACCCCAGCTAGGTAGTTATCAAGCCTCCTTTTAAAGACCCCTAAGGTAGGAGCTAGTACCACTTCCCTTGGAAGCTGGTTCCAGATCCTGGCTGCTCTGACTGTGAAGTAGTGCCTCCTGATGTCTAGCTTGAACCTACTCTCAATCAACTTGTGGCCTTTGTTCCTTGTTACTCAGGGAGGTGCTCGAGGGAACAGGGTCTCACCCAATCCCCTGTGGTCCCCCAGGTAAGTTTATAGACAGCCACTAGATCCCCTCTCAGCCTTCTCTTGTGAAGGCTGAACAGGTTCAGGTCCCATAGCCTCTCCTTGTAGGGCCTGCCCTGCTGTTCCCTGATCATGCGAGTGGCCCTCCTGTGGACCCTCTCGATGCTGGCCACATCCCTCCTGATGTGCGGCACCCAGAACTGGACACAATACTCCAACTGTAGCTTGACCAGTGTCACGTAGAGAGGGAGGATCACCTCCTTAGACCTGCTTGTGATGCATCTGTGGATACATGACAAGGTGCGGTTAGCCTTGCTGACCGCGTCCTCACATTGGCGGCCCATATTCATTTTAGGATCGATAATGACTCCAAGATCCCTTTCTGCCACTGTGCTTTCAAGAAGGGAGTTCCCCAGCCTATAGGTATGCTGCTGGTTCTTCCTGCCCAGGTGCAGTACCCTGCACTGGTCAATATTGAATCCTATCTTATTCAGTCACCCACCCCTCCCTGTAACCTGTCCAGGGCCAGTTGTATCCTGTTCCTCCCTTCTAGCATGCCCACCTCACCCCAAATCTTGGTGTTGTCAGCGAATTTGAACAGGGTGCTTTTCACCTCTTCGTCCTAGTCGCTGATAAAGGAATTGAACAGTACGGGCCCGAGGACCAAGCCCTGGGGGACTCCACTGCCCACCTCCCTCGAGGTTGAATATGACCCATATACCACCACTCTCTGGGTGCAGCTCCCTAGCCAATTTGTGACCCATCTGACTGTGTAGGCATCAATGCCACAGTCACCTAGCTTTTTAATGAGAATGGGGTGGGAGACGGTGTCAGAGGCCTTCCCAAAGTCCAGAAAGGCTACATCCAGCACGACACCTGCGTCCAATGATTTTGTGACCTGATCATAGAAGGCTATCAGGTTGGTCTGACAGGACCTGCCCTTAATGAACCCATGCTGGTTGCCCTTGAGCAACCTCCCCCCTGCTGGTCCCTCCCAGATGTGCTCCTGGATAATTTTTTCAAAGAGCTTCCGCAGGACCTAAGCAAGACTAACGGGCCTATAGTTATCTGGGTCCTCCCTACTCCTTTTTTTGAAGATGGAGACCACATTGGCCTTCCAGTCTTCTGGCACCTGGCCAGAGCACCATGACAGCTTGTAAAGCCGTGCCAGGGGCCCTGCAATGACCTCTGCCAATTCCCTCAGCACCTTGGGGTGGAGAGCACGTGGACCTGCTGATTTAAACACGTCCAGCCCTTCCAGAAGTTCCCTAACTCGGTCCTCCCTGACCCTAGGCCTGGTGGAGTTGCTCCTAAGTCCATCCTGTACCCCAGTGGGGGAGAATTTCTGGCCCCTGCTCAGAAAAATGGAGGCAAAGAATTTGTTAAAAAGGTGAGCTTTTTCATCTGGTGCAACCACCAGATTGCGAAGTGTATCCTGCAGGGGCTCCACATTGTCTGGTGCCTTCTTTTTACTCCCTATATATTTAAAACAGGACTTTTTATTGTTCTTCATCCCTATTGCTAGCCCTAGTTCCGTTTCTGCCTTAGCCTTCCTAACAGCTTCCCTACAGACTCAAGTGATGGAGGTATAATCCTCTTTAGTGATAGCCCCTCCCTTCCACTGGATGTAAGTCTTCTTTTTGGCTTTTGGGCATTCCTGAATGCCTTTGACAAGCCAAGGGGGCTTTTGAGCACTCTTGCCCCCTTTGACTCGCATTGGGACGGTCACCCCTTGGGCTCGGCGGATCGTCTCCTTAAGGAGCGACCACTTATCTTGGACACCAAGTTCCCCTGCTCTTCGGGACTGCAATGCCTCTCCTACTAATCTGTTCAACTTGTTGAAGTCAGCCCTCCTGTAGTTAAGGGCTACTGCCTTGCTGCAGGCCCTTGACACCCTGCGCTAGATGGTGAATTCCAGTAGGTGATCATTGCTATTGCCCAGGTGGTCGAGGACCTGGAGTCCCCTGACCAGGTCATCGCCTGTGGCCAGGACCAGGTCCAGCAGAGCATTCCCCCTGGTGGGACAGTGTACCTCCTGGGTTAGGTGGAGGTCTTGTATCCCAGCAAGGAACCTATGTGAGCAGTCAGACCTGTCTGACTGCTCCTCCCAGCAAATGTCCAGGTAGATCACCCATGATGACCACATCCCTTGACTTAACTGCCTCCACGAGCTGACCTGAGAATTCCAGGTCCAGCTCTTCCCCCTGGTTGGGTGTGTGTGTAGGTGTATGTGTGCAAACATGCATGTATGTATGTATTATACAGGGCACACATTTATTTTACATAAGAACTATAAGAAATGAATAGCTATGAAGAACAAATACTAGCAGTTGCACATGATTAGAAAGTTCTACAGCTTTGTCACTATGAAAACTCAAGTGTAGGATTTTTCTATTTTTAATTCAAACAGAAGTAGGTATTGTTAAAAATTGGGAATAAAGTACAGTCCTGAAAAGATACCTTTGCTCCAGCTTTTCTGATCCAGTACCGGAGTAGAGTAAGTAGAGGGAAGATAATTATTTCTCTCTGGGCATTTTTACACATGTAAGTGCTGCAGCACTGGGTGCTTGCAGTTGTATGAGCAGCAAAATGTGCATTAGCACAGAAAATGGTGGTGGTGTACTTTTGGACTAAAACATATAGAAGGTTTTTAGTTCAAAAGTGCGTCCCACAGGAGTGTGGTGGGGTCCCGTGTGCTTGGTAGTGGACCTGGAAGTGGACCATAAGCACTTCTGGTCCGCTTCCAGGTCTACCGTGGAGTGTGCAGGGGACCCTCCCTCTGCCCCCTGGCTTGGTGACTGGTGCCTCCTTGGTCTGGGGGGGCACCTGGGGTTCCCCCACGGCCGATTGCTCAGCTGGCGGGGGAGGTGGGGGTCCCTTGTATACTTGGCAGTGGACTAGAAGTACTTTTGGTCCACTTCTGGGTTCACTGCCAAGCACACAGGGGCACTCCATCTGCCCCACCATCACGGTGTTCAGAAGCCGCGCCTGGTACCTCGAGGTAAGTAGAAAAAAACATTTGAAGCTGTGTCTATGGTCAAATTGCTGATTCTCTGAATCAGCTTTGAATCTTTAAATTCAGATTTGGCTGAATGGAATCGGGACAGTGATCTGAATCAATTAATCGAATTACTGTCCCTGATTTGGGCCAAATCCAAATTGAATACGCCCCGTTTTGCACACCCCTAGTATGAAGGTATGGGGGGCTGGATAGGGCAACAGTATTTGCAGAAATCTCACCTTTTACTTGTGGAATTTATTTGTCCTTTATTACAGTAACAGTAATTTTATTAGTGCTTCTCTCTCAACCCTTCCCTTTCCTTTCGGAATTGATGTGTAATAGGTTTGTGGGGGTGAGGGGGAATAAACGAGTAGGGGGTGGAGTAACAATGACGCAGTATGAGAAGAGAGAGTCTGGCACCTAGTAGCACCTTGATAGAAATAGAAAACTGTGATCACAGTATTAAAATATGCTAACAAGCTGCAGGAACTAATGGGCTGAACTTTTGCAGTGCAGATGTTCACCTGGCACTTGTACTGAATGCAGTAACAAATCTGTGGGGGCAATGATGATGATATTGTGTTCTTGGCAGACTGTTTTCTGAAGTGATCTTGCCTTTCTTTATGTTTTGCTGAGATTTAGAATGTCCTCTTCCACAGACTAAAATAAAGTAACTAAACTAAGCTAAACTAAAATTCATGTGTAAAATGAATCTATACCTCTGAATTTCGTGGCAGTTTGCTCTCAGCTGACAGGAGGTACTAAGCAGTGATAAGTCAGTTGAGGCTTGTTTGGACAGGGCTTTTTTTTTTTTTCTTTTCAGACATGGAATATTGTATGAATATATTAGTACTGAGATGCAGGGAATGAGTTTCCAGATCCTCTGTGCATTTACTACATCTCCTGTAACAGAGGTCAATATTTTTTAAATTGGGCGTATTTGATGAGATGTAAAGAGCTATATGGAAACATATGTGAGAAACTATTCATACAGGTACTGATTTAAAAATAATCTTCCCATATCTCTTACTCTCTTAAGACTCTATGCTCTTTTGGAGAGAAATTTTACTTGCAAGTTCATATATCTAACATCTCAGTCTGTTCATTCATGTCCCACCCATATGCATACTTCCTGCCCCCTTCACTGTCAGTGTTTAGCAGATAAGACCAACTGTAATATCTCTCTCTACTATCCACCCCCCACCACCGTCCCCGGCTCCTTTCAATGGTTTTAATAGTGGTCTTGACTTGTTTCCAGTAGGATCTGGCATTCCTGAAGAAACCTGCATTCAGGCTGGTGAATGATTTGCCAGATGTTGGTTTAACAAAAATTTGGGGCAGGTGTGGGAGGGGTGGGGGTGAGAGATGGTTATGAAGTGAAAGGCTCACATGTTTTGTTTGTCATCCTGCTGTAGACTTTGTATGAATTACTGTCATTAGTGCCAGAATACTTAAATTGATGGTCAGTCATCAGGCCCTGGATATAGTGGGTGATAATAGTGGGTGATAATTTCCAGCAAGTGTATGTACAGTGCACCCAGCAATATAGAGCTTCCAAACTGTGCCAGCATGTACTAACCTTGTTATGAGATATGGGAAAAGCAAAATCCATTGGTGTCTACTGGAAAAGGAAAGGCAGGGCTGAAGTTACATAAAGGCTGTGCAAAGGACAGCTCATGCGTCTGATGTAGGTTTCATCTGTGACCTGGGAGGCCTTAAGAAATACAGGAAGTCATAAAAAACCTTCATATAAATGAACGGCAGCTGAAGGAGGTATCTTCTGGAAATCCCAGAACCCAAATTCAATTTAAATATTCACAAAGATGAGACATATATGGTATAACTGAAAAAAATGTAGCTTGAAAGGTTAGCACATTATGAAATTCTGAAGAACTTTCAGTCAAATACCATTTATTATGCATTTTTGGCTATTTCTTAATATTAACAGTTAAGCTTTAATTTTCAATGTGAAAAATGTAGAAGTAGATGAGGGATCTCTGCTTCCCTGCATCATAGGACAAAAATAAAGGAACATTAATTGAAGTTGAATGATGGTGAACTCAAAAGTGATAATAGGAAATATGTTTTTCATACAATTCAGAATTAGGTTGTGAAACTCATTGCCATAGGATGCTGTCAAAGGCACGTTCTTAGTGAAATGTGAAGGAAGATCGGTTGTCTGAATCACAAGGATGTCTAGAATTGTAACAATAAAAGTATGCTATAGAAAATGTATGAAAATCATGCTTCAGGCCTTAAAACAGATTTTGAACTACAAGAATTTACATAAAGGGCAGATTAGCAGACTTTTTTTTATGGTTTTTGTACCATTTTCTAAAATACCTTAGATTACACATGGTTAGGGATGGATACTGGATGAGATGGACTAAGGGTCTGATCAAGTATGTTAAATCCTGGAAATGTGAAAACAAAGTATCTGAAAGAAAATGTTCTTTCAACAGAGCCTGTAAGTTTGTCACATGGTCAGACTTTCTACATAAATAAATTAGGCTGCTAAACTTAATGTAAGTAGTACTTAAAAAAATTAGAATGCCATGCTGTGTGTTAGAGAACAGCTTAGACAACTCTAGACAATTTTGTGAATCATCATCTTTTTTTGGAGCAGATGGGGAATGCTGACTCATTTAACAGTGGGAACTGAGTTACCTCTGCTAGCTTTCTTGGTACTGACACATACCAAGCATCAGCTTTGAGAAGAGCATCCAGCAGGATTTAGGAGCACAAGGAGACAGAACAGGGTGTTGTGAAATGTGGACTGGGGATTGAAGTTAGTTTAACCCAAGTCCTTCCTACTGTTACAATAAACATAGGGGAAAACATGTCTACGTTTGATTCTTGGCAGGTTCTTAAAACCCTTTTTTCCTATGGTAGCTCTCCTGGTTAATAGTCTGATTCTAAGCCTTCAAAATTGTAGTCTCTGTGGTGGTTTAAAAGCAAGGTACTGTAATCTGCATGCAGATCTTCAAATTAAATGAAAACAAATAGCATATATTAATTCTAGAGAGTAGCTCTAACAATTTCTCCATTTATTGAAATACAAACAACTCAGTAGCCAAGGGTTTAGAAAAGAAGGGAAGTGAGTGTGCATATTAGGGGGCTGATACGAAAAGGTTGGAAGCAGATGTGCATTCAAATACCGGCCAGATATTTCTCAAATGATGCTCCAGCAATAATAAGTGGTGTGAATGTTGAATAACATTGCCATTTGTGCTTTTAGCTAACTGTGCTACTTGGTTTGGTTGTATTCTTATTAGTCACTGCAGTTTTCCACAACTAACATAGCATCAGTAAAAATATTCTGAAATATGGACAAAGTAGAAATTTAAAAATGTCTTGGTTGTAAAGACTAAACTCCTTGATGCAGATGAAAGTAGGTCCAGTGCTGTTAGCTTTTACAAATCATGAAGAGAATATCAGTGGATGAACTCTGGAGATATAATCTGACTTGTTCATTTAGCTTCCTGTCATGCTAATGTATCATAAGCAGTTCCTGTTTGACTTAAAATGTTAGAGCCTTCATTCTCAACATACCTATTTCAACTAACTATCAGCAAGAGAGTAGCCAGACCCTAAATTGCTTCAGATTGGTGGAGTATGACTGGTAGTGTTACCTGAGTGGTGAATGACTCTTGGAAAAACCTTTACTGCAACTTGTAAAAAATCTTCTATTTCCCAATACTAACACTAACTACCATAATGCTATAATATAATGTTTCTAATTGCTTTCCATAATAAAAATCATTTCTAGAACCTCTATTTCCCTTTTGCACAAGCAGTCTGGGCACAAGTTCACTTTCTGCTGCTGCTCATTGTTTAAGATCATACATAACAAGAAAGACCATTACTTTTTCTAAAGTGGTTATGGAAATATCTGAAAGTATATACTGGGTTGTATTTCTGTTAAAAATCATCTAAACCTCAGAAGAAATTGTGGCTCAAAAAATATTGCCAAAAATGGGAGAGAAGGTTTTTGTTTTCTTTGATCTAGTTTCTGCATTTATAAAATGTATTTCTCACTGTTCCCTGAAACAACAACTTTCTTTTTTTTCCTCCACAGGAAAAGAAAAACTTGTAAATTACAAAAGAGAGCTTTTAATCTTTTCCAGGTAACGGGGGAAATGGTCTCTCTCTGTCTCCTCCTCCATGCAGAATACTAAATATAGTTATTCCCCCCACAATTGGAAGTCTTGTTTTGTTGAATACAAATGAGATATTTACTGGTTAACAAGACAGAGAGAGAAAGAGAAGCCTTTCAAGTACAAATGGGGCTTTGGGGATCTCTGTTTGAAAGACTAATCTCTGTATAAGTACAACTGTTTCTCCATATTGCCTAGGACACTTCAGTTGGTTGTTTAACCACATTTTCTGTGATGATTTTGTAAGGATGATACTTAACACAACTAATAGCTCTGCACCAAAGTATTTATATGCAGTAGAAACGGATTTCAGAGAACTTTGAACTGCATTAATGAGCCCAGAATTTGTTGTAGAATCAAGTGGTACTGAATAGAATTTAAGCATTTGGAGTACTTATTTTTCGATTCCAAACCAGTTGTCTGAATTCTGCTGCTTGTTTAAGCCTCCATCCAAAAGGATCTCATAATATAGAGATTTCTAATAATATAGTTAGCTTCTGCCTCCACTGAAATAATCTTGATCTCTGCGGTGTCTGTGTAAGCCCCACTACATGAAAGATTCTTTACTCCATTAAAAATTTTATTTTCTTCAAATCCAAGGAAAGAAAATGTATAGTAGTTTCTTGAACTGAAATCACAGTGATGGGATTTAGGTAGGCAAAATGTAATTACCCACACTGCAAGTGTAACACAAGATGGAAAAGTGCCCTGAAATTCTTTAATGGCCACAAGTGGATATTACTTGGCTGTATTACCGTGATAGCATGCGCGCACGCACACCCCTACCTGTCAACCTGTGAAATTTCTTTTCCAGAGGTCATTTTCCAACTAAAGCATCGGACTGGAGCAACCTAGAGGATTACCTATACATTCTAATAGCTTTTAAGATTTTAAAAGTTTTTAAGTATGTTTTTATCTATGTCTTACTAACTGTGCAGTCACCAGACTTTTCTAAAGATCTGCTATTTCAGTCCATAATATGGAAAAGATTCCATACTTTTGGCTCTGTGTTGTGCTTTGTACTACTGTATCAGTACCAGATCTGGTTTGATAAGACATGTTTGGGTTCCCTATGTTTTTACAGTAAAGGAAAATTTCAAAAGTTCAAGTCACAGCTGCTTTGGGTGTAGAAGAAAACTTCTGACAGAAGCTGAAAGCTTGGAGAATGTCCAGTCCAGTGGGCAGTTAATCATGTCCCATATAAACTTTATCAGAGAAAATTAGGGTTGGAAAGGGACCTCAGGAGGTCAGATAGGCCAACACCCTGCTTAAAGCAGGACCATACCCCAACTAGATCATTCTGGCCAGGGCTTTGCCAGCTGGGCCTTAAAAACCTCCAAGGATGGAGATTCCACCACCTCTCTAGATAATCTGTTCCAGTTTTTCACCATCCTCCTAGTTAGAAATGTCCTTAGATTCCACATACAGTATTATCATATTCATGTCATTTTTGTCAATGTTAACTCTAACATCATAAAAGGTACACTGTTGTTCAGCACAGTCTGTATTTTGACTGAATTTTTAGGACTGTGCCATCTGAAAACTCTCTGACTGCAACATTGAGGAGGGGCGTTTATACACGTACCTTTCACGCTGTGACGCACTGGATATCTGGCGCGTCAGAGCTGACTCAGTTAATCGAGTCTGTTCTGCATGTGAGCTGACATGCACTGTACTGCATCCATGGCAGTTTTATAAGTGGCGAAATGCACATCAGAACAAAGAAAATGGTGGCGGTGTGCTTTTGAACTAAAACACCTTTGATGTGTTGATCAAAACACCTTTGTGTTTTAGTTCAAAAGTGGATTGCTGCCGTTTTCTGTGCGGAGATGTGCATTTCGCCGCTTATACAACTGCATGCATTGTAGCGCTGGGTGCTTTTCAAAGTGCCCAATGCTGTGGTGTGTACATATGTAAAAATGCCTGAGATGTTTAATTGAAATGACAGAAGTTGCAAAATTCTACTTTTTTATAGCAGTGTCACAATTTGAAAATGATAGTATGGGTTTTTTCTTCTGTCTTAATAGAGGGCTGGAATATAAGAACACCAATTAAACTTATTCACTTGTAAATATGGGCAAAACAGCACTTGCACCTTTTCACTAGTAGGTATGTGGGGTGTTTTATGATTGAATAAGGTCGTTTGTAGTCATGCCCTTCAGAGTTGAACAAAATATGGACGAATTAGTTTTGTAATTCAGCCTGTGGTCCTTTAATTTTATAAAGGAGATTTAGGCCTGGTATACACAGGTGAATCTTGATTTGAGCAACATCCACTTGATAAACTGTTATTTGTTGGGCATTGTCGTCCCATCATATTAAAGGTGAGAAGAAGTCTGTTTTAACTAATTTCATGGAAATGCAGCCCTCATTTGGACAAATATGAGACATTCCAATATAGTAGTAGTAAAAAACACATTATGCTTCTGCAGATATTATAATTCAACGCATGATGTGTGTGTACAGCATTTAAGACAGTGGGCCCTGGTCTGGGTGTTGCTTGTAGGAGTTGTATCAGCATAAATATTTACAATAATATCTTTGTTATTTTGTTTATGTTCTTGTATGACCACCATTACCTCCGAGTACCTCACAAGGATTAATTAATTCATTCTCACAACACATTTATAAGGTAGGGTGGTAATATATCCATTTTACAGAAGGAAGAACAGAGGCAGACTGTTTGACTTCTCCATGGAACACCTAAAAGGTTATCATACAGCTAGGATTTGACTGCAATGTAGTTATACCACTTGGCTTCCATTTTTTAATATTAGAGTGTATATGTATGTATGGATATCATGTACTCACACTCGCACATAGAGACAGCATGCTATAATATTAAATGCTGTTAAGTATTAACCAAATTTTCGTCAGCTGTTTGATAAAATGCACACTTTTTTATTCTGGCTTGATTGATAGCTAGGACTTGAGGCCCTAATCCCTAACCCACAAGACCATTTTCCTGCAATAAAATTATGTAGTGTAATTTATAGAGACTTTAAGTACAATCTTGGCTCTGGTTACAAATATTTTTAATTTCTGTAGAATAATCCCCTTCTGGGTACATTATAAACTACCCCACAGTTTGATAAGCTTGGCAATCATGAGATCCACTTGTGACTAGTAGTGCACTGCATGTCAGGGGTGAAGTGCATTGGCAGAATGGCACAGGGAGAAACTTGGAAACAGGGAGCCTGTCTGCATTGTAGGCCAGAGTCCATGGAACATCATTATTGCTCCCCAATGGGTATCCACCCTATCACTGTTTTGCCTTAAGCACTGCTATTCCTCTAATTTTCATGAATAAAATATATAAATAGAGCAATAACGCACTGGAAAGTAACAAAAGAAAAAAGTGTTAAACTACCTACAGGATTCAAGTATACTTAAGAGCTACTGGATGATCATAGAATCGGAAAACTGTAGTGTTGAAAAGGGACCTTGAGGGTCATCAGGTCAAACCCCTGCACAGACGCAGGACACGCTGTTTTTGAAATGGTACGTTGAGTTTGGTGCACCAGATACCCAAAGGCAATTGTTAGTTGTAATTCCATCTTCCCACTGCTCACCTTTTTTGTTATTGCCTTCAATTATTTTAACAGATTTAGTCCTAAAAAGAAGCAGTGGGTTTTTTGGGGTTTTTTTGGTTTTGATTTCCGCAGCATCTGAAACCACCAAGCTGAGAGGTAGAAATGCATAGTGTGTCCAGATGAACTCCTTAACATGAAGTGCTCTGAATAGCTAAATTTGTTATTGGCAGCATGAAAGACTTTTTCTTTGAGAAAGCCCTAGGTGTAGCCATTAAGCAGTACATGAAATCCATATATTGAACAGTACGTATTCAGATGAACTTTAGAGAAAGTGAAAAGAATGGAGTGACTTGATTACTTTGGAATATTGATACAGTATTTATCAGTGAATAGATGTATTTTTGACATGGAAAACTGACACACACACAGACTGCATCTGAATGTTGAAAATAAATAGCACAACTGTATCAGTTCTGAGGAGCTGAAGTCCTGGTTTTAGACTGAAGTGCCCAGCTTCAGTAAATTGGATTTCTGTCACTGAATCCTAAGTGTTTTGTGCTTGGACTGTGGATTGCTGAGGAAAGCAGTGAATGAGACTTCTAAAATCGGACCTGATCTCTGTTCATTTAAATCAACACCAAGACCACAACTAGCCGGTGGTCTGCCTTTTTTTCTCTTGCTCCCTGCCATCTTTTGATGTTTTGCCTTCTAAAATCCTTTTAACCAAATCAATTCTCTTGCTACTGTTCAAAGCACTGATGTTCCAAAGTCTATTGAAATCTGGAAATTTGACAGCTTTGGCCTTCCTCACTTTTATTCAGGCGCTGGAAGGGGGGATGGCCAGCAAGGAAATGGATAAAAGAAGTTATTTAGGCTTAGGTTTCAGATAAAAGAATAGGGGTTGGAACATGTTCCAGGATAACAGTGTAGCCTCTGTTCTTTGCTGAAAAATATATTAAAATATGAACAAAGAAATATTCAATACAGGGTCTACTGGATTTTCTCCCTTCTATGTATTATGAGCCAAGTTTGAGCTATTGAGAAATTAATGAAAAATTCACCTGATATTCCTTTCAGTCCATCTTTAGAGTTGTCCAATCTTACTGCTGCAAGAAGGCTTCCCAAGGGCACATTGAGGGTCAAAGTCTATCAGTAGAAAGGATTTCATAGAATTGTATCAGGGCACAGTGTTAATTTGCATTGAGGCCTCAATCTCTAATGAGCAGTTTTATCTACAAAAATTGGTGAAACTTATTAAAAGAAGTGTATATTTCCTAGGCAAGAGAAAACCCCAGCTGAATTTAATAGAAAACTATAGACCTACTGTATTAGCATAGTTCAGAAAATCTAGTTTATACTTAAGATATCGTTTTCTTGAATTTTTAGAGTAACTTTATTTGGCTCTATATTGGCTTTATCCCTATTTAATTCTACAGAACTTTCCTAAAGTAGATAATTTACACATTAGTTTTTCCTAAATGCTCAATGCTCAGTGATGTGCTTTTTCTTCTTACTAATTAAATGATAGAATAATCTGGAAGGGGATTTTGTTCATAGTCTGAAATGAACTTTCCACAAGTCTGAAATGAACTTTCCACATATTTTCTCAGAAGCTGCGTAGGTTATTACATTTAGTAACATTCTCTTAAGAAAAAAAAAAAAAACGTATTTCTTATAGAAATAGTCATTAACTGATCTGTTCTGGAGAGAAATGAGGTGCAATGGCTTTCAGCATCCAGAAAGAAAATGTCAATTGTTTGATAATACTATCCTTTTCTCTTCGTTGGATTCCTGTGAACTATGACCGAGGAGATGAATGCATTTACTTTTCACCTATGTTCTTGCCTTGGAAAGCTTCACTCTGTCCTAAGTATGTTTCCTTCAAGTGATTCCATTAGCGAAGACTGATTCCCTCTCCACCTCTTGCCATTTCCCCTTCCCCATCTAAATTGACTTGGCACAGATTGGTTTTTAGGGCTGTACGAAACTCGTGTGTTTCATTTTGGTTTCAGATTCGGTGTTTTGGAGGGACAGTGTTTCATTTTGGCATTTTGTAGGGCTGTCCAAAACGGCTGTTTTTAATTTCATTTCGGATTTGGTGTTTCAGAGGGACAGTGATTCGTTTTGGTGTTTCAGATCATTGTCCCGTTTCGTTTTGGCTGAAACTGTTTTGGAATTTCGATGACCTTTCGGCCGTAGGCTATAATGGGTAATCACAAAACTGCCTATACCTTTGTCATTTCTTGCTTGATTCAGATGAAACTTGCAGAGATGCTAGCCCCTTCTGAGGCCACAAAGCCTGCTAAGTTTCAACGATATGGTGCCGTGGTTTCTGGGAAATTGCATCTCAAACTGTTCAAAGCAAAACTAGTATCACTTGCTGGCAGTGGCAGCATGCTGTCATCCCACACACAGATCCGGGGGCCTGCTCTCTTGGGGAAGAGTCTGATGCAGCCCTCCCAGGGGGCATGGGTCCCTGGATCTGCACTCGGGATGACAGCAGGCTGCCGCTGCCGGCTGAGGCCAGCGCCAGAACCAGGTTCTTCCCAGTGCTTGGCGCAGGCTGCGCCAGGCAGACTCGGGTGCTGGCCCTAATTGGCAGCATGCTGTCATCCACATGGTCCACAGCTGGTGAGTGTGGAGTTTAAAAAAAAAAAAAAAAAAAAAAGCCGTGCGCTCATCAGTTCTGGAAGCAGCAACTGGGGCCTCTGAGGGCTTGTGGCAGAGCCCCTGGTGCAGCTGGGATCTCCCCCTGCCTGGCACCTGCACCATAGCACAGGTGTAGCGCAGCTCGGCAGGGTGCTGCACACTGCCTGGGAGCTGGGGTGGCTTCAGGAGTCAGCTGGAGCTCCCGGTTTGATCCCCAACTCTGATCATTCCCCAGCTCTTCACAGGGGGTACAGGCCCCTGAATCTGCATGGGGTTTCAGCAGGCTGCTGTCGCCGGTTAGGGGAATAGCTATTCCCAGCTGGTGGCAGCAGCCTGCTGTCATCCCGTATCATCTGGGGGCATGTGCCCCCCCCCCCCCCCGGAAGGGC
>NW_017728992.1:86715763-86717717 GCF_001723915.1 Gavialis gangeticus | reverse complement strand
GCATGGGGTTTCAGCAGGCTGCTGTCGCCGGTTAGGGGAATAGCTATTCCCAGCTGGTGGCAGCAGCCTGCTGTCATCCCGTATCATCTGGGGGCATGTGCCCCCCCCCCCCGGAAGAGCTGGGGGAAGCAATTGGAGCACTGGGGGAAAGACTGGGGGGGGTTGGGGAAGCGAACCGGGAACTGGAGAAATGTTCAGAGACCTGAATGTTCCCCCAGCTCCCGGTTTGTTTTCCCAGCTCCCAGTTCGATTCCCTAGCACTGGGGTTGGAAGGGACCTCAGGGACAGATCGTTGTCACTGGCCTGCTACAGATGTCAATATCAGAGTAGTCCTCCCCTCTCTCTTTCCCTGCAAGCCCACCTCCAAAACAGCTCAGAAACATCTGAAATGTTTTGGAAGGCCCGTTTCATTTTGGAGCTGTTTTGGAGCCCTGCATTTCATTTTGGATTTGTTGTTTTGGCCTTCCAAATGTCTGAATCCAAAACAAAATGGCTGTCAAAATTTCGCACAGCCTTACTAGTTATGCTGTAGAAGTCTCATGAGGGACTGGGCTGGGTGGATCCAAGGGGGTTTGGTCATACAGATGTATTCTCCCCTTCCCCACCCCCCCCGCCATTGCTTCTGTCCCTGGCAGACACAGACGTAGGTGAGGGAAGCCCAGAGCTGCTCCTGCCTTGCACCAGCCATGAGCTGCTGCTGCATGAGTTTTAGGCTCAGCTGTGGATGTTTCTTCTTTTTGCACCTGCAGCTCCCACACTGATCCCTGGTGGCGGGAAGCAGGCACTGGAAGGAGGAACTAACCCTTTGCCATCACTGTTCCTAGTTGATGCAGGTGCAGGGGGAGCCTCAGAGCTGCTCCTGCCCTGCTCCATCTGTGAGCTCCAGGCAGCAGCTGGGTAGGGTGCTGGGATCGGGCATGGGCATTGGTGGTGGTGGCACACAGGTTCCTTTTTCCAACACCTGCTCCCAGCCAGTGAAGGATGGGGTGTCAGGGCACAGAAGCAGCTGGAAGGAGAAACCTGCATGCTGCTATCTGCTTGCCTGAGCCCAGTACCTCATGCAGCTGCTCCCTATAGCTCCCAGCAGGAATGGTTCGGGAGCTTTCCCCCATGCCTGCATCAACCAGGGACAGCAGCAGCAGTGGGGATGAATTCCTCCTTCCAGTGCCTGCTCCTGGCCGGTGGGGGACACTTGGGGACTGGGCAGGCAGGATGCAGGCACAAAAGGAGAAACCTGTGCATCACTGCTGCTGTCCCTGATAGAGTCCAGCACCCCACTCGGCTTCCTCCTGCAGTCCCCAGTAGGAGTATGCCAGGAGCATCTCTGGGGTTCCCCGCTGTCTGAGTCAGCCAGAGACAGCAGCAGTAATGTGCCCCTCCCCTTCAAGTCCTGATCCCTGTCTTGCTTCCTTCGAGCCCCTGCCAGGCCAGGGGCTCCATCATGTCCTTGCCCTCATCCCCCTCTGATCTAAGGGGCAGTGCATCCCGCCCCCTTTTAGCAAATTCAGGATCTGCCCAGGGCAGGGACAATGCAATCTTTTGCCATGTTTGTGTATTTAATAGTATCAGTACTTACAAGATATGCTCCCTTTTACAGTCGCAGTATTGATTATAAGAGCCAAATTCTACCGTCCTTAACTGAACCAAACTCACGTTGAAGTCAGTGATTCATAGATCATCCTTTGTCCTAATATTCTAGGAATTCAGTGTAAATGTGATTCTAAAACTGTTCCTTTTCACAGGATCTTGAAAATTTTGGAGAGCTCAAAAATATGTTAATGGCAGGTGTGGTAGTGGTTAGAGCAGAGAATGGAAGCTGAGTCACCTGAGTTGCAATTTGAGACTTGTAATGTGGTTTGTTATGTGTTTTTGAGCAATAAATGTTACCTCCCCTGTGACTCTGCTTGTAAAATGGATAGAATAAAATGTACGTGTTCCAAAGGAATGTTCATAA
>NW_017728992.1:86707595-86710763 GCF_001723915.1 Gavialis gangeticus | reverse complement strand
CAGGGGTGGTAGTGGTTAGAGCAGAGAATGGAAGCTGAGTCACCTGAGTTGCAATTTGAGACTTGTAATGTGGTTTGTTATGTGTTTTTGAGCAATAAATGTTACCTCCCCTGTGACTCTGCTTGTAAAATGGATAGAATAAAATGTACGTGTTCCAAAGGAATGTTCATAAAGTACCTTGTACGCCTATAGAGCCTTTTATCTGAGCATCTCAAAGTACTGTTGTTCTGCCTGACCTTTCTTGTACCTGGCAACAAAAGTTGCTTGTCCATGTCCTCTGCTTTGGACCTTTTCATCTTGTTTTTCCACAGTAAAAGGTGCTGGACAGGCAAAGTGATCATTAAGAGAAAATTTCTGTACAATCTACCTTACTACCCGTATTTAAAGGAGGCTCTGTGTTCTCTGAGTTCCAAGTACTTTACTGAGTGTTTAGTTTAAGCTTGTATTGGCAGGGTAATATTTTTATGGCCAAGATGGAAAATAATGAGACACATTTCCAAGTATCATATCAGGAAGAAGAGAGTACTTGCTGGGTTTGGGGTGCAATTAAGATACATAAAGTGTATAAAGTAGTAAGAGTTGTAGGTTTTGGAATTTAAAGTTTATGGAGCTGAAAGTAAAATTGTCTATGTAGTTTTGTGGTCACCTTTGCCTTTATTCAGGAGTATAAATATTCACAGATAGAAGTGATGAGGCATACAGGGTCTGAGTAGTTTCAGAAGTACTGAGCAGTTGCATATCATGTTAACTTCAGCTGAAGCTATGGGCACTGTAAAGTTTTCTCTTGGATCTGTATCTATTCAGTCCTCTCCCATCTGCAGTTAACTCTCTCAAAGACCTTGACTTCTTTTTATTTACCTGGAAGTGAGGACAGTATAATTAAGATAGATGCAAAATGAAAAACCTCACATTCTATATTAGGAAGCATCTCTTCAGAAAGTCCATTGTAATAATCAGTTTTCCCCAACTGAAAACCAGAAGTCCAAGAGGGAGCACATAGCTACATCAGAAGGCAATAAAACAAAGCCAGCTACCGAAAAGTAACTGTTAAAAGCTTTCATTTGTATTCAGAGACTCTAACTAATAAATCCCAAAACTTACACAGGAAAAATAAAAGGGAGAAACATCACAATAGCAGCTGCACCAGGTATTGAAACAAAGACAAGTGATACTTCCTTATAAACAAATAAACTCCTGCAATAGAAGGTCCCGGTGGCACCACAGAAGTCCCTGAGATCCCTAAGGGTACATGTAGCAAGTAAAGATGAAAAGGCACTTGCAGATTACACTATGAAAGAACACCCCCAATTCAAGACTATGGGACTGCTTAGACAGGTCTGTCAGGATGTCCCAGTGTGTCTGTTCTATGGGTTACTATCTGTGGTGAATTTTGGGTCATAATCCAGTACGTTTCATGAGATATGAATTTGTTTTGCTCACTCATGCACTGACACACGTGCGCATGCGTGCGCGCACACACTGCAGAAAGTCAGCAGAACCCCACATTAGTGAGTCAAAATAGTGGACGTGTGACAATAAATATACAAAAGAAGGAGGTAATCCATAAAAAGGTAGAAAGTAAGTACGAAGAACTTCAGTGGGTACTTCTAAAAGGCAGAGCAAGAGGGGAAATTTTTATAACAAAATCAGTTGAAGGGAGAAAAAGGAAATATTCATTTACATTCTAACAAATAGAATTTTAATCAATGGATATATTAACTTGAAATATTGTAATTATACAGAAATGGCAGACGAAAGCAGTTTATCATTTTGAGAAAACTTCCTTGGATATAAAAATTCAAACATCGTAAATGAACTGTGTCAGCAAGTGCCATTATTTAGTTGGGTAGGTTGATTCAGCTGTACACTGAAGATTGTATGTAGAATTAGACCATAATGTGTATATTAGACTAGTATTTAAAGGCATTACCTTAAGTCAGATTTTTGAGGGTCTATAGGCAAATAATAACTTCTTTGCTACCATAAACTCCAAGAGATTTGAAATGTATTTTGGGTCTGGTCTAGTATAAAAACCACCCCCAAAAAACTTTTCACTTGTCACATTGGATTCTGTTAAATGAAATTCTGCATTGACAGGAGTAAGCCCTGTATTGAAGCTTTATGAGCCCAGTTAGTTGGCTATTTTTCATGTACAGAATCTAATTATTGGGGGGGGGGTCATCTTAAATTCGAAGCTGCTTTTCATTCAGATAAATATGGTATCTAGGTCTATTAAAAAAAAAAACCAACTAAGACAAATACTTTCTTAGTGCAGTGAATCTCAACCAGGGTGCCATGAGATCCTTTCCAAGGGTACCTTAGGCTTCCACAATGTTAGCACTATTAGGAGAGCAAACATGATTCGCAAAATAAACCCAGAAATTTCAAACAGGAAACCACAACGTCAAAAGCATTTTGACCTGCTGTAATCTCTCCAAGTTCTTTGCAATACAAGATTTGCTCCATTATCCAAGAACAAGTGAAAACTAAGAGTTGCCATTTTTTACGGAGTGCCTTGACTCTAACTAGGAATACCTGAGTCTAAAAGGTTAAGAATCACTGTCCTAGCGTTTTGAGAATTGATTCTTGAATAGTAATCTTAAGTGGTTTTTATTTAGCAATAATTAAGATAGAAAAGTGAAAGGGAAGCATTGTAGCCCAGAAGATTTTCTCTATAGCTTATTTAGGATATCAAGACCAGATTTGAATTACTGTTCCAGACTACCTGTTTACTCCTATTCAGAGCTAAAACATTTTAGAAGATATCATGTTTTATACAAAACATAGTTGAAAAATGATAGCACTTTAAAACATAATGCTGTATTAGTATTAAGTTTCTCTTAATTCTAGATTTACCAGCTTGCAGTGAATGGCATTTCTAGGTGAATATATGAAGAGATGTATGATAGTTTATAAAATATCACATTCTTTTCTGTATTGAAATAATTTTTGAGGAAAACAGTCATGCATATAGTGCTGAATAAAGGATCCTGAAACTTTGTGAACAGTAATTTCTGCAGTCTTGAAAGATTTTTTTAAGTAAGCATGTTGGCGCTCTGAATTTCCTGCACCTGGTCATGAAACAATAGACAATACAACTTGTACTGATAATATAAATTTTGAAAATGTTGAGGTGTGCTATAAGTAACTTACTGGTGAGCCAAAACA
>NW_017728992.1:86701926-86702595 GCF_001723915.1 Gavialis gangeticus | reverse complement strand
ATAATATAAACTTTGAAAATGTTGAGGTGTGCTATAAGTAACTTACTGGTGAGCCAAAACATGATTAATGTGTCCTTATTATTAAAAACTCTCTTACATATATCAGATGTTTTTGTACTGTGAAAATTTCATGTGAAACAGTAGTTTGTGGGTTGGTGTGGTGCTCCTTCTTTGATTTTCATGAAAATTGTGATTCTGACAATTTCACATTCTTTCCTCTTCCTTTTTTTTGGTAGAGAAAGAGACTAGCAGTTTCTTCTTTTTGCCTTAAAAACAAAGCAAAAAAAATTAAATAAAACCAACAACCCTCTCCCCTCTCTCTCACTTTTCCCAGTAACATTTTTTGAAAGCATATCATGACATTATGGACACTTTCCCTCTGAGAGTGGGAGGATGAATATAGCTGCTTGTATATGGCATGTTTGGTGCCACATACAGGCACTATGGCACCATTGTGGCATTATTTCCATCTCATACTGGCCTACTGACAGGTGGGTAAATTCATATCACCGTGTTGATTTGCATGGGTTGGCTTCATGGTGTTACAATGTCATTAAATCACTGGACTAAGGGTTTATTTACCAGTAGAGATTTTTTGAAAAGGAAATGTCAGAAAAAATGACTTTTTGTAGTTGATGGGAGATTTCTCTGGTTTGTGGAAAGTAAGTG
>NW_017728992.1:86694006-86701741 GCF_001723915.1 Gavialis gangeticus | reverse complement strand
AAGGAAATGTCAGAAAAAATGACTTTTTGTAGTTGATGGGAGAAGATGCTGGGTGGAGAGGTAGGAGGGTTTTATATCCTGCTGAATAAACACAAGGCATGGAAATTCCTAACAGAGAGCACGAGAATGCCAGCTGGCAATAAAATAAACTTATTCTTATTTCAGAATGCATTTGAGTAGTAAACTGTTTATTATACTTTCCATTTTAGCGGTTCAATCCTTTACTAGAAGAGAGCTATAAATAACAGCAAAAGGTCAGAAAAGTACATCTACTTTATTACTTGGGACAAGTGTTTTATTGTTTAAAGGCTCCAGTGCAGTTTTACCAGGCTATCAGTACCCCTCCCTCTGAAGCAGAATGGGACTCAGTGGGCACATCTACACATGCTATTAATTTGACTGAATAAGCTCTGGCTCAGTTTGCACTGGAATCTATTATTTCCAGGTGCTGTGTTTGTACATGCTCCCAGGAATGCAGCACATTTGAGCTGAGTCAGAGCAGCCCCAGCTGGCAGGGAGCCTGGGGGGCCAGCTTGTCAGGCTGGGGCTGCTCTGACCTTGCTCAGCATGCTTTGGAGGGGCTGGCTGGGGTACAAGGATGATTCAGTGTGGGGCTAGCCAGCAGGGAGCCCTTGTAATGAAGCACCCTTGTGCCCCACCCAGCCCCATCAGCATCCACACGTGCATTGCGGTGGAGTAAATAATGCCACTGTAGGGGATAGTATTTGTGTTGAGAAGTACTATCCTACGGCAGCACTTAGTAGTTTACCACAGTCTAATAGTGCCATATGCGTAGATACTGAGACTTAACTGCAGAGCTAATTGGGTAGCTGCAGTGAATGTCTCATGTAGATGCATCTGTTTGGAGAAAAAGCAGATTTTTGCTCTCTCTTTACATGAATGCTCCCTTCTCACAATACTTGAATTTGGAGAAACCTTCCCCTCTAGGGCTGAGGAAACATTATTCTGGAAAGATGCAACATTGTGCAAAAGAGGGCATTCTAAATTGGCTTTCTCTCTTTCCCTTTCTCCACCTCTGAGAGTTAAGTGAGTTTACACTTTGGCAATATACTTTTTCCCAGCTATACTATCTAAGAGAAGAAGATGTGAAGTTACATAATAGATCTAAATTCCTCAAGGGCCGTTGTGAATTGTAGGGTTAAGATGAGTAAAATACAGCCATCTGAGTCTCTGAACGTTTTCAGTAATAATTTTACACATCCTTTCTTGAACTTTTGGTTTAGAACTCGTTATATTTTCTCCTAATAAGTCTTTTTCTGTACTGGGGATGTGTGTTGCTGGGAGCCATTGATAGCAAGTTGGTGAAAAACATTATTTTGACAGGCAAAACCACTACTTGTACTGATGCGACTTACTCCTGCTTGCAAATAGAGTGAGCTCTGTTGGTGCATCCTGTGGGCTTTTGCAGGTTCATTTTGCCAGCTCTTGTCACATGCACCTGTGCCAGCTATGCTGGTTAGCAGACTCTGATAAATGAAAGTGATGCAAATGTCTAGCAAAGACCACATTTAAATATTTTCTTGGGAACTAGTTCTCTTCTCTGAGATCTGGGATATAGCTGGCATGCAGTTATCCCTGTTTATAGACGGGGGAGGAGAATTGGGCCCTACCAGCTGTTGATAGACTGAACTAGGAAGAGAAAAGATGACTGTTGGTCAAGAAGTTATACTCTGATTGTCCGTGAATGGAATTAAGATGAGCCTGAAACCTGCTAATGAAGGAAATTTGGAATTTCTTAGAATCTGAGGGCATGGACAGACAAATATACAGCTTTAAAGCATACCACTCTGGAGTTCATGTCAGCTGATATATTATAAATGTATCCTCTGTCTACTCCTATTTTGTATCAAATGCAGCTAAACTACAGGGGTATAAACAGACATTAAATTTCTCCTAGGAGAAAGCTTGTTGTCCCCGGATCCTGCAGACATCTAGTGTCCTACAGTCCATTGTCTTTCTTTTAGCACCTGTCAAGTATGTGAAATAAAATGTGCTACTGCTACCCCTCGCCCCCAACACACACACACATACAGTGCTGTCTATAAGTGAATCCTAGACCATTCAAGCTAATTCTGAGCCTTTCCAGGAAGAAGCCTATCAGGCTGGGTGCTGTCATTGGCCACCTACTGGTGGAGAGGTGACAATTCACCTTGGAAGGATTACATATACAAATGAATATGCTGCTTTGTGTTTTGATCTGGGTTAAAACCCAGGGCAATCGGAACTTCCTCAAGTGAGGTGTCTCTACAGCCCAATGCTGAACACTTATACCACTTAATTTATGGTTAGGGCTGCCAGGCTCTGGAATTGGCTCCCATGGGCTCTCCCTTACCTTGGGGGTTTTCAAGAGGAGGTTGGATAGATATCTGGCTGGGGTATTATGATCCCAGTACTCATTCCTGCCCATGGCAGGGGGTTGGACTTGATGCTCTGTTCAGGTCCCTTCTGACCCTAGAAACCGTGAAACCACTTTAAAGTAGGCAGGAAGTAGAAATTTCCACTTGTTTGCACGTCAGGTGATTGGTTCTAACTGTTTTGTCTGTCTGTTTCAATCAGGGATGCCAACCTAAGACTCACTTTTTTTTCTAACAGTCTGCAAGATTTTTACTGATGGTCAACATTTTTACTGACACATCGTTTACATAATATAAATGTAACCCTTCTGCCAGACCGTGGACAAGGGCTGGGATCAAACCATAGAAAAAAAGATTGGAGATTATCAGTTAAAAAAAAAAAAAAATGGGGAATTTTAATTTAAAAAAAAAAAAAAATGGGGAATTTTAATTTAAAAAAAAAAAAAAATGGGGAATTTTAATTTAAAAAAAAAAAAAAATGGGGAATTTTAATTTAAAAAAAAAAAAAAATGGGGAATTTTAATTTAAAAAAAAAAAAAAATTGGAGATTATCAGTTAAAAAAAAAAAAAAAAAAATTCTGGTAGACTGCAGCAATGGTTTAACACTGCTGTCTCCACTGTAGGGGTCCCCTGCTCACCCCCACACTCTGGTCTCCCTGACTGCAGTCCACACCATGCTGCCTCCAAAGCTCACGTACACTGGCCTTACCCCCACAAGCCCCTCTCTGTCTGTCTTAACACAGACCCCCAAAAAAGGATCATTGTCTGCCTACTTGCCACCCAGCAGTGTTACAAGCAGACAGGAGGCAGCATCAGGAGCAGCACCAGCATGTAGCTGGGCAGGGCTGGGGAAGGAGCCACAAAGTGTTGAGAAGAACTACCTTTGGTGTCCTGCACTCAGCACCCCCAGGGGTTTGAGTGTGGTCTGCTCCATCTGTGCTTCATTGTATCCAGCTGGTATGCACTGAGGCATAGGCAGTCTGACTAGTGATTAGCATTATCCAATAGCTGAAGGTCTGAGGGGTAGCCGGAGTCAAGGCCAAAGAGTCAGGTTCTGAATCAAGGCCAACCCACTAGGTGGAGTGAAGTCAAGAAGTTAACTGGGTCAGGTACTTGTGAGAGCCACATTCCAACAATCCAGTGTGGAGGTAGAGGTCAAAGTCGGAGCAGGGTCAGAGCACAGGGGCAGGGAAACAGAAGGACAGTTCACAGGCATCAGGGCCTTTGTTGTCCAGGCAGGTTTTCCAAGTAACAGGCAGTTTATATGAGGGAGGAACCAATCAGGGACTGCAGTGGGAGGCCCTTTCCTGGCTGGGCGCTTTTCCTTGCTGCTTTGCCTTCTTCCGTGAGCTGTGGCCTGATGGACGGCGGCTGGTGTTTGGTGCCTAAGCCAGCCCCAAGTCGGGGAGTTTGGGACCAAATCCTGACACCAGCTGCTTGTTTGCTGACGACAGAGCTGTAATGCCTTTGCGAAGGTGTTTTTGCTTTTTGATTTTATGGATGGCAAAATTTTCTTGCAAAATTTACAGACAGGTGTTTTTAGCCTGGTTGTTTATGGAGTGTCTGTACATTTTAAGGATGGTTGGCAACCCTGGTTCCAGTTTTGCAACAAATTAAACTAAACTACAGTGATTAAACTTTAACTGAAATGGGTAAATGATTGTGGTTTAGCTTCTACTCTCGGTAGAACAGAAATGAACCAAGGAAACAGTTACAGGGAATTCAACCACCCTTCAGTCAACAGATTTGTTTAATCTATCTGTACCCTTAAGAGAGAGTTTTGATTTTGTTCCAGTCTGGTTTCTAATTTCCATGACAAGTAAGTGTACTATTGTTCACTACTCATGAATACCATTGTCTACTGGGCCTAAATTTGGGATTAATGGCATAGTTTGTCACCTTGTTTGCTCATCGTGGTTGAAAAATGCTATGAATCAGATTGTAAGATCAGGTTAGTCATAAGCATTTGTTTACAAAATCTATGAGGCTATTGAGACTTCAATTCTCAAAGCAATTTATAGCTAGCTGCAACATGGGCTGGCAGCGTGGGGGTGGGCAGAGGACAAAAGCTTCTGAGAGAGAGCCATGTAGAGCTGTGACTGAGTGACATCAACGCGTGAAATGAAATATTATTTTACTGTGGACCTTTTCATTTCAGCTGAGGCAGCCTCTGGAAGGGGAGTCCCTTATTACATATTCTGAACAACTTTCTGTTTTCAGTTTCTCCTTGGTCTTGGAAATTAATTACCACTTTACCAATATGGTAGATTGATCAATGTATACAGAGGCAAGTGTATGGTTGTATGTTAGTAAGAGGAAGAGAAAATAAAATTGTATCTTTTTGCCCCTTGTCCCACACATTGTACATTGATTTCAGTCTCTACTGTTAGTGGGCTATTAAGTCATGATAGTCTCTCTATTAAATGTTCTGAAATTCTGTGGTGGCTTTACCTGTTAGCATATATTTGCAGAGATTTGTTCAATATGTTAGCTTCTTTTTAGGTATTGTTATGCTTCTGTCTTGTGATTCCGAGTTGGGAGTACCTGGAGAAAGGAGGGCCATTTATCAGAGCACACAGAAATTCCAAGAAATCCAATTAATGGAAATAAATCATACACTTGTCATTGCCAGCACTAGGCATATTTTAGAATGTGCTGCCTTTAGAAGTTTACTACAGTTATTATGAGAATAATAACTGAATAGAGAAGCCACTGATTTAAGAATAATAATAACAACAACAACAACAAAAAGAAAGAGAGCATCACCAAGAACTGCAGCAATTCCAACCCTGGTTACAGATCCCAATTTAATGTAAACAATTTTTAGAAATGGCCAGCTGTGAATCCTAACACATGTAAGATAGTGCTCTTTCATTAGAAAGCTTCAAATTATCTTAGACCTACAAACACACTAATGCTTCCAGAAACATACTGATGTGTATACACAGTTCATATAGTTAGTATTTAAGTTATAAAGCTTTTTAAAAAATGTTACAAGTCTATCTGGTATGTAGTTTATCTTACATCTTAAGCTCAAGATCCTACTTTTTTGTCCAGTCAGCAGATCATCCAGGCATTTGCAGAACTGTCATAACTAAAGGGAAGCTTAGTAACATCCTTCAGACAGCATCTAGGATGTATGGACTTTCTGTCTGTGAAAAGTGGGTGTCTGTTACTTCCATCCATATAAGCACAATTACCCTGTCCTTTGAAACGTTCCCACCTTCTGGCTTTTCCTTTTCTTCTGCATATTCTCTGTCACAGAGCTCTTTCAGCTAATGTCCTTTTTTTGTTCGCATTGTTGATGTCAGCTGGGAAAAGTTTTCAAGAGTGTGAGGAAGTCTTTCAGTTTGCAGTTGTTCAGCTGCAGAAACATATCTGCCAAGTATTTCTTTCCATGTTTGTTTTTTTTTGTAAATCAGCTTTCACCTGCTTTAAAATCATGGAATCTGCACTCTGAAGAGCCTTTTCCTTGACAGGAGATCCAGAAAGCCCAGCACCTTTTGACCATATAGAGAGCATCGTTATCATTAGGGGCTTTTCCTTTATCCTGATGTTTTCAACAGTTCTTTTCAGCTAGGGACAGACATTATGCACAAGCTGGTGTAAGCGACTGGAAACCGGTTCAAATCTGTAATACAGCAGAGGTTCAGTGCACATAAACTGTTTTCAAAATGGCTGAAACTGGTTTAAGATAAACCTGGATGGATGTCTATCAGACTTAACTGATTTAGGTTAAATCGGTTAATTGAACTTCTATCCCAGATCCCGTCCAGGTTCAAGTTAACTCTCAGCCCGTTTCCTCCCTAACCCCCTTCTCCTCTCCACTCCCCACACATAACTTGTGTGTGACCTGATGCATGGAAGTGGGAGAAAACACCATGTGCATTATACTGCAATGTGAATTATGTTGCCCTGGTATATCCCCCCTTCACAAAGATGGTTCTTTACTGCAGTTAGGTAGATGTTTACCAGGACGTCTGCTGTAAAATAAAACTTAATACTCTGTATATAAAAGATGGCAGATATTGCTGATCAAAGTTTGCCTTTCCTATACAGTCTGCAGCAGGCCGCGTCGCCACTAGTCCTGCCCCCAAATTCCCTGGCCCACCAGGAATGCTGTGGACTGTGTGTTTCACACCCCTGTTCTTACATTAGAATTTCAGTAAGGCATCTTGGCTTTCTAAAGTCTTGACTTCTAATATTTAATTTCATCCGTTGTTGCCCTGTTTCATTTGTTTTGCGACAGTTTCTTGGCTTGATCTTATTAGAAAAAGTAACCAGGTAACTAACTGAAATGCAGAGTTGTGGAGTACATGATGCCAGCATGGCTACAACATTTTTAACTGAATGTTTCTTTTTTTAATAGAGAAAAATCAAAGCCTTTTATGAGAATGTGTATCCAACTACCTTCAAGTATTACATTAAGCACGGTATCTATAAATATGTATTTATTTGTTTCAAAGAGTGTTGCTTAAAATAGTTATAGTTCATTTAATTTGAAATATGTTCTATAGCTCAAAGATGATAACTATAACCAGAATCCATCAGCTGTTATGCTAGCATAACAAAGCTCCAATAAACCAGGAGCCCAACAGGACAGAAAGTCAAGAAGGAGGAATATAGCCCTCAGAAGAGGGGAAGGAGAGAGAGGATCTTCACAACAGAAAGTATAGAGCCCTTTTGAATTTTTCCCCTGATATAGAGCCTTAGCTAATTAAATTTAGACGTGTGATTCTATATCCAGACACGGGTGGATTTTGGCATAATGTTCTGTCTGTATTATGAGTCTTGAAATCGTGTTAATCTATGCAAATTGTTGCTCAATTAATCTGAGCATCTGTAGTTGATTAAACAAAGCATATAGGTGTGAAACTAGTTGAGCTTTGCATTCCCTGCTGAGGAGTGGAGGAAGATGTGGCACAAAAAAGTATGTCTCCAGTGCAGCTGAAGCTGTACAAGCATACCTGCACTCTCTGTCATCTAGTCATCTTGGGCTCTGGTAGCAGTGGAGATGAGGCAGGGTTGGGATTTTGGAAGAGGTTGGTCCGTCATGGTGCTGGCAGACGTAACAATGTTTTAAGGAGCCAGCTCTTTAGGCATATAAGCTCTTTGAAAAATTCCAGAAGTGGTTGAAACACTTCAAGATAGCAACTCTGAAATGAAATATTATTTTGGAGTGTTTTGCTCTTAGTTATATGTGTACAGGGTCAGGGAGCGGGGTTGTGGAGCTGACAACATCATTGTAGGTTGCTGCAGCCTGATCTAGTGCCCCCTGGCCTTTAGTAGGGGAGGCTGCAGGATTTTGAAACATTGCGGCAAAGAATGGCACAGGAATTTATATGTAACCCCCCCCCCCC
>NW_017728992.1:86640601-86693885 GCF_001723915.1 Gavialis gangeticus | reverse complement strand
CCCCCCCCCCCCGATGAAGCATTTCTTAGTGCATTTTACTTGGAAGTGTTTTGATTGTTACGTTTGCACATATTCTGAGTAACTGCCCCATAACATGGGCAGGCTTGTGAAAGCCTTTTGGATGCCTGTGCTCCCATGGTTTCACTTGTGTTTGTAGCAAAGCTGTTAGATTGAAGCTTGAATCATAGAAAGTTAGGGTTGGGAGGGGCCTCAGGAGGTCTTCTAGTCCAGGCCCCTGCTTGAAGTAGGACCAGCTCCACTAGATCATCCCTGCCAAAGCTTTGTCCATCTGGGCTTTGAAAACCCCCAAGGATGGAGTTTCTACCACTGCTCTGGATAACCTGTTCCAGTGTTTACTACCCTCCTAGTGAGAAAATTCTTCCTGATATCTAACTTAACCTTCCCTTGCTGCAACTTGAGACTTTTGCAACTTGTTCTGTCATCTGCCACCACTGAGAGTAGCCTAGCCTAGCTAATTCAGTCATGCCTACAAGTACTGCAGCTATATCCTCAATTGTGTTATAGATGTACCCTTGGTACCACAAGTTCTCCCCTACCCCAAATACTCCCAAAATATGTGGATATGGAATGTGTGAGCATGGAATGTGAAGTGTGATGAGTTTCAAACCACATTTCACCATTCTTGGCCTGTACCTCTGCCTTCTATATAAAACCCTTTCTTTAAGCCAGCCCATTCATAGCATCTGATGAAATAGGCTATGGAAGCTCATGCTTCTCTGAACTATTTAGTCCCTTCCTACCTTCTGCCTGACTTCAAACAAACCAGAGCTAAGCACCTTTCCACAGTGGCATGTGAGATTGCATTATAAAAATAGCCTTAGACATTAAGATGTTAGGAACTTTTACCTAAAATGTACCCCAACTCATTGTATTATCCAGATCTAGCCAACCTTGTTTATTTAATTTCTGGGTTGTGCCCCCTTTCGCTTTTTGCTTGGGTTGCCCTCTTAGCCTGTAAACTCTTCAGGCCAACCAGTGTGTTCCTCTGCATGTTTGCACAGTGCCTAGTGTATTGTGGTCTCTGTCATGAATAATAAAATAATAGATTGGATAGTTGTGTGTGAGAAGAGTGGAGAGGGAGCAGGGTAGAGCTTGCCAATAACTGATCACATCTCATAATTATCCTTTAGCTATTATTGACTGAACACTGATGATAACAGTACTCAAGATGGGGGTTAGAAGGCGTAAATTAGTATGACTTAGTGAATCTGTCTGTGAATTGAGTCAATGGCATCAACAGGTGAACAATTGACAGCCTGGGGGTCACTGCCAGGGAGTTACTCAGTGTCTGCTCCACTTGATCTGTGGCTCAGGATGATGAAGTGCTTACATGATGCAATCTCTCTGTGGGGGCAGTAATAATTAGCCCAGGTTACAGACTTCTGCTATTGACTATCCTTTTCTTTGCAGAAGCTGTTCTAGCCATGCTGTGAAGAATCACAGAGGGATAAATCACAGCATTCCCCTGACTCAGTGTTGAGGAGTGCTGAGCCTTGAAACTTGGAAGAGTAAATGCACTACTTAATGAGACTGAGAAAACAATTATTTAAAGAGATGATACCCAGAGCAGGACCTGTAAAAATAAAAACATAAAAAAACAGGTTTCCAACCAGTGATTCATAGAAATTGAGGTGTCTGAGTTGTACTGAATTTTGAGCTGGGGAGAAATGTCAGATCCATACAATAAGGGTATCTTTAAGTGGGGCTTTACTGGATTTGAGCATGTCAGAACAAGAAAATATGAGAGGCAAAGAAGGAATTTTGTATGTGTGTGTAACAAGGGAAAGTGCATCTCACGGCACTCATTGAAAATTGGGAGACCAAAAATCTGACGAAGCTTCACTAATTTTGTTGTAGCAACTCTGTTGGATCCACAGCATATTGGAGTTACCAGTCTAAAGAAATGATAAAGCCACATAGTGAAAAACTAGAAGTGATGCAGCATGGATTTGTTGTTAGAACTGGAAGTAGTTGCATTGCTGAGCTTCTCTCCAAAAGACAGAAGACTTTTTCTCTGCACGAGCAGATCCATATAACCAAATTATACATTGGCATATGGGATGCTGTCTTCAGAGCTCCTGTCTGTGCCAACCTTTCCTACTGTAGTACAAAGATGATGACGTGAGATTAGAATACATGGTAGCCCTGTACACAGAATGGAAAGTGCTGAGTGCCTGCCTGCACTTTATTTCACTGGAGCAAGGATACCCTTGAAACGGGGAAAAAAACACAATGAGCTTTTAGGAAATGAGCTGTTAGCCTCTAAGGCTAGGGACAGAAGTTACACATACACTGGTTTAAGTGATCAGAAACTGGTTTAAAACCATAACAGAACAGCAGCTCAGCGCACATAAACCAGTTACAAAATGGCCAAAACTGGTTTAAGATAAACCTGGTTGAATGTAGAATTGGACTGAACTGATTTGGGTCAAACCAGTTTATGAAACTTCTGTCCCAGACCCCTTCCTGGTTCAAGTTAAATCACAGTCCCTCACCATCCCAGCATGCTTTCTGGCCCTGGGCTGAGCTGTGCTGTCTGTTCCAGAAAGCAGGGCTGTCCAAGCTGGAGCAGTGAGGGCTGCCTGACAAATGGGTTGGGGTGGGGGGCAAGCCTGGCTGGGGATACAGCCCAGTCTATGGGGGAGGACTGCCACCCCCACCAGGCAAACCCTGTCTGGGGCCAGGGAGGGGAGTTAAACACCCCTTCCCCCACTCAAACTTACTGCTGGCTGCAACTGTGGACTAAAATCCCAGAAGCACCTGAAAGCAGGAAAAGGAACTGATGAGCAACCCTGCAGAGACCTGTTGCTGTAATTCTGGACTGCAAGTCCCAGAGACCTTGGGCAGGGGGGAGCAGGAAGAGGAAGTAAACACATAACCAGAGAGCCATGCTCTAGCACCCCCCCAGCTTCTGGTCTGAGTCACTGCAGGCATGTGGCGGCATTTTCTGAATCGAAGGTAAATGTCTGTTAATTTCTGTATCAGTTTAATCTGTGCAGTTTAGAGCCAGGGTGGGCAAAATCCAGCCCCAGGGGCCAGATGCGGCCCACCAGGCCATTCTATCCAGCCCATGGGGCCCCTAAAAAATTTAGAAAATTAATATTTATCTGCCCTTGGCTGCCTGTCATGCAGCCCCTGATGGCTTGCCAAAACTCAGTAGGTGGCCCTCTGCCTAAAATAATTGCCTGCCCCTGGTTTAGACTAACGTGCAAAGACTGAATTGATTCAGCCTCAGGCTTTTAGACTGTCTGTACTTAGCCTTGGACTTTGGGACCGAAGAATATATATTAGCATTCTGTTTGTATTTTGTGGGTGATGATTTTTGTTCTGTTACAAGAATGAACATGGAAGTTCGATTTTAATATCAGAACGATTGGGCTAGAAACATGAAATTCTGTGCATCATGAGAGTGTTGCCAAATTTTACAATTTTGTTGTAGATCTTGAGATATTAGGCACTTTTCCTAAAGCTCTGGCTACTGGAGGTCAGCGAATTTCAGCTTTCGCTTTGTATCTAGCAGCCCAACAAACAAAGTAAATCTCAGAGAGGTATGTGTACTGTAGAGGCTCAGAAACCAGAAAGTAAATGAGGATTTTAAAAAGCATTATTTAAAAAGTGAATTGCTTTAAGCCAGTCTCATAATTTTGCAGTCCTGACTTTTAATTTTGGAGTGCTTGGCATGGCCAATGCTTTACAGGCAATGATGCAAACTTGCAAAGCCCTGCCTCTGAAGTTAACTCCTTTATAGGAGGCCAGTTAAATTTTGAATCCTCTACTGAACCTTTGTATAAAGGTGCCTGCTGTGGACACAGATCCATGGTAGATGCTTGCTCACTACGTGGTAGATTGAAACCTATAACTCGTCTCAACAGGCATCCACTAGTAACAGGTGTCAGTCACTATTCAAGCCAGTGTTGACATACAGGTAGAAAGCTCCATGTAATCTTTTTTTTTTTTCCATCCCCTGAGCCATCCAGTCTTCCATAGTCACCTTTTTTTTTCAAGTAAATGGCCAAATGCTTTGTTTCTCTGATAGTGGAATACTTAAGAACTGTTAGTCTTTTCTTCAGCTACGGGGGGGGGGAGGGGTTTAAATACTTCTGGTCACATTTCCCCTCAGCACAAGATGCTGGCATTGTTCTGGCCACTGTGCTGCTGCTGAATTGCCAGTGACAATGCCCCAGTGCTTTTTGTCATCATTGTAGCAGCATGTGCACCTGCTTCAGGGTGCAAGGTCACTTGGACACATTTTTGTTTAATTTATATATTCTCCTGAGGCTGTCATTCAGAGGAGGATCTTTTCATCCGTAACAGTTAGATTATTAAAAACCACATCCAGGGCACTTGTGGTCCCAGCAATTTGGAACCGGTGATGGAGCTGGAATGGAATATTTCATCTATGGAGTCATCCATCCCCTTTTCTTTTCTGCAGTTAGAAGAATTCCATAGCCAATAATGGACTATTATTTAAGGGGTACCATATTTTCACAGTTTCATAGTTTCTAGGGTCGGAAGGGACCTGAGAAGATCATCTAGTCTGACCCCCTGCCATCATCTTCACTGATGAAGATGTTGAACATTTTTGAGCAGTATTGGCAAATTTTTTGTTTTGGGGTGATTTCTGCTTCTCACTTCTTTCTTCTATAGTCAGGGTTTGCATTGATTTGCAAAAATAAAACTGACAAGAATGCTGTATTCACTTCTAATTTCTCCTTTGACTCCTGCTGACAGACACAGCATAAGCTCTGACTTACCGTTTAGTGTGGATCATGTTGGCAGTCACATCAAAGTGAAAGGAGAGAGGAAGCTGCAGAATAATTGGGAGATGGATTTTTGCAAAAGCCAAATATTTCTTTTTAAAGAATAGAATGCTTTCCTGCCCTGTGGTCAACACTCCTTCAGCTTTCCTGTGGCCCAGCATAAAATTTTTGAGCCACAATCTAGGTCAGTCCCCTGAACCTTGTAATATTGGCTAAATAGTGTCAATGGTTTCTCTTCTGTGTATGTTGTACTAGTGTGTAAATGAATCGCTTTGGATCAGATTTGGCTACCAAGACAGTATTACCCATGTATTCTGACACTTCTAACAATGTAATCCTTTAAAAAAAAATTCTGACACTTCTAACAATGTAATCCTTTAAAAAAAGAGAAATCCTTCTAAGTTCTGTTACTCTAAATGGTCAGGCATTTATGCTAAATCAGAGTTCATGGTGAGATCAGTGAGAGGAAGGCAGAACTTCAAAATGTGGAGCTGTTGCCACTGGGAACTGATGCTGTTTGTATATATGTTTACTAAACATTATTATTTCCTATTTTTCTTAGTTGAATAAATATCTTCATCAGCCCATTCTTGTCCCTCTGCCAAAATCTTCTATAGCAACTCCCATTGGTAATGGCAGAGCTGATCAATTGCAGACTGATCTGCTGTTGAACTTGACTAACAAGCTGTTCATAACTACAACAGACTTTTTTAAAGCCCCAGTCTCTAGTGGATGCTTAGAGAGACCAGTGGCTTGCTTTCTGTAGATTCCAGAGGGTACTTTCAGAAGTCTATTTGTCTGCAGGGATGTTATTGCTTATTGTTTGAAAAAACATTTCAATTTGTACAATACTGTGTCTCCCAGTTCTGTAGTTTCACAGTATATCTGCAGTACATGCATTCATGCCTTTGCACTAAATGTTAGGCTGCTGTGATGAGACAGACAGTTCCAACTCGAGCACTAGCCACAGCAGAAGGGTTATTTAGTTCTTGTTTTATTATTATTGTTGTTATTATTTCAATAGTATGAACTACTTTGTTATTCTTTGGTCTTGCTTGTGTTCTGCTAGATCGTGGACATCTGCTTTTGATAGCAAAAAGTGTCGTGTGTGTGTGTGTGTGTGTGTGTACAGGTGTATGTTTAATAGGAAGACAAGAATAGCTACCAAGGCATGGCAGCCATTCGTAAATAATAAGTCTTTGTCTCAGTTCACTGGCCATATTATCGTAAGGAGTTTTAAAATGCCAGAGCTTCTTAGAACTATTGAGAGAGATGCTATTTTAGTCAGTCTAGTGAAGGTATTCTCACGACAGCCCTCCGCCCCCATATGTTATCTTTAATTTTTTCTTGTATTAAAGATGCCATTAACTTAGGCTCAGTAATTTGCAGGATCCAGAAGTACACGATGCTGTTTGTTCTCTGGTAAATAATCTAAAAAGGGAAAGGTACCTTAAACCATTGTGTAGTTTACCATTCCACTTTCATTGCTTTTCTCCCTTTCCCACATTCATGTTCTGTAGGGATACAGACTCTTTTTCTATTTTCTCTGCAGACGTGACAGATTGTAAGTGCAACAAGATTGAGTCTTATCTGTGCTTATATGGCAGATCAGGCCTTGGAAATATCATGGAAATAAGAAATTAAACCCAGCGCTTGAATTTTAACCCTCTTCCTCTGCCAGTTGTGCATTTAACATCCCTGTCTCAAAGCAGAAAAAAGACCCAAAAAGTAAGGAGAGAGAGAGCCCCTGTAGAGCCTGTGTCATATTTCTCCACACTCTTCCAGCTCCAAATCAAACCCTGAAAGGAGTCCAGCACGTGCAACACTCATTGAAGGCAGATGCGTGATATAAAAGGAAGAATCACCATCAAAAAATGAAAATACTGCAAGGGTGGCTTGTGTAATTGATGTCAATAGGAAATAAAAAGGTCTTAGTACTTTTCAGGATTTGGCCTTTAGGTGCTGAATATAAAAAGCACTTGTATGTTTCTTATTTGTTTCCTGCTATGCAATGGTGGCCATTCTTGTCCCCCTCCTCCTACTTGTATTAGTATGCTTGCTTGCTTTCTTGACAGTTGGTTTTTGCACACTGTTCACATTGCTTTTGTTTTTCTAATAACTTACCTTTCTTAATTAATACACACACATACAAACACACACACATACATGTGAGTGTGTATGGTGGCTCTTTGAAGAAGTCATGTGCGTGTGTGTCTGTGTACTGACTTAGACACACGGCTTCTCCAAAGAGCCATAAACATACCTGCCTTGCTACCTGTGGACAGACATAGTATGCCATGGATTTAAAACAGCCTTGAAAGGTTGCTGATGGCATTCGGCAGATGCAGAGACAGTACACAGACCACAAGAGGCAGGGCAGAGTGACGTGCCTAAAACCAAATGCTATGAAGACACAACTGCAGTTTCATACCATTGTGATTCTATTTTCTGCTCCTCTTCAGACTCCTGTCTATTGCTCTGTCTTCCCTAAATTTGTGGGACGTTTGGATTTTTTCAAGGAGCATGTAAATTCTGTCGGTTGGTACTATATTTAATTTTTTTGATGTTAAATAAAAAATTAAAGAATAGTCTATCAAGTATAGATCTGTCATCAGCTCCAACCATCAGTGTTTACTTCTATATTGAAATAAACATGGGAGGTGTTTTTCTTCTGGTTTAGGCACAACCATTTTCACAATTTATGATATGCCTTTCTTACAATGTTAATATGGTATCTCATACCATGTTACCCTGCTTTCACCCAGATAGAGAATCTCCCTACTGGACTTTGGTGGTGCTTTAAACCCCAGGCCCTGTGGCTTGGTTGAGGATAATGGCCGGAGCTCACCTCTTGCACTTGGGCTGGTAAAACATCTGCTTTGCAGTGAAGGAGACAGGCCAAATGACTTGCACACTGACAGACCTCACTGTTCTGGTTCCCCATCTCATGTGCCCAGAAGCAGTCAAGTTTTCCGTGGTTCCTGGGGAAGAATCATAGAACAGCTTGACTTCCTGCAACAAAATGAATCACGGGTCACATTCTGCAAGGTCCTAGGGCATGCACAAGAGCGGGCACCATACTGTAATTTATACAGCCCACACCATGTAACAAACAGTCTTGTTTGGCAAACAAAAACATGCCTGACATGGAGGTTGTGTGGTTAATCCTTCCAGACCACCTCAATTACTGTGTACTTAGCAGGAATCCTGGTTTTCTCTGATTTAAAAAAAAAAAAAATCCCCAATTTTCAGATTAACTAGTAACCCCAAATTCACATTTTTCTGTGATTAAATGAAAAACCACTAATTTTTCTGTGATTAAAATGAAAAATCACTAATATATATGTATATGTGGGTGTATGTATATATATGGCACTTCATTTTAATCACGGAAAAATGGATTTTTGGTTACCTTTTTAAATCCAAAAATTGGGGATTTTTTAAGATCAGAGAAAACCGGGATCCCTGGTTATTAGCTGCCCTGAAACTGATTAGGTCCTGTCAGTTTCAACATTACTACTGAATAGCCTTAATGAGGCGCAAACCAAGTGGATGGCTCTTCAATCTAAGACATTTTCAGTCACAGACTGAAATACTCAAAACAACCATCCTTGACCTTCAATATGCTGATGACTGCGCCATACTTGCTGACACTAAGGAAAGCTGTGCTGGATCTTTTGGAGAAGCCTACCAAACTTTGTGTGTCTCTCTCAACATCAAGAAGATTAAAATTCTGTATTAGCCTCCCCCAGGCCATAAATGACTCCCCACTCTTCCTCCCCAAATTACCATTAAGGGCAAGGACCTGGAGATAATTGAGCAGTTCTGCTACCTTGGTAGCCACCTCTCTTAGAGAGTGAACTCTGATGAGAAGATCCAGCACAGGATCTGGTGCACAAGTGCCTCCTTTGGGAAATTGCTTCAGTGTATGCTTATTCATCACAATTACTGGAAAGACACAAAGATCCAGATCTTCAATGCAGTCGTCATCCCCACTCTCCTGTATGGATATAAAATGTTGGTGACCTACCATTGTGATTTCAACAGCTTGAAGAAGTATCACCAACAATACCTCTGGAAAATCTTGCACATCAGATAGGAAGATTGCCAGTATCCTTGCTGAATCCAGTGTTACCAGCCTTGAATCCAGTGATCCTTAAGTACCAGCTTCACTGGGCCAGACATTGTGTGTGGATGCATGACTCTTGACTCTCAAAACAAGTGCTGTAGTCCCAGTTTAGTAATGGCCTGAGATCTTGCAGTGGCCAGAGGAAACCCTACAAGGACGCATTAAAGACATACCTCAAGAAAATGGATACTGACTGCAAGAGCTAGGAGGAGCTGGCTGCTGGCTGCCTCTAATGGCACTATAGCCTCAACCATGTGGCAGCCCATTGTGAGATAAAGCGTCTCACTCTCAAAGTAGAGCAGAGGAAGGAAAAGGAGAGGAATCCTGGCCTATGGTCTACTCTCCCCTTTAAAAAAAAAAAAAATGCAACTTCTGTGGACAGGTCTGTGGTTCAAGGATTGGACTCTTAAGTCACCTCAATACCCATCAATGAGCCACAGTAAAGATCATCCTTGCATTGAGGGATTGCGAACCATGACATTCCTAGTAACAATGTAATAAGTATTAATGAGATGTGAAGAGCAGAGTGTAGACTGTTGTTATACAGACTGTGGTGCCTTTAGTATTGAAATCAATGGGATTTGACAACTGGCAAGTGATTTAATGACTCAAGTGGCTTATACTGTATAAGGTTTCTCAGTGTAGCTACTTATACAAGAGCTGGTTTAATCCAGATTCTTAGACATGGCTGAAGATAATCCAGAGAAACTGTATGGAAAGCATGTCCTTAGGTTACTTAACTTTTCTTTCCATTTTCAACTTAGCACAAGTTCCATTTGTATTTTTCCATACAGTAGCACTTAGTGTAGTTTTCTTTGTAACTTTTATTTCATGAGCTACCTTCAGTTTATCCATTACTGCTGCCTTTCTGACACTTAACTTTTTTTTTATCTTTCTTTTTTCACTGAGTGCATGCTTAGTTTTATTACTTTTTATTACTAACCCAAAGAAAGCCCAAGAAATTTCTGGGGGAGTGAAAGGGGGGGGGTGTCAGACTGATGTTCTTAGGGGGGAAAAATTAACATTTTTCCCTCACAAGCAGAGTTGAACTTTTGTACTTTTGCTCAGCTTTTTTAAATGAACTTTTTTTTTTTGGCTCTGCTCTGAGCACAGCTACAGTATTGTTATCCTCTCAGCTAGAGCAATTATGCCCAGTGATACTGAGCATTCCATGCTGTGGTTGTATTCTTTCACATGCTCCTAGAAATACTCTGTCTTAAAATTATAAAATTAAATTTAGGTAGTGTCTTTCTTTTTTCTGTTCTTTTCTATTATATGCATTAAACACTGTTTTTTTTTCCCCCAGTCACAGAAGCAGGATTCAAAATAAAGCCCATTAACCTCTCTGTGGATAGAATAAAAGAAGTTCCATATTTTCACTGTTACTAATGAGCACTGAAAGCCGTGAACAGCTTTTCTTTCTCCTTCCCATGGAATGAAGGTGCCCCATCCACATATCTGCCCTATTAGGAAAGAAGCAGTTTTGAAGGGGCACCTGAGTGCTTTTCGTGCATTTATTTTGGGGAGGGAAAGATTAATCTAGAGTGGAGAAGATGCATAGAAATGCACTTCCTGCCTCTAGTCCTTGCAATTAGAAAATAGCTTCTTTCCTCTCGCACAGCAACAGATGAGAAGGTTTGGGTGGAACCAAATTCCCCATTTCACCACTTCAGCTAGAGAAAAAGGTTACTGAAACTCAGAAAAGGGAACCTGTAACCATTTTTTTATTACGTTGGGGGAATCTCAAAGAATGAGCTGTGGAGGACCACCCTACTGCTTCATGAGCGAATCTCATGGGGACTTCCTTTTGCTTTCTTATGGGAGGCTATCAAGTGGCTAAGGGAAATGTCTCCATCTAAGTCAGGATATATGTAGCAGCTGGTGTCTGGTGGAATCAGCATACCTGTCCATTTGCCAACTAGGGAGTATATCCTGGGAAGGAGATTTAATCTTGCGGGGGCAGGGGTATGCTGTTTTTCCAGCAGGCGCTGAGAACATAAAAGGCATGGGTGTATGCTGAGAGAGCATGGAAATGTTGCTTCTGGAATTTAAATAGGGAGATGTTGTTTTGTGAGAGTAAAGTTGTAGTAACCTCAGCATTACGATCCTGTTTCTGGTCGGAGGGTGTGGGTATGTATATAGAGGGAAGCCTTCCCTTAAGCACAGTGAAGTCTGGGGCACATACCTGACTCAGATGCTTTAGTTAGTTTTGGTTTGATTTCTTTTTGGGCAGCACGTGTCTCTTTGGGGGCTGATCACATTGTTGACTAACTCCCTTCCCCCCCTCCAAACAGTTTCTGTTGCAGCAGATACCCGGACTGAAAATGTTTGTCATAACTCATAAGTCAAAGTACTCTCAATCCCAGAATAGAGGGGACTGCATGAGGACTTTATTACACAGTATTCATAACATAAACAAGCTTGCGATTATGTCATAGCAACAAGCCCTGTGCTTACATGTAGGTTTGATTCAGGTCTCCAGGAGTGGAAGACCTCTGCATCCAAAATAATCACAGGGACCCACTTCTTGAAAGAGTGCCCTACATAATTTCAGAAATAAGATATGACACCAATATAGTAGGCCATATGGTGCCTTTTGCTGGCTTGGTGTAGGGTTAATGTCGGGATATTCTTAGGGCCACACAAATATCTCTCTTCTCGGTAGGTGAGGTCAGCTCATTATTAGTTGCTGGTGTGAGGTGTGATCTTTATTTTCTGAGGTTGTGAAGACAACAAACTTAGGACTAATTATTTTGATAAAGCTTTTGCAAACATCTGTTGTTATGGGGTTGATCCTGCATGGTATTTCCTGTTTCTTTAGAGAAGTAGTGGACATCATCATTTAGCACCTCCAGCTGAATCATTACCTCTCTTTACTGAGTGTGTTATGTACAGCACTTCAGATTCAAAGACTGAGATAGCATGCTCAGAACAGTATTATTTCTTCTTCCTCTCCCCTCCTTAAGACCTAAATGTCATAGTGTGAAGATGCCGGCTGCTTTTTTTTTCCTATCGGGCTAAGGAGTAGAAAGGAGGGATTGGCAACGAGTGACCAGGAGCAGGGGACAAAGGGCAGAAGTGATCGAAAGATTGGTCTTAGAAGAATTTATAAATCAGTTCCTGGTATTCTTACCAAAGAGATATATTTAAGCAGAGGTTAGCACGGCTGCTTTAATGAGTCAGTGTGTTGGAGTCAAACACATGAATGTTGCTGATGGTCAGGCATAGCCAAGGTTTCATAATTACAGTAGAGGCAGTCCTGGCTGCAACAGGTGGTGATGGCAGCGTGGTGTCTTTCCATAGACAGGTTGTTCCCTGTGGGATGGGAAGACACAGAGAGAGGAATATTACTGAGGTAATTGGAAGTTTGAAACACTTACTTGCCATTGGCTAGAGTTCTTGGCATAAAACTTGCAGCCTAGCAGCTACCTGTGAACTTTGGTTGTAACATATTTGTGGTAACAAAGAAGTTTTAAAAAAAATGTACAGATAACTTTAAAATCTAATATGTTTGTAGCTTGGAGCTCTTGAATTGCTTGCTCAGTATCAAAATACCAAACGGCTCAATGCATCCCATTCTTCTTTGATATAATATTCTTATTCTGTGCTAATTCCACAAATTGCTGTTATGTAACCTCCCTTATTGGCAGAAGGTGATAGTGTAAAATAGTACAATAGACAATTCTTTTGGGATGGGTGTTGGTCTGGAAAATAATTTTTGCAACCAGAGGAATAGCCAGGGTGATCTGACACCAGCTGACTTCCTGCCCCTATAGCAGTGGGCTGGACCCAATGATCTCACAAGGTCCCTTCTAGCCCTAATGTCTATGAAATATATGGAATAGGAAAATCCATTCACCCTCATCCCTTCTATTTTAGCTTTTTCCCCATGATCAAGATGGGGCAAAAAGCCTTTAGTGTTACTCTGAGTTCTCCTCATTTTGCTAATTAACTTTGGCATGTGTGCGTAAATATTTTCTGGGATACTGACTCTCTTAAAAATAAAGGTTTCCAGCTTTTTTTCCTCCATAAAGTTAAGGCCTTGCTTGTAGACACATTATGCTGTATAGTTATTTTGGTTAGAAGTACATTTTTTTTCTTTTTTCTTTTTTTTTGCTGAAATCATTACACTGGTATAAGCCCTTGTGGTAGACAGTTAATGGCATTGTAAAGGTGCCATCTACCAGCCTTAGTTTATTCCCCTTCTTGTGTAGGAATAAACTGCCTCAGCATAAATAGCTTTATTGTGATATAACTGCATCCATATGGGGGGAGTGTTGTACCACTTTAAAAGTGTACTTATATAGTTTGTGGTACAAATTCTCTGTCTATATGAAGCCTTAGGTTAGAAATGCTTCATGTTTCCTTTGGTGATAATCAGAGCTGGCCTCAGGGAAAATGGCACTGTGGGAGAACATGTGTTTTGGCACCCTTCTCCCCCATGCCTCCCTTTTCTGGTGCCCCCCAGGAACCCCTCCGAATCACCAGGGCTGCGTGTATGTGGTGTGTACGTGGGGTATGTGTGGTGGGGAGGTGAGCATGGGTGGAGGTGCACGTGTTGAGGGGCACATATGCCGCAGCGGCTGCAAGTGTCAGGGGACCCTGTGGGTCTGCTCGCTGAGATGCTGGCCTGGTTCTGGGTGGTGGGGCTGGTGGGCAATGGGGGCTCATTGTGGAAGTGCAGGTGGTCAGGCAGCAGACAAGGCTGCCCCCACAGGAAGCCCAGGCCCTAGGGCAGGGTGCTGCCACCTGGCCACCCATGACCACGCCCTAGGCAGTAGTGTTGGTGGCTGCGAGCAGTGTAGCTTGGCCTCCAGCCCCAGCAGGTTGGTAATGGTGAAGCCTTTGGTATGCCATCTGGAGCCTCCCAGCTACACCAGCTTCTCACTGGGCATCATGCCTTGCCCTTGGCCCAGCCTTCAGCACCCTCCTCCCAGCCCATGATGCTGCCTGCTAGTGTCCACCACTGCTACTGCCCAGGGACTTTTTATCCTGTTGTCCCAGCCTCCTAGCTCCAGGGGAGATGGGGTGGGCCCCACTGCCCAGCCTCTAGAATTCGTTCCCGCTGAAGTTTCGTGACAGCTCCTGTTTGGCATGATCAGGAGAGCAGAGTGTGTATGGCGCCTCCTGACCACGGTGCCCTGGGTGGTTGCCCACCCCTAAGGCTGGCTCTGGTGATAATAGTGTTTGTATGCGTGTCTGGAGTTCCATGTGAGGGCTAGGCATGCACATAATATGTTCATTGTTCACTCTTTCCTCCCTTCCCCATGACCAGCCTTTTAAAACTATTACCTAGCATGATCACTACACACCCCTGGCACCCCTTGCTCTGTTTTCTGTGTTTATTGGGTGGTATTCATGAGGATAATCTCTTTTGGCTTCTAATCACAAGGGAAATGTTCAGCAACCTTCGGACAATCTCTTCACACAGCAGCATGTACTGCCAGCCCCTTGATGTTAGTGGTAATATTGTTTCTGTCAATGCCTAAAAGCGATAACCCTTGTTGTTTCAGAGTCTCTCTTTTTATTGATGGGCGGTATTATTTTCATTTGCTGTCTGGCTTAGGAGGCAGCTGCTGCTCAGAAACCCTGCTAATTGTAATGCTTTACATGTTGTCCTCTTACTTTTTATTTGGGGAACCTTTTCTCTCTCAACTTTGTAGGTGAGAGACTCCTGTCTCTCACTTGACTCCTATCAGAGGGTATGCCTGGATCTTTTCTAGAGGTTACAGTTAAAATGAACTGCAGTGCAAGTGGTTCAACCACTCTGATGAATCAGATGTGTGTGTGTGTGTGTGTGTGGAGGTGTGTATATATAGATATGTGTCTGTGTGTGTGTATAAATATATATATATATAAAAATATATAGTCTAGATGGCTCTACTTTTGTGAGAATATTTTTAAGGGTTAATGTGAACTAATGACACCCTACTTTAGCTTCCATGCTGTGTACACTTTGAATTAGTGTCCAAACTCACCCCTTTCCTACATTTTGATAACACAAAAACAGGAACAACAGATCTTAGGTTTCCTCTCTGAACTCATCTGTTATAAGGCTTTCTCTCTTTTGTTCTAATTCTTTAGTAACCTCCTGCCCAAAGAAAGATTACTCTCCCCCATCGTCTTATTTAGATCCACCTGCCAGCATGACTTACTAATGCAGGGTTCATAGAACAGCACAGAAGGACCACAGATCATGTTTAGGGCCTTTAGCCTGGTTTACATGGGAAATTTTCCTGGTCACAGCCTGTGGCATGCTTATTCTGGTGCAAAAGGCTAATGTAGCCAGACAAAGCTGTTCACACTGGTGTTTACATCTGCCATGAAACCACAGAAAGCTCCACTGGGACAAATAACAATTTTGTCTATGTTAGAGGTTGCAGCCAATTATGCTACATTGATTGGGTGTACCTGGGGCAAATCTCACATCTAAATAAAGCCTGAGAGTCTGCCCTGGTCTTTCAGGGAATTTTGTTGTGATGTATTATGTGTTTTATAGGAGGGTGGACTTCCGTATGCTATGTTTTCAAGTTTTGTAACTCAAACAGATCTTTAGTGCTGTATTGCAAACCCTAATGCCATTGCGGTGAACTTGGCTTGCAAAAATGTTTTAAGGTGGACTCTCTCTATGTATATCTCTGAAGCCTGGTATCTCTCTTGCTGATTATTATACTGTTTCTGGGCAGTGAAGCCAGATGGAATGGGATTTTGGAGCAACTTAATTCTTCCCAGAAAATCTTTCTAAGCAGATCTGCACAAAACTTGGTAGTATGTCTTTGGGAACTGTTCTATTCTTGGTTTGATTTGCATGTGTTTGCATCCTCTACATTCTGCCCCAAGCATAAGAATGTGTATATTTTCAGGCAAAAACAAGTGAAACTGCTGAGTTTTGAAATGTTTTTACCTGACTCTCCCACTGCTTGTCAGTACCTCCTTTCAGCAGTAGTCCAAAGGGGAGACAAGTGTTTTGGGGGAGAAGACTCGGCCTGAGACTCACTTTCCCTAAAATGTCATGGTCTGGCTCTTCTTCTTTTTTACTGTCACATAAGAAAATTGGGGAGTCTGGCAGTCTTCAGCGGTTCCTCCTTTCTGATATTTAGAGCAACTGAATGACCACCTCCATTTCTTCAGGTGGTTTTCAGTCTTTGGCAGGATTGCTTGAGAAGATCTAATCCTCATGCTGCACCAGTAAAATCCATCCTAGTCCAGTCAGCTACTGCCTTACTACTGCAGCACTGCCTCTCAGTGGAGTCTGTGAGAACGGGACTCCACATGCAGGTATACCTTTATCCACAACAAGAAGGAAAAAACAGCAGTGCAGTGTTTGAGACAGCCTGTTTGTTTTAGTTGTATCCTGCCTTTTTGTATTTTCCTAAGGTAATAACTAATATGAATAATTTATGGAGGTAGCACACTGTCTCTGACCACCTGTTCGCATTGGCCTGTACTGTGCCTAATCATGGGAGGGAAGCTCTCAGACATGTAGTAGAAGAATGCTGCTCATTAAAAATCCTTTGGGGACCAGTAGTTTAATGTGACAAGCAATCCAAGGTAGTTGCATAGACACAGAAAGAGAGATAAAGTAGATTATGTGGTTTAGTATTATTTAAAGTATTATACTTAATTAAATATTATTTAGACTGCATATGCTGTAGATATGTATGTGGTGGGGGGAAAAAAACACGTGGGTCTCTTTAAAGCCAGAAGGGACCATTAAATCACCTAGTCTGACTGCCTCTATAACACAGACTGGCATTTTATCCAGGTCACCTTAAATTGAGCCTTGTAGTTTTAGTTTAAAGCAAAGCATTTCTCTCGGCAGGAAACTACACTATGTGCCACAGGCTTAGAACAGTAGAGATGGAAGTGCCACCAGTGTCCAAGCCATTTACGCTGGCAGGGAATTGATTAGGCAAAATATTGTAGAAGGTAAAAAAAACCAAAAAACAAAAAACCCCAAAACTCTAAAGTATCTCTGCCTGTCTTACCTGCAGAGAATTCCTTTCCAATCCCAAGTTTATTGAGCACTTTGGCCCAAGCATGTGGGCACAATATAGTGGCCTAGACATCTAGAAAAGATCCGTTGTATTAGTTCAGATGCCAATCCACTCCATCCTGGGTCTGGTCTCCTGTTGTGTCCAATGTCGTCAAACGTTGCTTCAACAGAAGGCTTAAAAACAAACAAACAGAACCAGACTGCAGCTGCCTAGATATGATCTCTGGAGGTGACTGAAGTGCTGAAACATGAGATTTGACTGTAAGCATTGTTTTACTGCAGAACTGCAAATATTAGGAGTATGCTGAGGACACTGCAGAAAATCATGTTGTGCACGTGACTCGGGGAAGAAGAGATTGAATAGTGGAAGTCATAGATTCACAGGCTCCAAGACCAGAAGGGATCACAAAGACCATCTCGCCCAACTTTCATGCTAACACAGACCATAGAGCTTCTTCCATAAACTGGTTTAAAATCCATCTTTTAGAAAGAATTCTGGTCCCAGGCCTCCAAGCTATAGAGTATGCTGTCTTCTCTGGTCAGCTGTTTCGATGTTTAATTAAACTCAATGTTAGGAAATTGCATTACAACTCATGACCATTAATTTAATTTAAATTAGTGACCATCAACTTTTTTAGATTCAAGGCACCCCTGCTAGACTTGTGGCACCCCTTGGAAAATGTCAGTTCCTAGTTTTCACTTGATGTTTGACTGTAGAAAAAAATAAAGCAATTTTCCTGTTGCAAAGAACTCAGGAAGACCATAACAGGTCAGAATGGTTTTAGTATTGTGGCTTCCTATTTGAAATCTCTGGGTTTATTTTGTGAATCATGTTTGTATATGACATTGTTCACAATGTGAACAATGTGACATTGTGTGGTAGTTTGCGGCACCTCTAAAGGGATCTCAAGGCACCCTGGTTGAGAATTGCTGATCTAGATTGTAAAATCTTCAGAATAAGTGTTCAATATCTAGAACAAAGGGATTCCTCCTGAGATCCTTTTGGTGTTGTCATAATGCAAATAAATAGTTTGTTAATTAATTAAGGCAGAATGTGTTTCTTTTTGTTCAGAGGCTCTGAAGGGACAAGAAGTTAGGTTCTCCAATGGACTGGTTTTTCCTCTTCTCCTTCCGTTGTGGGCATTGGGGTGATGTTTTGAGAAGGTATTAGCCATTTCACTTTGGTTTGCTAGTGCTGGTATGAGAAATGTTTCCCTTTTTAGTAATGCTATATTTACAGACTATCCTGTGGCATCGAATACAGCACAGTAGTCTCTTGTGCATGCTCTCCTTCTGTTATTTCCACTGGGTTCATCACTTGGAATGTAACAGATAAGGGGCATGTACTGTGTAAACACACTAATAGAAAACTGGTTCTCATAAGGTTAGTGCTCGGAGTAGAATTGGTGTGTGAAAAGGCTTTATTCTGTGGGCAGGCCAAGGAGTGCTCTGCAGCTCTGGAGGATGGGAACAAGTAGCTATGCAGTCTTCTGATCTGGGGGCTGCTAGGATTTGCTACCTATATACATAAGTTAGTAAAAAGCAAAGGCTCTTGTCTGCTGCAGTGGTTGCCAGTGGTTCTGAGGGCCTGTTTTTGAGGCCAGGATTAGGGGTGCCCCAGTCATACCCCGTTTTCTCTTACAGTAGCTGGTGCAGCAGCAGTAGGTCTTGGCACATCCTGCTGGGGATGCTTACAACTAGATTCAGAACTTGCTTTGTGCTGCAGGGTGAGTGAGATCAATACATAATGAATTTTTGTTTGCCTATTTTATGTCCATGCTTCTAGAGATCCCCCTTCTCGTTCTGAGCAATACAAATGTCTTCTTGACAAGGTTCCTGCTTCCTGACTAGGTAGGTGGTTTTGCCTGTCATGTCTTTCAGCAGAGGACAGATGGCTTCAAACAATAGACATGGTGCTACTGTCCCAGGATGTTAAGTACAGATATCTTTCAGCTGTGATTACTGGGATGCTGTCTTCCATGCCATCTGATATCTCTTAATCTTTTTCATGTTAGAGGGACAACTCACTGCAAACATTACCTAGCAACAAAAATAGCTTGAGTCAGTTGGGGGAAAGAAGCAGTATAGTTGTTATTAATCACCTGCAGAATGATGCAGTGTGGTTTAAAAAAATGGTAAAGGCGAGATTAAGTATTGACATTTATAGTATTCCAACTGTGTTACCTTTCACTTTGTCTGACATAAAAGCACATATTCAATGAAAACAGGTAATAAAACTTTTGTCTAAATTCTCCTGTATACCCCAAAGTGGGAAGGTTTGATGATTCATTATCCAGTATTGCTCCAGCTGTCATGCTCCAAAGTGTAAGTCACTTGGGCCTCTATAAATGCTTTTTGCAAGGATTGATGGTGTTTCAGTGCCAAAGATTGCACAATCTGTTGTACCCAATGAAACAAATTTTATGTTAAACACCAACTTTAATGGTGCCTTTGGGTTCTATAACATGGGTTTAAATAAATAGATATAGTAGCAACAAGGAACCTGCATCCTACTTTTGGTGCCGTATTTAACAAGTAACTTGCAGTGCACTTATTGCAGGTGGAATTTGAAAGTGTCATGACTTGTTTTTAGGCTTGTGTAGTCAGACTAGAACTTCACAGGGTCAAACAGCTGAGTCAAATATTTGAGAGAGCAAATTTTCTTGATGTGAGTTTCATAGACTGAGTTAGGCACAGGGTTGTTGTGAAGGTGATATCGTGCCCCACTGCTGAAAATATAAATAGTTGGGACATGTATGAGAGAAGACAGGTGAGAAGTGGGAGGAGAAAGTGCTATTGCATACTGAGACATCTGAACATTAAAAATGCATTATTCTTGAAATAACAATGAACTTTTTACCATTAATGGTGTTAACCAACTTAGCCATGATAACTTTGGAAAAGATATATGCATTGCAGAGCACCTAGCATGAAATCTAGATAAATGCCAAGAACGAATGGTGGGTGGTTGAACTCTGTTGGCTTGTTCGTATGATCTCTGAATCAAGGTAGAGGCCAAAGCTGTAGGTTTTGTTTTATAGAGGCCATTGCTTTCTGAAAAAGTTTACATGCCTACAGTGACAATATCAGTTTTTCAGTGGGATCAGTATTTGTTAATATCTATGCTATTCACTGTGGTGAGAATTTACCAGTAAAATGTAATTCTGTGGAAAGACAAATATAATCTGAAATTAAATAAAATAATCTGGTATTGATTTTTTTTAAAGATTTATGTAATTTAATTATTGCAAGTAAAAGAAGCTCAAAGAAATACGTGAAGGTTCTTTTAGTTAAAAGTTTGTGGTGATACAGTGTGATGATATACGTGATGATATACATATAAAATTTCCTTCGTAAGTTACTGCTATATATAACATTACAGGGGTGTAGCACACACCAACTGCTGAAACTTACTCAGCCTGATGAAAGGTTTTTGAACCCAAAAGCTTGCTTAATTTTTTTTTCTAACTATTTAAGTTGGTCTTATAAAAGATATCAGATTCACCCGAAGAACCTTGTCTGCATGTATAATGTTAGTCACGCTCAGATTCAGTCAACAAATGTTTTCTATTAATCAGCTGAAGAAACAACTTTAGGCCTGTCAGTTACAGTGAGTTAGCTTATTTGTCTTGTAGTGGAAACATAGTTTTACAGAGTGTGCGTGTAAGGTACAGGACAGAATAATAAAACTGAAAAAATAGTTCTATTCCCTGGAGAGCTGGGATTGCCAACGGAAGATGTACCTTTTTGTATGTGTTGGAGGGATGCATTCAGTTTTCTTATAATCTCTTTCTTTAACTGGGTCTCAGAATTCTTGCAGGATCCTTGAAAGTAATAGCTGTGGTTTTTAGGTAACCACATGTCAGAAGCAGTAGTATTTCATGGAGTTTAGCTGTGAACTAAGTATTTGCAGTGCTGATGCCCACCCAGTTAGTATCTTGAGGGCATAACTGGGAGAGGACGAAGCTAAATTGCCATTACATGGCAGAGAATCAAGTAATTGTTGCTTCCTTTTTCTTTCAAAAGTGAAGCTCTGTCCTGAGTGGCAGAACAGAATGCATATCCATTTAGAGTCCTCTTCAGATTTATTAGAGTCCTTTTCCTGTGCTTCTAAAGTTTGTGGGTATTAGAGTCTGAATCAGCATCTTGTCAACAGGAGCATGGTCTGGTCATAGTGTGGTAGGTAAAATGGTTGTGTAACGCGGGGGAAAACTTAAGTTACCTGCCTTTTACAAAGTCTTTGCATGAAACAAGGAATGGCCATTTGGGATAGAGAGAGAGAGTAGAGGACATGTGATCCTTAATGACTTGGATTAGCTACAAAATTAACCAAAAAACAAACCATGTGGCTAGTTTTTCCAAAATGTGGAAGGCCTTTAACTTCTGTTAAAAGTCAGTGAGAGGTAAAGGGTGCTCAGTAGATCGTTGACAAATAATTAATCATTGACAAATCATTGATTCACTGAAAAATGGAGAGTGAGTTTACAAATTTGGATCAAAGTCAGCAAATAGTTTTGGCCAAAAAAGAAATATTGTTTGGGAATGAAATATGTAGAAATGCCAAAATATTTTATTTCAATATTTTTAAAAGATTTGAATTATGTTAAAAGAAAAGGGTTAAACAAAAGAGATAACCTACTTGAAAACAAAACATTTTGAATTGACCCCAAACATTTTTTTCCATTTAACTGAAAAACCTGAAGTAGTTGTGCTTTACTTTAATCTGAAACACTGTGATCTGCCTCTTTGGACAACACACTAATAACTCAATTGTTTGCAATGCTGAAGTTATTACTACTGCCTAGCAGCCTTTTTTACTGTCATGGAAAAGAACTACTGGCTTTCTATAATTGAAATATGGAAAAGTCACAAAAGGGAATATTTTTTAATACTTTTTTTCTTCTTCCTCTTTGATGTTCCAGTGGGTCTGAGAGAATTTGGTAGCAAATAAACAGGAATAAGAAAGCTAGTTACTACCTGAGGGGATTTAAGAGGGTTTCATCAGTAAAAAGGGTGAAAAGAATGAAAATTTCACATCAGCCTATAAGTTGTAAGCTTTGTTGATTGATCATTGTGGCAGATGCCCTAGATATAACCAGCTGCCAGAACCTTCTTGAGTTTCCTCACTTGTAAAAAAAAAAAAAAATCTTCCTTATTCTCTCAGTGCTCCCAGTTACCAAAATCTTTCCTTGGTAGCAGCAAGTGCCACAGTCTCCTTCCTTATCAGTATGAAGCCTGGTTTTCTCTGTTTAAAAATCCAAAATTCTCTGATCAACTCCCCCCCGCCCACATTTTTCTGTGATTAAAATGAAACACCACTATAAGTATGTGTGTGTATCAGTTTAAATAAATTCTAAATACCTGTAGTGTGTGGGGCAGAGGGGGTGCCTGACCATTGGTGATGTCACAGGCGACGCAGCAGCGGGGCTTGGAGGGGCATGTGACCTCACAGATTTCTGCACCCACAGTGGGCACAGGGCTGCAGCCTGGCTGGATTGGCACAGGCAGAAGCCACCTCCACAGCCCAACAGGTGAAACCTGGTGTGGGAGGGTAGAGTTAGGGTAGAGAGATTCATTGCTGCTGAAACCCCTGTGCCAGCTGCACCACCAACAGTGTGAGGAGTAATGGGCTAGGGGGAGCGTGCACTGTTCTCACCTCCTTTCTCTGCACCCACTTGTGCACTGGGCTGTGGGTCTACCCTGCTGCCACGGCCTGGCCACTGCTGCCACTGCTCCCTTGAGGCCACCTGCGCTGCGCCTCAGCCCACCTCCCCTCTGGAGTAGAGCTGCAGCCTGTGGCGGGTGCAGAGATCCCACCTCAGGAACACAGCTGGGTATTTATATCCCTCCGCTGTTTCCACCACATGAGGCGGGCCAGTAGGGGGTGCTCCTGCGTTGAGCCGCCCACCTCCCTGCGCCCGCCCACCTGCCAGGCTCCGAATGCCTCCCTAGGGGCGCCTTATGTCCGGCCGACCCCTCTTCCGGAGCATACTCGCTAGTCTGAGGGTAACATGCCGCCACCACCCCAAGAATGGACTGTCTCGCGGCCCTGTGTCCTTGGGGTAACACAGGCCTAAAGTCCCACCGGGTACTCAACCCAGTACAGGCACTTGGGGTACTTCCCAAGTCTGGGGGCAAAAAGGTATAGTCTCCCTTAGTCCACAGACCTAAGGGGTCTCTTAGGCATAATTTAGACCCACCCCTCAATAAGTCTCCCACACCAGTCAAAAAGGAGAACTTTATTGATTACAGGGGGTAGGGTAAACTAGGGTACAGGATAGAGCAATATCTAGAAATCCTAAAGAGCAAACAGTCTGGCTGTGGTAGCCTTTTGATTACGCATCTGTGATACTGCCAGCTAAATATCTAATCAGATTGAGTAGCTTACTCACAAGCATCTTCCAAAGGCAGGTGAAGTTTCCCTTTGGAGGCAGGCGGTTCCTAGCTCGTGAGTTTGGGGGGAGAGAGCCAGTTTCAGATGTTAAGGCTTCTCTGTCCCCTGCCTGGCTGCTGCGTCACCTCATGGGCGGAGAGACCGCCTCCTTCCCCGTCCTAACTTATATAGCCCCTGTGACCTCATTCACCTGGGCCAGCGGAGGTCAGCCCCAGTTGGCTGTCAGCCAACCAATTTGAAATGCATCACCTGTTACCGGGCAGATTCCAGCTCCCCAGGTAGATGCCCCTCACCCAGGTACCAGTCACGTAGGCAGAGGGAGCAGGTTTCCCCCCTCCCTCAGGAATGCAGCCAGCTCAAGTTCCCTAAAGAGACAGGCTGAGGGTGTGGTCCCCTGTGTGCTGGGCCCATCCTAATTGAATGGTCACAGCACAGAGATTTAAATCACAGTGTCACAGGGCAGAGATTTTTTGGGGAGAAACCAAGGTGGCTTTCTGCCACACAGCCTAAGTGGAATGGTGGTGCCCAGGCAACGGTGGTAGGGTAGGGATGTGGTCTAGCACGCAAGTGGCTGGCGGTGGGAGGAGGTTAGGGCTGCATGGCCCAACCAGTCTGTTACTTATTGTGCTGCCGGCAGTGCAGCTGGTGCAGGGGTTCTGGCAGCGGTGGCAGCAGCAATGAGTCTCAGTGCCCCGATCTGCCCTCCCATACCGGGTCCTACCTACTGAGCTGTGGAGATGGCTCCTGTCCATGCTGTCCAGCCAGGCTGCAGCCTCACGTCCACTGTGGGTGCAGATATCTGCGGGGGGCATGTGCATACATCCCCTATGGCCCCCCCTGCCTCTGTGCATCACCAGTGCCTCTGCTTGGGGCTGCATGGGGCTGGGGAGAGTGGGAGGAGAGTGATCACAGGCAGGGGGCACCACATGCATGTGCATGCGCACACGTGCATGTGGCAACCAGGCAGTGTGGTGGAGAGCAGCTCCCACAGCTCTCTGCAGGTAAGTTTGCGTCCCCATATGCACATGGCTCCCCCTGCCTGTGATCACCCTCTTCCTGATCCCCCAAGCAGCCCCTTGTTGGCTGGAACTCTGTCAGCCTGCAAGGGGAAGCCACCGTTTCCTGCGTTTTCTCCTTTAAAGGAGAAAACCCGTGTTTTGCCTCCGAAAGGCAAATGTTTAATTCCTTTCCTGGTGACACAGCCACCCACCCCAGCAGTCACAAATGCCTTAGCAAACCCATCTCCCTCAAGCTGCAAAGTCTTCCACCCACTACACGGTATTCCTATGAATACTTCCTAGGGTGCCACATATTTCATATCACACAGAGCATCACATACTGTCTGTCCTGCTCTCTTCTCTTTGCATAGTTGGGAATTCTGAAGGCAATGTCTGGGCTCAAGCTTGACCTCTGCCACTGTCGGACATTAATACTCTATAGCATTAGCTCATGGGCAGAGCTCTCGGTTCTCTCTCTCTCCTTTTTTGGCAGTGCTACAAAGCTAGTATTATTCTAGCAGCAGAGGAACATGCTTTACTTTGTAAACTTGTCAACATAATATTGAAAAAAGAGAACCAAAAACATTAAATGACTTGAGCATCTTGAAGAATAAGTATTCCAATGACAATCTTGCGGCAGTCTGAATTGCTTTATAGCTTGCCATCAGGTGTGGCAGTCCATCTGCAGAATAGATGTGTGATATAGACAGATGTCTGCACTATGAGTTTTCGGGGGCTTTCATGCTGATATAAGACTGAATTATGATCAGCCTGCCAGACCATGGGTGCTGGGAAGATGCTGCTGATAAGCATGTATTGGTGACATCCTGGCTTCAAACTGGAATTCATAGAAGTAATCCTAATATTTTTCAATTAATTCTAAGTGAATTTAGCTTTCTTGAAAAGTACTAACTTGACAGTCAGAGGCTATGCCTGTATGGTAAACTTGTCATTGCCAGTCACACTGTTCTCAAGCAAGTTGTTCTGCCTGGCCAGGCTGCCCCCTAAACCAGAAGCAATGTAGCTGCCTCAGTGTGGTACTTCAGGTGAGTAATTAGCACCTCAGTGACAATACCAGTTAGTCTGCCCTTGTGTTAATTAGCCCATTCATGGCATCTTGTGGTTGTGTGGCTACACAGCTGCTGGTTTAGGAGGCAGCCACTCTGGAGCAGTGTAGCAGGCAGGAAGCTCTACCTCCTGTACCTGCCCCCCCCCCCAGTAATTTTACTACATAGACATACCTCTAGAGACTGGAAGCTGTTCCTCCTCCTTTTTGTTTCTGGCAAACCAGGCACTTAACCATAGTAGGAGACGTATCATTGCTACTGTACTGTCCTTATGAGGGCCATTGACTCTGTGGTTAGGCAACCCCAGCCCATACCATTGGAAACAAATACATTTTTACTATACAATATTGGGGAAAATTAATTTCCATACATCTTTTGCCAGACCTAAGTTCAGAGTTGCTCTTCCCTGCCATGAACTGAGTTCCTCCTTGACCGTATGTAGACATCCTAGGAGAAGCTGCAGAACCACATCTTCATCAAGCTCTTGCTGATACCAACGGAATGGTTTTGTGTCTTGGCAAATAAAAGAAAACCTTCTGCTTTTCTTCTGGAGCCTGGTGGTTTTGTCATAGTCCCGCTTCCTTCATAGGAGGGGGATGTTTTCCCTGTAAATGGTGTTTCTGCTCTTGCTTATTCCTAAATGTGGGCTAATGGGCTGCTTTCTGCATGTTCAAACTTGTAGCACTCACCAGATTCTTGCCAAGCAGGATCCCATTACCTGATGCCTCAAAGGTCGCTGGTTCACCTTCTATCTCAACTTCAATCAGATGCCTTCAGGACGGAGTGCACCAAACAGGCAGGCCTTCTTGGTGAATGATTGCTTCAGTAAGGTCCTGCAATTACAGTGCTCCTTGTTGCTTGCCTTAAGTACTGCCTGGTACCAGTTTTAGTACCTGTCTCACCACTTCTTTGAAGGCAGGTATTGAGAATTTCTCTTCACATCTTTTGCCTGTTCCTCCAGTAGGAGTTGATGCATTACTTTCATGAGGAAAACAAAATATTAAATCTGACAGGTATGAAAAGATGCAATAATTTCAGCTGCATAGTCAGTGCCAAAACCAAATTGAAAGGCACAATTTAAGAAGAGAAAACATGTCTCAGTGCATAGATAAACATCTAAAACTCGAGTATAGTCCTAGGTAGATGTGCATACATAGCATCATATCGCAAAGGTGCCTGCTAGCAGATTTTCAGACTCATGTGCTAACATATCTATTAGGAGCAAAGGTACATTAAAATATAAGCTCACATTTTTTAAAGCTATACTGCGGTTTCAAATATGTATTATGTATTGTCAGTTGATGAGTGAAGAGTGAGAGGAGGAACATTCCTTCTGTTCCTATTTCTTTTCCATATGCAAGAGGCTTGTCAGGATTTGTTTAAACCATATTGTCACTTTCAGCGCTGTGGAGATTACTTTTGGGCTTTGAAAGTAACCAGTGATTCAGTATTACATCTTATTTTGCATTCATATGTTTGCATGTGTAATATGAAAAAAAATATCAAAGACTAAAAAGAAATGAATATAGATTGTTTTCAGGTGATGGGGGATGACTCATAATGTCTGCTTCTTCGGGCCTGACTAAGCAAGGAAAAGCAAATGCATTTAGGGCCAGAAACAGCTTATGCACATGATAAATTTCATATTTAATAAAACTATCATTGAGCCTTTGTTTAAATATCATTATAAGGTAGTCTCTTCATAGCAAATCTTTGTCTTTAACCACAGGTGAACCCATTAATAAGCATCTTTGTGCATCAGGTTTGTGTTGTCAAGCTACAAAAAGATGATCAAAAACTGGAAATGTAACAAATTTGGCTGAGTTTGTTGTTGTTTTTTGAGAAAAAGGTGTTCTTGCATATCTGGCTAATTTTTTTGGTATGCAATTGTCAGTTAAGCACAATTTCTATTTTTTTTAAATGTCTAATTTTCTTCAGACATAATACTTCAAACCTTAACTCTCAGTATTCCTCTGACATGGCTAACTAGTGATTTGGGAAGGCATCAGTCAGTCTAATGACAGGATTGCTATTTAGAAGATCCTGGGTCACAGTCCTGTGCTCAGACTACAAGACCATGCTTTCTATGCCATGCAGGTATTCTCTTATTCTGACTTCAAAATTATGGGCCAGCTGTGTTGCAGAATGATGCAGAATGTTTTGATATTCTTATCAGCAATGGCCTTGTTTCTGGAAGCGTGTTAATTATTTTCCCAATATTATGCACAATGTTCCTGGTCTTGACTGCCTTAATGAGTCTCTTGAATATTCTAGCTGGGCAGGCAAGGTGCATTGGGTAGATATGAGATCTTTTATTAGACCAACTAAATAGCTGGAAAAATGTTCTTTGCAAGGTTTCGGGCACAAACACCCTTCTTCAAGTATAGGGAGACTCTGCTGGCATGGCTACAACAAACAACTCTAGCTGGGCAGTATTCATGAAGGTACTGGGTGGTACTACCCTTAATTTGTGCCGTTTCTGGCTCTTCCACTCCACTCTGTATGAGTCTGTCATCTTGTGACTTATGTGAAGGTGGCAAAGCTTGGAGGTAAAAAGTGCCCTTCTGCCTGCTTCTTTGCATCAGTTTAAGAAGAAAGATCCCTTGCTCAGGGTCTTATAGGTGTTCTTGTAGGTCAGAGGAAAGGATACATCATTATAGGATTTCTCCATTAGTCAGTTCTAGGGTCTACTGGGGCTGTAGTAGTATATGCCCATATAGGGAAAATTTATGGAGGGCCCCCATGCTGAAGTACTGATGGGGGCATTTCCCTGTGAATGGGTGAAAATACACGTAATAATGTAAGGAGGTGTCTGGTACTATAGACATTTATAGAAACGGGGGAGAGAATTGATAAATGAGGATACACATGCCCAGTCTAGTGGTAATGAAGGGAGAAGAGAAATAGTGGAAGGTCATAACAGAATCACAGAAAACTAGGGTTGGAAGGGATCTCAGGAGGTCTTCTAGTCCAACCCCAATGCTAAGGAATGGGGGAGAAATTAAAGGGGGAGGACAGTCCTGCTGTTATCAGGCAAAAAGAAGTTTGCAGTGGTTGACCTAGCCCTATACTCTGGTGGGAGAAATCCCCCTGCCTCCCATACGCAGCCTTCATAGGTATGCTCCTGCATATTCACAGTGATGAAAATAATAATATTAAAATTGGTAGCAGAATCAAATTAATGTAGTCTCCTGCAGCAGAAATATTTACCCGATGTGTCCTGCCAGTTAGAGAGATTGGCATTAAACCTAGACATTACCTCATCTTCCTGGGCAGACAGCCTATTTCTATGCTAAGCAAGTCTGCAGGAGTGAACAACTGAATACCTGCCTGATTAGCTGTGTAGCAGCAGATCCTGGTTGGAAGCGATTTCCCTTAGCGCTCTCTCTTTTGCTCGCTCGCTCTCTGCAAGGTTTGTCACTATGCATTATCAAACTATGTTTTTCATCTTGAAGGGCACGTCGCAGGGAAGATTTGCCAGACAGGTGGGCAAGTAGAAATGCTGATCCAAATCAAAAAGGTCAAGATGAACAGAAGGAAGAAAGTAAAGAGAAAGGGGGGGGGCGTGCATCTCCCCCTCTCTCTCTCTGCATCTATCAGTGCCAGCTAGGTGAAACTGGATTAATGAGGAAGGGAGAGATGAGTACAAGGGAGATTGTGCTTTTGAGGAAAGAGAAGATTTTGTTTTTTGAGTACAGATGAGGGTTCCTTTCTGAAAACTTTAATTGGCTACCATGGTAATTTCTTTAGCTGTGTTCCTGGGTGGCAAGTCTTAGGATCTCTTGCTGGGAATAAAATCAGAGCATAATTATAACAGCTGGTATTTGCGGAGCACCTTCCATTTAAGGATCCCTTAAATTGTGTTTATAAGTGCCTATAACCCTTGAAGAATTAAGCCTCCTAAGATGCCTTTGTAGCAGGCAAGAACAAAAGTAAAAAATGCATTAGAGCATCCTTCTTCAGGCACCTCAATACACTCTGCCCTGAGAAGGCAAAATGACTTGGGATACTCTGCTTAGCTGCTGCCATTCTTTCTTTTTCTCAGCGTGGCTCAGAGAGCAAGGACAGGATTTTGCCCCAAGTGAAGCACCAGACATCTCACAGTGTTTCAGTGACTTTCTAAGGAATTATGATCAGGGTTGGTAGCCCAAGATTTTTTTTTTTTTTTTTTTTTTTTTTTTTTTTTTTACTGACAGCTAAACTTTTTTACTGACACATGTTATTACTGATATGTTTTACATAATGTAAATGCAACTATTTTGCCAGGCTCTAGCCTGTGACCAGATCCCATTAAAAGTGGTGGGTTCAAATTCAGGGGTTTAACATTAAACACAGTAAAAAAGTTTGGTTGTCAGTAAAAGGTTTGCAGTAAAAAAAATTATTGGGTTTAGCAGCCCTGCTTGACTGCAGCAATGATTTTACACTGCTCCCCACCCCTATCCTCACCAGCCAAGGGACTCCTACTCACCCCCACATCTTGATTCCCCTGACTGCACCCTGCACCATTCAACCCCCCAATACACCTCACAGCCTAACCTTTTCTGCTTCCCTCCTCATCATCAGGGATCCTGGTTTTCTCTGATTAAAAACCCCAAATCCGTGATTAAAATTGAAGCCCCTCCACAGCCCCTCCCCCATGGTGCTAGTGTTCCTCACTCCCCCTCACAGCCTCCCCCAGCTCCACACACACAGGCATATGCACGCACACACAGACGCTCATCCACGCCAGCAGGTAAGTGTGTGTGGGGGGGCCAGATCAAGAAGTGGGGGGGAAGCGTGACCCTGTGCCCACTCCCAGGAGCAGGGCTGGGTGGTGAGGGCAGGGGTGCCCCTCGGCAGGCCGCACACATGCTGGGCAGCCTGATGGGGGGCGGGGGGGTTTGCACACGTGCCACCTGGCTGGAGGGGGAGGTGGGGGCTTGCATCCGGTGGCCACCGCTGCACTGCCACTTGTGCACTGTGGCCAGCCACGTGGCTCTGCCACAGTTCGGGGAGTGGCTGTGGTGGCTGTGTGATGGCCTGCACATGGAGGCCACCACTGCACTGCCGCCGCCATGCCCTGCTTGCCCGCAAACCCATGCGGCTGGGCATGGGAAGGCAGCATGGGGCGCAGCGGAGACTGCTGTGTGTGAACCTCCCCAGCCAGCCAATGTGTGTGCAGTCTGCAGAGGGGCACCCCGGCCTTCACCCCCCAGCCCTGCTCCTGGGAGTGGGCTGAGGTGGGGGGCAGGGAGGCACTGTGGTATGCCACCTAGGGCTGCTGGTGCCCGGTCCGCATCCTACTCCCTTATCCCCCTGCCACCTTCTTTCCCCCAGCCCTGTCCCACAATCCTCAAGCCCCACTTACCTCCAGGCTGTATGGGCAAAGGGCGAGCCCGAGCCTAAGCCCAGCCTTGGCTGACTCGGAGGCTCAGGCCCAACCCTTCCCCCTCTCCCGTCTCATCTGGGCAGGGCTGGGGGTTTCCTGCCCTTTCTGGTATCAGCTCTTGCAGGCTGGAACTGTGCTAGCTGCCACAGCTCTTTGCAAAAGCAGAGGATCTGCGGATTTCTCTGCAAAATGGGAAATCTGTGTTTTCTCTGATAAACGTACAGAATCCATGGTTTTCTCCATTTTTCTGTGGGATATGGAAAACCTGGATCCCTGCTCATCAACAAGGTACATACCTACAAAGAAGCCTACCCAGACTTTACTGACAGCCATTTTTAGACTGATATTTTTTTACTGGCAGTCAGTTAATTCACTGTCAGTTGGCACCCGTGATTGTCTTCTGGTCCAACCACTAGGCCCCTTAGTATCTGTAAACAGACTATCTGTGGGTGGAAGGAATGTAGGAAATACATTTTCAGTCCATAACAATATGTAGCTAATCACCTCTGTCTGGGTTCATTATTTATCTAATTAAAAAGGTTAAGATATTTAGTCCCAGGGAGTGATATCATGATATTGTTTGTTTGTTTATGTGATTTATATGCCACCCTTTCTAACAATGGTTCAAGGTGGCTTATAGCAAGGGAAGCAGAACAATTTAAAAGGGCAACTAAAATAAATAAAATAAAACAAAATAAAGCGGAGACCCACTAAATAATCTCAGCTTAGTTTTGGTTGCTAAATACTTGTCCAAGCAGAAAACTTTTGCAGTGCTTCTAAAAGTGGCTTGGTGCCACTCTGTTTCTGACCTAAGATCAGTGTGCTATTTCCATAGACTGACTAGGCTGTCGACAGAGTAGCCATTAAGGTCAGTGGTAATGTCCCCCAGGGAGTTCTGGAATTCCACTGATTCCATGAGTCTCTGGGGGTAGATCAGCCTAGCTGGTCAAGCACCCCAATAGGAACAACGGAGGACAGAGGTAATGGTCCAACCATTACAGGAATGTCACAATATCCCTTATAATTGGAGTCTCTGTATCTAGATACATACAAAACATTAGGTCTGGAATATGCCCTGATTCATAGGTCAGCCCAGTTAATATCTAGGATAGCCTCATGGTTGACCTGAATGCCAAGAAGTCCCACTCCAGCCTCAAAGAGTAGGCCTGAGTGTGCATGTTGAAGTCCCCCAAGAAAAGAAGTCTGGGCATCCTCAATACCACCTTTGAGGCTAGTTTGGCTATTTCAGTCAGGGAATCAACTATGCAGCAGGGCAGTCCATACACCAGCAGAATCCCCAACTATTCCTGACCTCAAGCAAAAGGTAGACAAAACGTGGACAAATTTGGCACTGGACAAAATGTACAAATTTGGCACTTCAATGGGCTAGATTTTACTTGAATATCACTGCAACTCTGCCCACCCCATCCCCCTATCCTCGGATGATGCTTCACTGAGTATCCAGAGTATTCATTCCAGCTCCATGTATTCATACAAAATTGAGCCTTCTGTACTTCATGTCTGCTTTTGTGGTTTAGAAATCTGCAGTCACCTGGCACCTGGATGGTGCTTCTCCACTAGAAAATGTCTTATTTATTTTACAAGAATCAGAACAAGTCTAAACTGCAGCTATGCTGTTGCTGAAAAAGAAATGTCATAAATTAAGAAAAGGCCCAAAGTATCAGACATCCTCCCATTCTGCCAACAGCTGACACAAATTTCCCTTTACTTATTTAACCCACTCACCAAGCAAGTGTTAAAGTAATGTTTCCACTTTTTCAAAGGAGACAATGTCCTAGATAGCATGGTGTTTAGAAATACAAGGCCTAGAATCAGTACATCTATGCCTTCAAGGAGTTCTTTTCCAATAAGGGAATTCTCTGCTCATCAACTTCTGTATCCTGAGTGCCAGAAAGGAGCGACAAAATAATTAGAGAATTAGCCTTTATTTTAATTATACACCTGTTTTATAATTATTTTCATTATATTTCTTCAAAGAAAAGCACTATGGGAGGCACCTAGCTACAACAGGGTGCATCTACATGTGCAGTTAATTCAACTGAATAAAAACTCCAGTGCAATTTGAACCAGAGTAAAGTAATCTGAATGTCACCGTCTACATGTGCGTTTAAGCGCAATAATTTACTCCACCATCCGATAGTACTTGTGTCTGATGAGACTATCCAGTGGCGCAGTAAATTAGTCTATACTGACCTAATTGTCATGCACATGTAGATGGTGATGGTTTACTGTGCAGCAAATTAGTGTACTGCTCAGTAAAGTGCATGTGTAGATGTAGCCACTGTGAGTAACTTGAAACCAGTATTATGCAGTGGGAAAGACTGGTGCCACTTGCAGAAATAGAATCAAATCCTGATGCTAGTCAAGGGAACAATGAGATCTTACAGCAACCATCCATTGGGTAAAGAAAGGAAAGAGGTCTGTTCAAGATCTCAGTTAGTTTTGCCTAATATCAAAGTCCCAGATTTTTTTTCCTGAGGTGTCTAATGAATCATTTCAAGCTAACATTTTTCTCCAGAGGTATGAATCATAATAATCAAATTCTGCATCATTCCTATACTCCATTATCTTGTAGTCTTGTGAGATCAGTTTCCTTTTTTTCTAGCGATGCATTAAATCAGGGGTATCAAACATCTGGCCTACAGAACTGCTCCATTTGACTCACCAGGCTACCAGAAATTGCAGGAGCGGTACTTAGTAGGCATGGTTTGCCATACAATTCAGGTCTCTTATAGTTGCCAGACTCCTCCACCAGACCACTGCTACAGCTGGAACCTCTGCAGTTGCCACAGGCCCTGCATATCCAGCCCTGGATGAGCCTCATGGTCTGTGCACAGCCCAGCATGAATTTAATACCCCCACATGAAAATAAATGCCAGTTATTGATAGGATAGTGTCTTTTAGATTTGGTTGTATATGTATACCTTTATTTCAAGGGCAGAACCCTATACAGGTTGGTATATGCTGAGAGGAGCAAACACTGAATAAAGAGACTTAGTTGGGGAAAAAAAAAAAAAAGCCCTCAAAACTTGAGGACACTTCAGACATTTTACCCAAGTAGCAAGAGATGCACCAAGTCGGTTGGCTTTTCATGAAAAGACAAGTGGACACTTTAAGACATTGCTGGATGATAATTTGTAGCTGAATTCATTCTATAATTAATTGCATTTATTGCTTTAAGAATTTCAGCCTTTAATTCATCGGAACTGGCAATGGGGTGAGGGGAGAAGTGAGTTCTAAGTTATCTAAGTCATTAGCTTGTCAGATATGAGAGGTACTTGTACTTTAAACAGGAGCATGAAACAGTCAGCTCCATAATCCTTGTGCCTGCAGGCATGAATGACTAACAGAGGGGAAAAAAAATAGCTCATTTCTAAAATGAAGTGGCATTTTCCATTCTGTTGTCTTTGTATTAAATGAATGCATATTAGGTTGATTATCTAATTCTCTAAATTTTCTGAAGAGCAAACAGAAACTGGACATAATCTATTTTTATGTTACAATTTTTGCTCACTTTGTGCAAAAATCAAAAACATTGCAGCTTATGACAGGACAGAAAATATTTTATTACAATAGCTATGCTCAATGGAAAATAAAATGTTCAAGCTGTGCAAGTAAGAGGAAGATTGTTATCTTTTTACACTTCTTTTAGTATATTTCTGTATTTAATTTTAATTCCAGCTCCCCATATTCAGTGTAGAAATTCATAAACCATTGAGTAAGCTTTACTCTTCACTGGGTAATTTTTCTTTTATTCTAATACAGTTCTTTAAAATGAGGTATCTTGTTTATCTTTTGCTATCAGATTCTCCTTGTTCTGATGAAACTGGGTGCATCTACGTGAGACGCTTTACTGTGCATTAGACTAATCTAATACACAGTAAAGCATCCCTGTCTACATGTGCGCAGCAATTACTGCACAATATATACTGCACAGTAATGCATCACGCGACATATGTAGATATGCTGATTGCTACCGGTCAGCCCAAGTAGCAGGCGGCCACCAGGGGCAAAGAGAGCTGTCCCAGCTCAGTGGGTCACTGCCTCCCAGTCATGTGGAGATTGGGACCCATCTCAATCTCCACGGGGCAGAGAGAGATATCCTGGATGCTGGGCAGCTGTCTCCCAGCCATGTGGAGATCAGGATGAGTCCTGACCTCCATGAGGCTGGGAGGCAGCTGCCCACCCAACTGGGACAGCTTCTCCCACCCCTGCTCAGGACCAGTCCAGTCTCCCTTTACCTGGGTCGGAGGTGCCTGTCAAGTTGGGATACCACCCCCTGGCCCTCCTGAGCGCAGAGCTAAGCCCCTATGCCCCCTGGCAGTCACCAGCCAGCCTGGCTGTTGCAGTGGGCCAGAGCAAGTTGAGAGCAGCCTTGGATTGGTCTGCTCTTGTCGGGCTCAGTTTGCTCCCAGTTGGGGTGGACATGTAGACGTGCATTGAGGAGCACTTTAATTTTCTGCACAGAAAATTCAGGTGAATTAATTGCATGTGTAGACACGCCCACAGTGTGCAATTCAACATGGAGATCTAACAGACTCCACTATGCAACACATCATCTTTCTTTAAACATCCTCCTTTTCTTTCCAATGGTGTACAGAAGCTTTGGCAGTTTATGCAATGGCAGAGTCAATCTACTTCATTCAGTGCATGGTTTATGTGGTCCTTAGGCTCCTATCTAGTTGAATAATTGTTGTGGGCCCCTTATCTAAGTGGCTGAATTCCTTTCAGATGAGAGTTCTGTACTCATAATAAAAACCAAAATATGATATCTGTGTCCTTTCATGTGTAATCATGAACTTTGGGAATTTTCTTGGCTTATATTTTCTCAGTTTTATTTTCTATTCTAACAGTTATTTATGCTCCTTGTTACAATAATGTGATTACAAGTTAATGATCATCTAATTTTCTTTGAAAAATCATGTGCAGAAATTCTTTATTTTTCTTTTGTAGCAGCACTGTCAACAGCTGTCAACTGAATATGCATACAACTTTAATCCTGTTGCTTGTTATTAGGGCTGTGCAAAGCTTTGGTCCCTGATTCGATTTGGTGGCCGAATCTCTGAATCTGAATCAAATCAGAGGACCCTTTAATCTCTCCGAATTGAATCGGAGCCCTCTGAATTGATTCAGAAAGATTTGGAGATAGAGACAGCTTTAAATGTTTTTTCTACATACCTCTAGTTAGCAGGGGCTTGTGAGTGCTGCAATGCTGGGGCACTTCTGGGTTCACCAGGGAGTGTGCTGAGGGGCCCCCCCCACACCCTGCAACTCGGCAACTGATGCCTCCTGGGTCTGGGAGAGGCACCCGGAGTCCCCCCGCAACCGATTGCCGAGCTGGGGAGGCGCAGGGGGTTCCCCCCAGCACACTTCCTGGCAGACCCAGCAGTGGATCAGAAGTACTTCTGGTCCACTTTTGGGTTCGCCGCCCCCCCGCACTCCTATGGGTTGGTCTATGCATTGCAGCTATCATGAGCCACACCTGCTACCTCAAAGTATGTAGAAAAAACTTTTAAAGCTGCATCTGCGTTCTCTGAATCTTCAGATATGGATTCAGCTGAATTGAATCGGGGACAGTGATCTGAATCAACAAATTGAATCACTTTCTCTGATTTGGGCCAAATCCGAATCGAATAGGGCCTGCTTTGCACACCCTTACTCGTTATTGTCTATCTTCTTATACTTTTCCTAGTATATCTCCATATATCAGTATTTAGAATCAGATATCATTTTGAGGAGTATTAATCTAACTTTTTCATTTCTGTATTTTTTTTGGAGGTGCCAGCTTTCACTCTAAAACAAAATCGTGTGGTTTATGGCATCTGTCCACAACATTCAAATGTTGTCTTTGTATTTCAAGAGCTAATACTAGCGAATGCTGCAAAATGGTGAAACATGCTTCTTGTCCACTATTCTGCTATAGAAGAAAGGACAGGCAGAAGTCCAGTCCCAGCATCAGATAGAATGGTGGGATTGTTCCTTCTTCTGCTGCTGGGTTCACCAGAGTCCCAAAGATAGGGCATAGTTGCATAACCCTCAACACTTCCCCAAAGACCTGGTTTCATCATGGGAGAGAGGAGGCAGTTTGCACCCCACAAAGATTAATAGCACTTGGCATATAATCTCTGCCCACCCAAGAGCTCTCACAAACCTTATATCACTTTACGTCACAAGACACTGTTCTAGCACAGGGCTGTATTCATGAGTTGCAATTAAACCCTTTGTGTTTTTCTGTAGTAACATTTCAGTCACTCTGATGCTAATTAAAATAATTACTTTTATTATAAGCTAAAAGTATTTTAATCTCCCTTTTTTAAAAAAATTGTTCTTTTTAAGACAACGTAATGCTCATAAAAGATGCTGGATTGGTGCATCTGGGGACTCAGCTGTAGATATTGTTTGTATAAAGCAGTGCAGATTTGCCCAAACACTTCCACTGAAGCTGTGAAGTGCTACCTATAAAATAGCAAAAAGCTCCATCTTCATACTCATTCAGTTCTTGGCTTCCTTATGAGGCATCCAGCAGGCAAAATTGGCAAACCGCTAGTTGTTACAAGGGGTCTGTTTCACTCACCTTTGCTTAGGAACCAGGCTGAGGGGACAGAATTCCTTCACATAGGCCAAAGAGCCTTCAGATGGTAATGGGCCTTTAATCGCATCCAAGGGAACATGGATTTGAACCAGTGACTTTGCAACAAAGACTCTGTATCAGTGGCCAGTCTCTGAAACCATTCAGCCCTGGTTTCTTTGTTTTGTTTATTAGGTGTGGTGCATCTCATGGAGTGTAGTCCACAAGGCTTACTGCGGACTCGGTCTTCCTGTTAGTATTGTTGCTAGGTTAAAAAATAAGGAAGCAATATTTAAATAACCTTTGTTATAGGAAGCAATCTAGTGTTTACCTTGCACCTTACAAGCAAAATCATTCCCATACACTTAAATATCCAGAAGAGGAAAAGTAAGAACAATCAAATTGTTCAGTATTAGCAATTTCCTATTGTTGATATCAATACAGGTAAAGAATTTTATCGGTTGTCTTAAAATATAGATAGTAAGATATTTAACCTGAAAACAGTCTTCTCTTAAGTGGTTACTCATAAGAATATTTTAAGAAATTCAATGTAGTGCTTACAAATATATTGGATGGAGTCTAGTGTCTGATAGAATTACCCAGCTTTTGGTAACATATTTTTTTAAAATTTTAAGTAGGGATATAGCCCTAAAGAGATGCTCTTGTAAATTGTTACTTCTTCAGAGAATTTACTTTAGACCAGGAACTGGCCAAAATGTTGATTTTAATTTTTGTTACAGCATGGTTGGAAGCACTAAAGAATCATGATACTACCTGGCTGTATCTCCTTTCTTGCACCGTTTTACTGTGTGTACCTGGAGCAAATGTTTAAGAAGAGATTAAGCTGACTGAATATTAAAGGGTCAGATGTTGAGAAGGAGATTAACTAAAGAGAAGAGCATACTCTCTGCAAAACCTTTCAACCCTTAGAGGGTTTTTTCCCTCCCATTTGAGGTGATTTTACCTGTTTAACAATAAAGACTACAAATAATGACTGCTTGTAAGGAGACTATAATGAACTCCCCAGGGACTGTATTTTAAATTCAGCTGAAAATTAAACCACTACCTGTGGTTGTGCTTCTAGATGATATGGTATTTGTGAGGAAGAAGAAGAGATTTGTGCTGTGCTAAACTTAAGTTGTACAGATTTCTGAGTTTTGGACATTGTGAAAAGTTTGTTAATGATTGAATAGGTATGCATGTGAGAGAGGTGAGAGAGCTTTTTAACTAGAAGCTTGAAAGTGAGGCAAATGTTAGGATACTGGACTAAAACACTTTTCACTCATTTCTTGACTGTCTACAGCTGTTTGCTTTTTACATTAATAACAGCTAAAAGAATAAAACTTGACGAATGGCACTAGTTTAACAGATGCAATACTCTACAAAATGTTTATAAACATGATTGACTTGGGTATCATAACAGTGTTGCTAGAAGAGTTAAGTAGCATCGACCCCCTACTTCATCTTTTTAGAGGTGGGGAAATGGTGGGTTACAGTAGGAGTCTAGCTCATAATTTCACAGGAAATCTGTAGCAGACTTAAGGCTAGCATTCACTTTTCCTGATGTGTCCAATCCTGTGTTTTAAGCATTAGATTACAGTTAATATTTGAATTGTTAAATGGATAATGTAAAGTATGACAATATAATAATTCAGGGGGAAGTTGGCAGCTCAGAACAACAGGGCTCCATGATAGAGGCAAAGCTGAAGTGCCAGATTATACAATTAGCTAATTCAACCAGCTGAGTAGGGACCTGAGGGATCATAGCTATTTAACTGAAGGCCACATCTTCACACTTCGCTCTGAAAGTGCTTATGTATACTTTTATACGTGCAGAACACACACAGCCGTGCACACATGAAATTCAAATTGCATGGTTAGAGCAGCAATTAATCAGTCTGTGCATGGAAATTCTGTTTGCTTGTGAATAATTTCATGCTTGAAAATATGGCCCTGAAAATCCTTTTCTCTGATGCTACTTTGTTAAATAATAAAATATTTATAGACTGCTCTGACAAAAAGTCCCAGGGGACTTTACAATCCAAACACAATTAAAAGCAGCATCAAACATTGATCATCTTCATTTTTGACTGAAAAACTAAAACCAGATTTTGCCTCTAAAGAGAGGTAGGAAACAAATTGCATAACCATGGGGCAGAAACACTAAACACTTCAGACCCAAGTGTCTCTAAATGATATTATATGAAGTGCACAGTTGTTCAAAGCATTTGTGCTTTGGGAGGGTTTTCCTTGAGTTCGTTAAATATGTTGCGCTTCCTGAGTGCCTCAACACACAGGGGAAGGGAGCAGAGGAGACTGTAACAAGTATGTAATTTGCACCTCTTAGCTCAAAGCTGAAGAAAAAGGGTTTGTAAATCACAGAGTGTTGAAGTGCTGGAGAAATGGTTAACACTCGCAAATGTGTGATACAGTTTAATGACTAAAGCAGCCAGAATAGTAAAGATCCAAGTTATCTTTGTTACTGAAGATGCCAGGTGAGAGAGAACTTATTTTTTGGGCCTGAATCTTTCATATTCAGAATGTTTTTATGACAGCAAATTACACAGAAGCAATGTCACAGAGGCATAATACCACAACATATTCCAAATGTTTCTATGTAATCTGATACCTCATCATCCTTCTCAATGTGATGTGACCTCCCCTCTAAATGTGAATAGGGTGGGAACTGGCTTACCATTGACAGTTACTAGGAACATTCAGGCACATCTTGAAAATGGGGAACCATTCAGGAAATGGTAAATCATAAATCTATTACAAGAAACATTCTCTCATAGACTAAAGGACCAGAATTCTACCAGAAAGGAGTTGTTGTGTGGGACGATGGAGTTTACTTGTGTCTAACCATGTTTTTATTGCCCTGCAAAATATCTCTAGGAGGGAGGAAGCATCATATTGGCTAGGAACAGGCATTCAAAAAGCCTGAGCATGAATTGATTCAGTTTTTGCAGGTTAGTTTAACCTACAGAGAGTGAACCAATTTACAAGTGGATAGACATTTGGCACATGCCTGCAGTGGCTCAAACCGGAAGTCTAGGGGTGCTAAAGCAGCCCGCCCTTCTCTTGCACAGGGAAGCTGATCTGAGGATGGGGAGTGTAGCCAGGCCCCGGCAGGCCTGCCCCAGCAACTCCCTGACAGCCAGGAGCAATCCAGGCACACCATGCTATCTGGCCCCAGAGAAGAACTCTTCCCCCTCCTTCCTCTACCACACCACCGCAGGGCTGGAAGGGGCGCCCTGTTTGGTACGGGGGGGGCCTCTTCTCCCTCCTCCTCCCTCCCTGCGGTGGGGTGGGGAGGGGAACTCTGTGAGGCTACCTGGCCCTAGAGGGGGACTCTTCCCTCGACTCCTCACCCCCAGGGCAGGGGGAGGCTCTGTTGCATGTTGGGGGGAACTTTCCCCCCTCATTCTTCTCTTCCCAGAGGGGCAGTGGGAGCACAGAGCTCAGCTGGGCAGGGTGTGGGGTGTGAGGGAGGGTGGGGGATGTAGGGACTCCTACACACTCCCCTCATGGCATGTAGCCCCCGCTGCCTGGCAGCAGCAGCAGGTGGGGAGGTCAGGGTGCTTGTTCCCAATGCATGCATGGCTTTGCCCAGTGCTGCGCGGGGGAAGAGTGTGGGGCCTGCCTTATCCCTGTGGCTTTGCTCCCTGATCCTGAGCCTGCAGGAGGGAGAGCCCTGTACTGGAGGCAGCTGCTTCCCCCAGTCCCCGTTGTGCAGGTCCCGCATTCTGCCAGGAGTGGAGGGAGCCCTGCCTCTCATTTCCCTACAGAGTCCAGCATGGGGCTTCCCCATATTAGTGTGGAGCTGCAGGCATGTAGCCACAATAGAGGCAGCTAGCACTGCACTGGGGGCAAGGAGCGGAGCCTACCTGTCTGCTTCTTTTTTTGTAGCTGTGCACCACACCTGCAGCTCTTCACTTGCACAGAGAAACCCCATGCTGGACTCTGGGTAAGCAGGGGGCAGGACTCCCTCCACTCTTGGGAGAGTATGGGACCTGCACAGTGGGGACTGGGGAAAGCAGCTGGTTCCAGCATGGGGCTTCCCCCATTGCAAGGGCTGAAGCTGCAGGCTCAGGACTAGGGAGCAGAGCTGTGGCGATAAGGCAGGTTCCACTCCCTACTCACGCGCAGCGCTGGCTGCAGTGGCACTTGCGCCAGGCACGAATGTCCTCCCTAACTGCTGCTGCTGCCAGGCAGTGGGGGCTGCATGCCATGGGGGGGAGTGTGTGGGGGTTCCTACATCCCCCACCCTTCCTCACCCCACACCCTGCCCAGCTGAGTGCCGCACTCCTGCTGCTCCTCTGGGGGGAGAAAAAGGAGGGGGGAAGTTCCCCCCAGCATGGAACATGGGCTCCCCCTGCACCCCGCCCCTGCTCTGGGGCTGGGGAGTATCGTATGGAGCCCCACACCTCCCAGCCCTGCAGTGGCAGGGGGGAAGGGGAAGAGGAGGAAGAGGCCCCTTCCAGCACCTCAGAGTCCCCCTCCCTACCCTGGGAGGAGGGGGAAGTGTCCTCCCCAGCGTGGGACAGAGCCTCTCTCCCAACCCTGCAGGACAGCCCTACAGTCCCATTTAAGGTCAAGGGGGCAGGGAGAAGGGTTCATTCCAGGACCAATGGATACAAACTGCTGGAAGGCCGCTTCAGGCTTAATACCAGGAAAAACTCCGTCACAGTCAGGGTGTCCAGACCGTGGAATAAACTCCCTCCAGAGGTGGTGCAGTCACCTACCGTGGTGGTTTTCAAGAGGAGACTGGACGGTCACCTCGCTGGGGTCACTTGGCTCCAGTTGTCTTCCTGCCTAGAGTGGGGGGGCTGGACCCGATGATCTGCAAGGCCCCTTCCAGCCCATAAAAATCTATGAATCTATGGAAGGAATTGCATTGAGCTTCACTGAGACGGCATTATATTAAAGTAGGCATCATCACCACAGTTTTTTAAATTACTGGAAGGTCCTGTACAGCAGTGTTATATACTTGAATACAGATTTGACCACTTACTTCATGTTGATTCAGGAACTTGCTACAAGGCTGTGCCCATTGATATATAAATAGCCATTTTTTTTTGATACAGCAAGGAAGAAATTTCCTTACTGGCTTGGCTATTGTCTGGTTGGGGTTCAGGTATCTTTTCAGATGGTGGCCTACCCAGGTATGGAATCACAGTGGAAGCCCATGGGAAAGATTGATATTGCTCAAGGGAGACCATGTGGGAGACCATTGCTCATGTCTTCTGTGAATCAGCCATGCTGCTAACTCCCATCAGACTGAAGATGGGATTAAGTGGATCTCATTTTTCATTGAAGTAATATTGATACCTCCATTATCATCCCTGGTAGCTGATCTTTTGTTAAGTAGCATTTTGTGGTGCCCTGTTGAGGAAATAAATAATGGAAGGCGCTGAACAGTCTGAAATATGTCTTGCCATTTTTACGAAAATTTTTATTTTCCCTTTTTCCTATAATCTGCCGAGGGAGGGAGGAGGGTTCTGCATGGCGGGGAACAGGTCTTCACCAGCAGTATTACATTATTGAAAAATGGGTTGAGGTACCTCATTTTTCTTGGTATGAACAGGGGAAGCATTTATTTAGGTGATGACTAATTTGTATACTGAACTTCTTATTTCAAAGGAGTATTTAGCCATAGAAATTAGGAATAAATCTCACCCTTTTTCTAGTGATTTATTTCTGCCATTGAATTCTGTGCGTTAGTAATCTCAGTAGGATTACTACTGAGTAACTAGGGCTGGGAGAGTGAAGTCCAGCCCCAGGTGCTAACTAAGAGGCAGGGCCAGATTAACCCTTTAGTGGGCTGTAGGCAAACAAAGCCGTGGGCCCCCACATTTTTAACTCAATAATTATATATAAAATAAGCACAACTGGGCCCCTGCTTTATTTAGCACCCTAGGCATGTGCATAGCTTGCCTATGCATTAATCTAGCTTAGAGGAGTGCTTATATGGTCCCCACCCCCAAGGTGTCCTTTCCAAGGAGGTGCTGCTTAGTGCTGCTCCTGCCTGGCTATAGTACAGGCAACCGGGGAGCCCGCACTGCTGCCTATTTCTCAGCAGCAGTAGCTGCTGTCTGAGTGGAGAGTCCCATCAGGTAAGACTCTGCTACCCCTCCCCACCCTGCCCTGCCCTGCTCTCCAGTGTTCAGCGTAATCCCCCCATGCCCTGGGTGCTGAAATGGTTCCCTATGTCTCTGAGTAATTGTATTCTTCAAAAATGCATTGCACAATTCTTTGTCCTGTTTTCATCTCTAATTATAGAATATAACTCTGTCATCAGCTACTTGCTTTGCTTGCTTGATAATGATTTTTCCTTGGCTTATCTTCTTCCTTACAAAATTTCCTTTTTTTCCTGAGGATACAGAATATGATTTACTTACCTCTGAATTACAGTGTAACTGGAAAGTGAATGTCTGTCACCCTGTGCATGTGTGATTCCTGATTCCTGAACAAACCTAGGGTTCTGGTGGGAGGAGAGGCCTTGAGGGATTGCTGATAGGGAATAGCTAGCAAAGTTCAGCCAGTCTAAACAAAGACCAGTGAAAGCTTCCAAAATCAGGGAAAAAGAGATGGATTCTGTTCTTTTCTGCAGTACTAGCAGTCTACCATTGCACTGAAATGTAGTAGTTGTCTGTGAACAAAGATGAGTTAAACTCCCCTGGATGGAAGTCATCTGGTCTAAATGATAAACTGTGAAACTAGAATACAAAAAAGAAATCTTTATTAATATGAGGCTCATGGTGCAAGGGCTTTATATGGTATTGGATTAGAAATGGAATATGAATACTAAGTCAAATATGTACATGTGTAATATGTAGTGATTCATGGCATCACCTAAGGGCAGAGTACAGGTTTTTCAGATCCCTTAATCGTGTATTTCCCTACCTTTAAAATGTTTGGATTTCTTTTTCTAATTAGCCTTTACTTCAGGCTATTTTTTCAGTGCGTCAAGGTTGTTTTGAAGATAAGGACAGCATTTTTGTAATTTTTCCTGTTAAATTATTGATATATTTGCTCAACATTAACTCTGGTTTAATCTTTTTTGGTCTGGGAATGCACATATATGTGTTGTTGGTTTTTTGGTTTTTGGGTTGTTTTTTTTTTGTTTTTTAAGGAAACCCGAATAGTATATTCCTTCACCAATGCCCTTGCAGGTCTTTTCTTTTTTATGGTTTCTGTTGTTTTAGCTTTTATTTCTGATGCAATTTTTTAATGTAAAATGAAAAAAGTTAAAGAACTCTTACAAAAATATGTGAAATATCAATGTGTATTTTCTTCTTTGATTTTAATTGTTCTTTTGGAGCTTTTAAGATTTCAGTAAAATTATATAAGTTCATCTTGTCAGTGGGGAAGTAAAGATTCTCACTCAGCATTTCAGAAGTGAAGTGCCCTAAAATGAGTTTGCACTTTGAGTTGGTTAACAGATGTAATAATTTATAGAGACATATTAAAAGCTATTCATAGAGTGAAAGGAGGACATAGATTTTTTTTTCATTTTACTTTATTTCTTTTTTAATTTTCAAGACAAGGCAGCATGAATGAAAAGCAAAGAAAGTACATCTGTAGCTATATATGTCAATAAAAATGCAGTGTTTTTTTGGTTTTTTTCATCACACTTTAATCAGCCACTTCCAGAGGCAGCATACCACCTTGGAATATAGTGGCAGGGCTCTTGTAATGACCCAGGGCTCTTCTAATGCCTACTTTGTTAGGACCTAGAAATACTAGAAAAAATAGATCTGGAAGAGACCTCGGGGAGGTCATCTAGTCCAACCTCCTGCTCAAGGCAGATCAATCCCTGTGTGAACCATTCCAGACAAGTGTTTGTCTGACCTGCTTTTAAAAACTTCCTAGGAGAGAAACTACACTACATATTTTTCCTAGTGTATAACTACCCTCATAGTTGGAAAGTTCTTATATCCAACCTAAAATTCTCTTGTTATAATTAAGATTAAGACACAAAATTAAGACTTTAGACTGGTTGCAATTTGAGATTTTTTTTATCCTGCCCCATGAAGCCAGTCTGTGGCTGTCACCATCCTCTTTTAACTACTCTTCAGGTATTTGAAGACTTTTATCAAAACTGTCCTCAGTCTTCTCTTCTCCAGCCTAAATAATCAGAGTTCTTCCAACATGTCCCCCAAGTCCTGTTTCCTGGAACTCTAATAAATTTTGTTGCTCTTCACTGGACTTTTTCCAGTTTATCTGCATCTTTCTGAAGTGTGGTAGCCAAACTGCCTCTTCCTGTACTTGGGTTTGAATTCAGTCAGAATAGCCTGAAGATGGAAGATATTTAAGCGAAAAATCAGTCTTTTTTTTTTTTAATTCCAGAATAGCCCTTTTTGGTCAGTTGGGTCATTAAAACATTCAAATGAAATTAAGAATCTTTGTTGTTTTAAGAGTTCAGATCCTGTTTTGTTTTGTTTTGTTCTTCAATATTGGCTTGCAAATAATTAATTTTTAATTCCCTAGTTTATTCTTTGTGCATGTGTATTGCAAGTTCCAGGCAATTGTAGTTACATATTGCAGTGCAACTATCATTTCAGTGATGTCTATGCAAAGCAGCCTCAGAAGTGTAGGGGTTTCCTGTAATTTATTTACATAATGCACAGAATTTTGGGTTTGTTCCATTACTTCCAGGTCAAAGTAAGTTAATGGAAAAGATGTGGAAACTATCTGTATCAACATTTTTGTTTGAAACATTTAGGTTAAAAAAGGGACTAGGTAAATTCAAGGTTCAAAAAGGGACTAGCAAGTCCGTGGATGATAGATATATTAATGTTGTATTTACTTGACTCCAAGACAAGGTTTTTTCTCCCATTCAACATGGGAAAGGGGCAGGAAAGGCCTCATCTTGGATTCAAGGGCTGGGGCTGGAGCTGAAGCTGAAGCTGCTTCCACTGCCATGCCTGCTGCCTGCCTAGCACAAAGCCATCACGTGCTTTGTGAACCAGGCTGGAGCTGGCATTACAGCCACAGCGTAGGGTAAGTGGTGGCAGGAGAGAGGGGACAAATGGTGTAGTGGAGTAAGTGGAAGGGGAGACAGGTATGAGGGGGAGTGCAGGAGGAAGGGGCCATGCCACCTGCCCTCTGCCACTGCTTTTCCCACCACAGCAGTATGGGGTGACTTTAAGATGACCCTCCAATAATTAGGTTCTATACATGAGAAGTAATGGCAAATGTATGATTTTGCATGTATAGAATCTAGTAATTGTGGGGTGGGGGGGTGTCTTAAATTTGAAATGGTCTTGGATTTGGGTAAATATGTTTGCTAACAGAAGAGTCAGAGTGTCTTCTGGCATCCTGAAACCAATGATTGTGGATGCCAGGGAGAGAAGTGAATAGGGGATAGAGATAACTAGATTTACTGGATTCAGTGTTCTCTCAGTAAAGTGTCCGCTCCTCCCACTGTCTAAGATAGGATATTGCGCTAGATGGACTATGGTCTGACCCAGTATTACACTAATGTTTGTACAGTCTTAAATCCACATAAGTCAGTATCCCTGGTAAGTATTAGTCCCGTTTTATGACACTTTCTTTACAGCTTTTGGCATAGCAGTCATCATGTGGCATGTTGGAAACTGAGAGAAACTGTGGTTAGAATAAAATCTGTATTTCCTGCTATCCTTTCCTGGTAGAGGGTAACCTGGGGATTCTTTGAAGTGGGTGCATTTTAAAGTAGTCTCCAGACTGTTATACTTTATAACTGGACAGATAATCAGGTTGCCATAACTGTTCCTCTGATGGTCTTCCCTTTCTGTTGAGCTAAACAGGAGCTCTGCACAATGAAGAATCCTTTATATTGTCCTTTAATATTAACCTGAAGCAGGTCAGCCAGTGTCCTGTTCAGATAATCTTTTTTTTTTTTTTGAGTTAATTGACCATATACTCACAATTGCACATTGGAACAGAAGCTGTAAATAAAAACTGTAAGTCCTTACTCTTAGACAAGTTAAGTCCAGCCTTCTATAAGATTACCTAATAAACAGCATTTAGGGGATCTTTGAGTAATAACCACACTCTGTGTTCTTTGCAGCCACCACTGCAAAGCCAAAAAGAGAGAGACAGAAGTCTGAACAGTTTTGCATAATGCAGGAAAGGTAGAGAACTAGTAACATTTCATAAAATACATTCTTCTGGGCTTTATGTGAAAAGTAAAAGCAGCAATGACATTAAATAAAAAACTTAATGCCTTAGAATCATGGAAAAATAGGGTTGGAAGGGACCTCAGGAGGTCATCTTGTCCAACCCCCTGCTCAAAGCAGGATATCCCTAACTATATCATTCTAGTCAAGAGTTTGTTTACCCTAGGTCTTAACAACCTCTTCAATACCACCAATGCCTTGAAGATATTGAAATACCTTCTCCACTCCACCCTGTCAAAAGCTCTTTCAGTGTAAGGTGTTTGTTTGTATCCATCTTCTGAATGTGATCTTTCCTATTTACTTACTAGGTTTTCCCACAATTAATAAAACCCCTTCTGTGTTGTTTTCAAATCGAGACTGAATGCCTTCCAAGTACTGGCATACAGTGAATTTCTCACATTCCATACCAAATGTAGATACACTTTTACATGCATCTAATTTTACCTTTTCAAAGGCCAACTCTCTTGCTTGCACTTCACTTGTTATTAAAGCTAGATTCTATTTCAGCATTAAATTTAAAACTTCTTATTTGAAACTTGTAATATAGAATTAGTTGATAAATTTTACAATAATTGGCCTGTCTAGGTTCTTCTACTACATCCACCATCATGGTATCTGAGCGCCTTCCTGTGGGTCCCCGTCTGTCAAAGAAGTGACAAATTTATACAGATTGATTGCAAAAATCTGTTTTACTCTATTTCCTTAAATGCTGCCTCTAAAATTGGAGCCACCTGTTCTTGATAGGCTTTATAGAACTTGGATGGCAACCCATCATCATCTGGCATCATTCCAGTGCTTAAGGACTTAATAGTTTCACTGGTTTTCCATCTTTGAAAAGGCTTTGCACTTCACTAGTAATAGATGCTATGTCAAGTCCATCCTGCCAAATATGCTAGTAAATTTGAGTAATTATCACAATCAGATGTGTATAATTTGAAAAAAAAAAAAAAAAGTTGCATAGATAGCTGGCTATATCAACAGTCTCAGCTAATAAGCTCTCATTTAAAAGTGATCTTCGGAAAATTTTTGAGGGCCTGGTGTGTTTTGTGCTGAGTTGACAATCATTTCCTACCTTGTTCACCATATGAATTCTCTTTAGTGTATATAAATACCATTTTAAATAGAATAGCAGATTGACTTTATATTTAGTCTGTGCAAAATTTGCTGAATTAATCTGTGTGTGGTTTCTTTGTATCTTGCCCTCTTTCAGGTTAAAGTCAAGTGTGTTGAGTGTATTTTTGTCTCAAACATTCAAATGTGCCCTTTACCTTTTATTTTTAGTGGGTTTTTGTCTAACTAGCATTACCCTAAATATGCTGTCTTCAAGTATGGATTAACTGCATTAATCAAACTTAAATTCCAGGGTTTAGTGCAGGAATCAGTGGATGAAATTTAACAGACTGTGGTATGTAGGAGGTTTCATTAGATTAGTGGGGGCCAACCTTTTTGGCAGGCCTGCTAAAAATTAGCCCTGCACCCTTTCCGAATACCACCCTGATCCCCTTCCCCTGCTTGATCTGCTGCTCTGCTTCTTGCTCCCTGTCTCATCTCGCTGTCCACTCCCCTCCTGCCACATACCGCACACACAAGCTACCCATGGCAATTGTGGCATGTGCTGCAAGCTGGCTGTCCCTTCACTAGATTATCTAATGATCGTTTCTGGCGTCAAATGCTATGAAGCTATATCTTGTGTGGTTTTCTTGCTATTTATGCACCTGTGATGCTTAAGGAATCTGTTTCTGTAGAGGGTATGGATTGCATTTGTTAATAAACATTCTATTGTTTTGTATCTATCGAATTACATCCTACATGTTGATTGTAAGGTTCACCTGTGCCTTCTCTGTGGTCTTTTTACCTCCACATAGGGATGAAATTCCAAAGATTAGTAATACAGAGCTAAAAATGAGAGGTCATTAAAGCTTTGATGCACTTCTGTTGGAATATAGACACCTGGGATCAATGAATTGGCTATTGCCCAAAGGACCCAGTCTGCCTAGGTTCCCACTTCATGAGGCAGGGGCTGAGGCAGACCAGGAGTTCATTTAACAAAGCAGGAAGGCCTATAAATTGACACGGTCTGCTGGGAACAACTCTCTCACATCACTGTGAGCAAGAAGAAAAGCACATGCTGGAGGTATATTGTCAAAATGGGGAGGTAAAATGGCCAGGAAATTGTGTGCAGGTGCTACTTATTTTTCATAGATCTGAATGGATAATTATAAGACAGAGTGTCCACAAAGGTGGATTCTTGGGAGAGGGTATGTTAGGCTGCTGATGGGTCACTGGGGGTCAGTGCTGTGCTATAAGGGCAGATGGACTGCAAGGTTCAGTTTCCATAAAAGGACAATTGATACTTGGCTTAACTCAGGAGATGTGCTGGGGAGCTTAAAAGTTTGCTTTTGGGTCCAAACTCACTATGTTGGTGAGTGTCTGATTTGGGAAGTGTGAGCAAGGCTTCATTGCCACTGGAATTGAAAGTTCTGATTTTTTCCCAGTATTTATGAATTTCTTCCTGGAATGACCATAATGCACACTGAAGGAGGATTTGAATACTATGGTGGTTTACAAGTGATTCAAAAAGGTTGCAGATCAATCAATAGGTACATTCTGAAGAAATTCAAATACACATAGAAAATATGAGTCTTCAGAAACAGAGGTGCTCTCATACCAATGACACAAAAGTTAGCATTGGCACAAAGGCAGAGAGAGGCCTGCACAACTAGATGTGAAATAGTTCTTTCTTACAGGTCGACAAAGGTAATTTGTGTATGTGTGATCTTGACACCTCAAGTTTTCTGAATCTTTTCCAAGATAGCTGAAGTATGTCTGCCGGGTTTATGCACAAACCCAAACATTATGAAGTCGTAAGGAACAGAGAAGGAACTCCTAACTCTTTGTCCGAGATTGCTTAGCTTTGTGGATTGTTTGCTTGGCATTGGAGCTCTCTTCATTTGAAGAAAGTGACTGGGTAATGAATGGCTGTGGTAGCTTCAGGTCTCGGCCACTAGAAGAGTGCAGTGTGTATGCAGCTGTACAAGCACCTTTTTAGAGAGAAGCCCTGAAGATGCTAGTTTAAGTGAAGAAAACAAACAGTGGGAAGAAGGGTTATTTCCCCCATTTTACATATGGAGACCTGGTGCAGAGAGAGGAAGAGAACGTGAATTCTGTGGAAGTGCTGGGAACTGAATTAAGATGTTCTGGATTCCAGTCCAGTTTCTCAACCACAGGAACATCTTTCTGCTTTAATGCGTGGCAAGGGAGAAGCATGGGGCATGTCTACTCTGTGACGTCAGTACAGTTGTAAAATTATAGAAAATTAAGATTACAAGGGACCTTTGGAGGTCGTCTTATTTCAACCCTCTACTCAAAGCAGGACTGTCCCCAACTATGTCATCCCACCCCAGGCTTTGTCTAGTTGGGTCTTAAAAAATCTCCAAGGATGGAGATTCCACCATCTCCCTAGGTAACCTGTTCCAGTGCTTTACTACTCTCCTAGTAAGAAGTTTTTCCTAATATCTAACCTAAACTTCCCTTGCTGCAACTTGAGATCGCTGCTCCTTGTTCTGTCATCTGCCACCACTGAGAACAGTCTAGTTCTATCCTCTTTACATCAACCCTTCAGATAGTTGAAGGCTGCTATTAAATTCCCACTCAGTCTTCTCTTTTCCAGACTAAGCCCAGTTCCCTCAGCCTGTCCTCATAACTGATGTGCCACAGCCCCCTCACCATAGTCATTGCCTTCTGTTGGACTCTCTCCAATTTTTCTACACCCTTTCTGTAGCAGGCACAATACTGGACACAGTACTCCAGATGTGGCCTCATCAGTGCTAAATAGCATGTCCAGATGCTTCCAAACATCCATCAACTCCTGTTCATATGCTCTAAAACTGGAAAGGCATTGGTGAAGCCACTTTGGTGTGTCCCTTTAGAGCCACTCTCAATTCCTTGAGAGCTGCTGATGCAGCTGCTGTAGCAACCACATTGACTTGCTTACCTATGGAGCATGTGAGCAGATACAGGTGGGAAGGGTATACCTAGGGACATCTGACTGGGATATGCTGCCACCATATTGTGAACATGCCCTTGGAGTCCTGGGAACTCATTGCTTCTGAAAAACGTATGGATGATAAGGGAGATTGTTTTGGAAACAAGCTCTTCAATCATTCCACTGCTCTGAAAAGAGAGTTGACATAAATGCTCTACTGCAGTCTCTCACAGGAGCCAAGTTCTGGCCAGGTTCCCATTTTGCAGCAGCAGTGACCTTTCAGAAAGAGTTGCCTGCAGATTTTCAGGTTTTCTGTGCACTCATAGGCTCCAGGCAGAATGCTACCCCAGAATGTAAGGAAAAGTGCCTTTAAAACACAGACAGACTGTTATTACTGAAAACTACCTGGATACTGCTGTATTTTAAAAGAGGTCATTGACATGTGAAAAATGATAAAATGCACATCAAGATTTGACAGCCAAAAAGACAGTCTCTGTATAGTACAGTACTTACAAAAAATACCCCGTAGGAATTTTGACTGCTTCAGTGTTGAGATCACAAAGCTGAAGTAAATAATTCATGCTACTATGATGAAAATTGTAAAGTGTGTTTTTCATATTCTCATGCCAAGAAGCACAGAGGCAGTTGACAGCCATTCCAGTATTAAAAGCAGAGAGAGAAAATGAACCTCCAAAGCAGTAAAGATTTTTTATCTCTCAGATGTTGGTGAGATGCATGAGAACATATGTACAGCAGACAGGCTGCTGATGTTACAAAACTGCATACTGCTCACAAATATGGTATCTCATTTCAGTACACATTTTGTCACATATATATTTTGGGGAAAATCAACCCCACAGAGTGAAAACTTAGAGGAATCAGGGCCTGATTCTGTTTAGTCTTGTATCAACATAAAATGGAAATAGCTCCATTTGAATCAACAGAATTATTACCATGTGGAATTGGTACAAAATAAGGGTCTTCAAGTCCTACATTTTAGAGAAGTGCTAATGTTTTGAATGCCTACATTTTTGAATGCCCAGCTGGGGAGACCTTACAAGGACACATTTATTCAAATTGCCTGGCTAACTGTTGTGGATATATAGACAATGATGAAGAAAATTATATCTCTGTTTAACTCATCCATGAAATATGTTAGATTGTATCTCATATAATCTTGTGGTCACCTACTGCTGTTTTTATTTGATGATAACATATGCTTAGCCCTTACTGTTTTCAAAGAAAGATTTTGTTAATTGTAAACATATAAAAACCAAAAGCAGAATTGTGGCATGAGGATTTTTGCTGTTATTTTTTGGGGGGTTGCTTCCTAGCTGTGTGCCTCAGTGCGGTCAGCTCCAAGCATAAGTTTCAGAACCACTGTATACAGAGCAGTAGTGAGATACAGAATCAGTATAACCATGTTGAAACATAGTATGAGGCTGAATATATTTGAAAAAAGATATGGCTTGATAGCCATTTGATAAAACAAGAGACCTCCATTTTGCTGTACCTAGTAAATGCTTTATCTATCATTGAGTATTCTATGCTGCTTTGTATAGTACTTTTTACTACCTTTCATTGTAATGAAATGGAACCCCAAGTTTTCCACTAAAAAAATAGATGCATTTTTAGCATGGCTGATAAAGATGAAATACTGAAAAAAGCAAGATGGACCTAACAACCATTAAAATGTTTTATTTTTGGAGGAAGATCTGCAGAATGACATGTAGTTGTAGGAGAAGTATGGGAAGCCTCAAGCAAACTAGTAAAAAAAAAAAAAAAAAAAAAAAAAAAAAAAAAGTTTTTGG
>NW_017728992.1:86621109-86635601 GCF_001723915.1 Gavialis gangeticus | reverse complement strand
CTTACTATAAACAAAAGTAAAGGAAATATCCCTAAAGAAGCTTGATTTTTCAGTAAGTGCCTATATAAACTTTTAGACTGAGGAAGAGGAAAAAAAAAAAAAAGAGCTTTTGGTAAAGATTTCCTGGTCTGTGCTGTGCAAGCAGAGGGGATGGCTCTCTTACCCTGGCTTCAGTAAAGGAAGAGAAATGGTTTTGTTGCACAGATTCTTAAGACTTGCCTGTAGGCTACACACGGCACTTAGCAACATGTACATACAAACATTTGCTGCTTGCCCAGAAAAGGATCCTCCAGTGAGAACCTTGGGGGAGCATAATAGACAGGAAATGAGGATGGGGAAATCTTTGGAGGGTTGCACATTTTGACCAAGGAGCTGTTCTGATGTTTGTGTGTTTAGCATATCAAACCAGCTGTGACAGGGAGTCCTCACTGTTCATAAGCAAAGCATGGAGTTCAAACCTGTGTCCTGTGGGTTCTTCCGTTAACCCGGTACTACTTTTTCTTCCCATTTTTCTAGTACCAAACCTAAGAGTATATCTGTGCAGAGCTGGAGGTGTGGCTGCAGCTTGTATTGGCATTTCCATTTTATCTTTTCAATTAGCTAGCTGAGGTGCTGATAATACTATAGCCAGGGCAACATGCAACTCAGCACAGACTACAACAGATGTTCCAGGACCTCAAGCAAGTACCTCATGCGGAGCAGTGTGTTGCTACAGTTTCACTGTTATTGGTATCCTCAATGGTTCATTTAAAGCTAGCTCGGTATATTTACTAAAGCTGCAGTCATATCTTGGACTACAACGTAGACATACTCTAAACAGATGAAGAGTTTAACTGTGTTGGTTTTAAAAGCTGTTAGATGCACTGAAAGAAATTCAACCTTTTCTGGTTCTATTTAAATATTTTATAGCTTCTTAATCTATACTGACTTATTGTGTTTGATCATTCACAGAAAATTGTGTTGTGGATTATAAAGAAATAGGATTCATTCAGAATCAGAACACAGTTGAATAGACTCATCATCTTGAAATTGTTTCCTTGGTTGGCTTTAATGACTGTGATTTCCTGATTCTCCTTTTAATTCTCTAACAGTGTGTCTTCTGGAAAATACTTTCGGTGAGTGTTCTTTATGGTTTTGACCACAGTCTTGTTCTTTCTTTTTATACACTTTATTTCTGGGTAGTCTTATCTGCATACACAAAATGCAGGCAGTTTTCAGAAGTGAAGTGATTTTCTCAGCGTCACAATGAGAGCCAGGGCTGGAGTTCTGACTTTCAACTTGGCATGTTCTTGATGTCTTCAGTGGGTAATATTACAATTAGTATATTGTATATTATATGAATGCCTTGATACCTTCCTCAAATCATCTGATTTCCAAACATCAGAGGGTTGAATCAAACTAGTATTTACTGTTCTATGATAAAAAGAGGAACAATAATCCATGATTGGAAGTGGAGGGAAGGGAAGTTGTTGTCATCAGCAGTCCCTCAAAGTGAGGATGACAGGGAAATATGAAGATGGGGAAATATGGTTTGTAAGTGGGTACACAACTAGTAGGCTTGGCACTATGTATTTAATATTTTCATTAATAATTTGGACAGTGGAACAGAGAATATACCTATTACATTTTGAGGGAAACACAAGCTAAGAGAGATTGCAAGCCGTTTGGAGGAAAAGATTAGAATGAAAATGACTGAGAAATTGGAAAAATACTTTGAAATAAGTAGGATGAAAAGTACTTCACTTGCATACGAGTAATCAGCTGTGCAAGTACAAAACGGGGAGTGACTGGTTGGGCAGCAGTTTCATAGGAAAAGATCTGGGGTTATAGGGATGAGAAACTGAATGTGTATCAACATGGCATACTTGTTTTAATAAAAAAAAAAAAAGCAAGCAGGCAAGCAAGCACCGTAATGTGCTTGAGTGTTGGATAGATGACATGCAAAATAATTCTTCTACTTTATTCAGACAGCACTACTAAAAGCCTCAGCTGGACATTGTGTCCATTGTTTGGACTCCACACTCCAAGGAAGATGTAACCCAATTGGAGAGTCCAATGGAAAGCAGCATAAGTAATCAGAGAGCTGAAAAATGACCTATGAGGAAAGGCTGAAAGAACTGGGTTTGTTTAATCTGGAGAAGAAAAGATTGAAGGGAAACATGATACATTTTTAAATATGCAAAAGATTATTGCAAAGTGGAAGATTATAAACTGTTATCTGTTTCCACAGGCAATAGGGCGATGAGTAATGGGTTAATATTTCAGGAAGGGACATTTAAGGTTACATGTTAGGAAAAACTTTCTAGCTGTGAAGATGGCTGGTACTGGAATAGGCTACCCAGGGCAGTTCTGAAATCTACCCCATTGGAGGTTTATAAGAATAAGTTGGCCAAGTATCTGTCAAGAATGGTTTAGACATAGTTGATCCTGCCATAGGGCAAAGATGAAGTAAGATTACCTCTTGAGTTCCTTTCTAAGCCTTCTATTGTAGAATTGGCTAATAGGTCTTTTCCTTCTAAATTCGGTTTATGAGGAAATTAAGACAATTAAATGATGAAAGCTATGACAACATAAAACATACAGCACAACCTCATTATTACAACCCGTGTTTATAACAAGCCCCTTTTTTTAAACGATCCCAACTGCAAAAGGCAATGTTTTAATTATGTTGCAACCAATTGACTCACCCTATCATAACACCCTCTTTTAATGAACTTTGCTCATGGTCCCATGAGTATTTGTTATAATGAGGTTATAATGTACTAACCCTTTAGGGTTTTTAAGCATTTTTACTGAATTTTTTTCTGTGCACGCAATACAGTAACCTTACTTGTACTTCATTATAATGAATGACAGCATTTATACAAAATCTAAGTATAAAAAAGATTCTACCATAGAATTTATGTATGTTAACACAGAGCATGTAAAATATAACATCTGTGTTCCTGCCTTATTAAATTATTGTACGTGATAGAGTAAAATTATTTTGAAGTTTTAAAAACAAACTCAGGTTTCAGCTAAACTATGATTACAGCCATGCTAGAGAATTCTGTTCCTACACCATTGTGTCCTGAACAAGCTATAGCAAGATGTAGGTTTATAAATGTGTTAAGGATGACAAAGTTATGTGAAAAGTTGACATGCTCAGCACACAGAGGTGTTGTAGCCAGGGTTGTCTGACATAATTGTGGAGTAAAATAGGCCCTTAGACATGCCTTTGAATTAAGTTTAACTTGCATAGTTGAACTGTCTTTTATTTATGCTGTGGAGGGCTTAGAGATTTGGCACTTAAGGTACAGTTTTCTTTTAACAAAACATTGTTTATTAGTGAGGTGTCTTTCATCTTCTGCTTCCTGACCACAGGTGGATTGGTATGATGGTATGGAAAGGATAAGACATGCCAATATGTAATAAAATTTCCAAGAACAATTTGAGTCAGGCTTTTAGCTTTGACTTTTTTTTTTTTAATTAAACTCTTACCACCCTAGCCAAGTTCTACTTCTGCTGAAGTCAGAGCTGAAAAACATAATAAGCAAATGTTTAAGGTTTTAAAAATCTTTCCAAACTGGTAATTTTTCAGTATTATGGAGCACTGATATCCCTCATTAATATGCTATAACCTTCAGCTTGATAATTGTCAAGGTGGATTGATTTAAATCAAGTCAGTTTAAATCATGATTAAAATCAGCAAGCCAAAAGCCCAATGTAAATACAGTAATTGAGTTTATCCCATTGTGTATGTTTTATTGTTGTTGATGTACAGCTAAGTACAGTTTTTACAGTAGATTTCCTAAGTGTGTACATATATACACACACATGCACACAATTTAGCATATTGGATTGTTAAAAATCTTGCATTTTAATATGCTATAAAATGGTGAAATATATATTTCTTATGCACTAGTCGATTCATTTTTTGCTCATATTTGTTTCAAGCTGTATTAATATGGCAGCCTGAATTTAATTAAACGCACTTCACATTTGTTAAATAAAACTGTAATGTTTTTGTTCTATCAAAACATGGTGCACATTTAAAACTATTAAACCCTAGTAAATCTGTTACAGTATTAGAAGTATGAACTGTGGCTAGTGAATTAAAACAATTATTTTGGGTCTCTCCCGGGAACATTTTCTAAAATACCTAAGTGAAAGTCGTTTGAGCTTAAGTTCCTAGTTGCCTAAATTGCTTTAAAAATGAAGCAGCCATTTATTAATTTTTTTAACTTAGGCTGTTTTGAAAAATTTCACCCCCTTTCTTTCAAGTTTTTAGAACTCATAAAATTAATCCTCCTCCCCCTTTTTATTCATAGACTGGAAGAGAAAAACAAGCTTTCCTGCTTTTTCAACCCCAATCGATTTCTCAGTTTTGAATGAACCAGTCTTAATGAAGAAGTACTCTTTCTGCACCAACAGAAGAGGCTACCGCTGGTAAAAGCTAGGTTAGCACTTCAACAAGCTCTAGTTTCAGGTTGTTTGCTAGTGACTTTCACCAGTTGAGTAGTGTGATTTCTTGAAAACATCCTCAGCTAAACACATACTGCTTGAATGGTTCACCTCTTGCCCTGAAATTTATTATGGTTGGCATGATTGATGGGTGATTAGTAGATGCTATGTCATAGCAGCGTTTTCCTCTTCGCAAGTTAGGCATCTACCCTGGTACTTTGTGTTAAGAATATGGGCAAGAAAAATGAGGTAGAGTAAGTGTTTGATCCTTCTACTTCTGTCCTGCCTGCAGCAAAGTTGTTGGTACAGCTTTAACGTTTCTTGATGTTCTTTCCAAATGTCAACAGCATCCACAATACAGCAGCAAGCTTTCTGGAGGTTGTCAAGGCTATGGGAATAGATATGTGTATTCAGCCTATCTTCTGTATTTCCCTTTAGTCCAGTGTTGACTACTCTAGCTGTGATACTGCCATCAGTTTTGTCACAGTTGTCTTCACAGATGGTCATCAGAATAGATCAGTGCTTAATAAATAGCTCAAAGCAGACAACCACTGAATTCCACTGCACATCTTGGGGGACAATTTGCGTGGATTTCCCAGGTCTCTTCAGTGAAGCTGAAGCAAACTGGTTGCTGCAAAAGTATTTTGCAATTTCAAAAACATTTTCCTTTGTTCCCGAAGTATTTAAATCTTTGGCTAAAAGATGCATTGGGTGAGCACTGCATCCATATATTATAAGTTTCAGGTTTGTTTCATTATCTTCTAAGTTTCTTCTTATCTTTGCTACATTTGCAACATTATCTGTGACAAGGCTACACAACACTTGAATTTTTGCTTGCAGCTTATTATAGCTTTTACTACTACTTCTTTTAAATATTCTGCAGTATGGTAATTTTCTAATGTATCAATGCTTCTGTGAGAAAAACAATCCAGTCATTGGTTGTCACACAAGCACATGTTACTGGATTGTTGTGTACATTGCTCCATCCATCAAGACTTAAATTAACACTTTTCCCTTCAATGTTTTTGCACACTGTTCAGTTTTCTTCTTATGTGCTGTATCTAGAAGCCTTGCAGTAATATGTGTTCTGTTGGGTGGAGTGTAACCTGGTCACAAAGTTTAAACCATGTCAGTGAAATGCTTGTTCTGAACAAGACAAACAGGAGAATTAGTCACAGAAAGGAACTGAGCAATCCTTTAATGTAATGTTGTCTGGCTGGACTTTGCTGGCCCTGATTATGAACTGATCCATAGTATTACTTGATAATAAAGAAAGTCTCTTTTTGGATATAGGTAATTCACTCTCTGAGGTATGTTTACTTGTAGTACTGCTGATGGTACCGGTAGATAATTCTGAAGTTGCGTCCACTGCAGGTGATGAATGTTCATAATGTCTTATGACTAAACTGGGCCTTGAAACAGCGGTTAAAAAGTCACTCACAGTGGGTGCATTACATGAGGCTCATTACTGAGCGGCAGACTGTTTTGCTGAGTAAAGTGTCACTGTGCAGCAGTTAGGGTGCAGTAGACTAATTTACTGTGCTGCCAGATAGTTTGTTAGAGACAGGTGGTATCCAGCAGCGCAGTAATTTAGTGCTTAAACACGTGTAGACAGTGATGTCAGGATTCATTTGCTCTAGCTGAAATTGAGCTGGAGTATATTCAGTCACATTAACTGGTGTTGACTATTTAAATAACGAACACACACGATTTCAATTACAAAATACTTATGTTCAAAATCTAATGGATTGCTACTTGTCGGAGTATTTGTCATCTGTATATTTTTAATATTACCTGACGTATTGCTCAGTGTAAGCAAATATACCTGCAGAATAAAATGTAATAGGAATTTATTAATTTAAAAAAAAAAAATGAAACTTTTTTTTCAAGCTGTTTTATATTGGTAAAGAAACAGATTTAAATATAAGAAAACAACCATTATGATTTATTGAATATCTTCACTATAGAATGGTGTTGGAAAAATTATATCATTGAAACACCAGTTACAAAACACCTGGTATAGGAGGAATCTTTCTTTTACAGTGTCATTTTTAAAAGTAACCCACTGAGTATTACTACAGTTATGTAGTTGATGTGACTGAATGAGTCTGGCCTTGCTCCCCCCATGAGGTGACGCTGGATCATGTTGTGTTGTGCCTCATCTTCATATCAATATTTGGAAGATCCCAGGACTCACCTGGTTCCAGTCATGGCGAATGCGGGCGTTAATTAACACAAGGATCCTTTTTGGGGGGTATCTGGAGTACACGCATGCACTGAACTGTGCTGAGCTGTGGGGTCACCATGACTTGAAATGCTGTAGACTCTGGTGGGGCCCAGCCCAGTGAACTGTACAGTAAATCATGAACTTTTTGGACTGAAGTCATGCATAATTTGTGCTGTGTGTAAGTAGGTATAAAGGTGTTGCTTCGAAGTGTCTTTATGGAGGATCTGAGCTAATATTTGCAGCAGTTTCAAAAAAAGGTACAAAGGAACAGTACTGGATGAAATAAATCTGTGTGTACCTGTAGTAATTTGCATGCAGGCAAATTATTACTGGTTACTGTATGTTTATTTGAAGGCCAGTGTTGCCAAGGCGACTTACAGTAAGTGGAATTGGGCTTCTTTTTTTTTAAAGTTGCTTTAACTTGTTGAAAGACACAAGTTGATAAGCACCCCTACTCCCCTCTCTTTGAAATGGGTTGGGCTTGTTTTGGGCTTATTTTTAAAGGCAGTGCTGCTTTTATTCTCGTAAAGCTTGGTAACGCTGTTCAAGGTAATTGTTTTCAAATTTGCCCCTCACTTCCATGTGGTTAGGGTGAGTAGGGTCTGAAAGTAAGGGGGTTGTGGGGGTAGGAAGGAATAACAGGGGGAGAAGAAGGTGGGAGGAGCGGAAGGCAAGGGAGCTACTTGATCCCCAGATTTATTTTCCCTGCTGTAGCAGTGGGAAGGGGACAAATTCAAGGCAAACCTCCAATCATTTAGATTCTATATGTGGAATATTATAGCACAATTATAAATGTCCTATATATAGAATCTAATTATTGGGGGGAGGATGGGGGGTCATCTTGTAGTCAAGTAAATGAGGTATGTGTAATAAGTAATTATTCCGCTTTGCTTTGGAAGGTTTCTGGGTCCTGTTAGTTGGGTTGACATGCTATGCCAAATATTCCATGACATACTGAGTTTCCAGCTAAAATTCATGCTTCCTCCGCTTCGCTTCTCCCCCTTTCTTTGAGCCAGTCAGATGCTGCAGTATAAAGCATATGGGTTAACTATGCATACATTTTTAATCTCATATTTAAACAGTCAATACCATTTAACAACACTTTGTGTGTATTATTACTTTTGAAATGAAGGGTAAATTTGCTAACCTTCTAGTCTCAATATATCAGGTGTATGGAGGGACATTATGCAAGCAGAATTTTATTTTGGAAAGTCTGGTACATTTTTAATGTAACCTTTATTTAAGTCCCCCCAGCACATTCTGTTTTGTTGGTTTTAGTTTATGTAAAATGCATTTTTAACAGAATGGATAGAAGTGCTGCACAGCTTTGCAGTTTTTTGGAAAGACTCCTCTGGGAACATAAAAAAACAAATTGGAAATGTGACTTTAACCAAAAGCTAAAACAAAAAGAGAACTACAAATCTCCTGTGTGTTGCCTGATTGGATTTCCACTCTAAGTAACATTCATGCAGCAAGTCCAGGAGGGATGACAGCAACAGGCAGTGGTGAAGGAGTCCTCAGGATTTTTAAAAAAAATTTTTTCACGTCAGTTAGGAAAACTCTTAGGCCATTTGCATTGTTTTTCAGTAGTGGCGAAGTGACTGCTCTAAAAAGAAGTGGGGCAGGGGTGGGGGAGGAATGGGTGTTCCCTTCCACATTTGGTGGAGGGTAGAAGCTCTTGAACTACTAAGTTGGAGATGTGTTCATTGTAGTAATTAGCCAAAGGGGCTGAGCTAAAGGTCTTCCCTGCCCACACCTCTTTCCTTGTGCCATGGCCAATAGTGTCTGCTCCCTGAACAGTGGATGTTCTGCTCTCAGACTGAAATCATTTCCTGACTGAACACCACTCACTCACGCCATCCTTTCCATCCAAAGCTGTGCAAGCGGGAGTCTTAGGAGTGTAGGAAGTAAGTCCCTTGGTGTTCCTCCGCTCCCTTTTCCTCTTAAATTTACAATATGTGATTTTGATCTTGCATCTCACTTAGGGAAACCCCGGTGTGGAGAGTATCTGACAAAGGTGGAAACGGAAACTTGCAAAATGATAGTTAATCCCAGTGTTGCACCTCAGGTAACTTGTTTTGATCTACATGAAGTAGGAAAGTATATTCCCACCAACCTATTAGTTAGTGGCATTGAGACAATGTCCCATCTTCTCTTCTCCATTAAAGAGCGTCTTACAGTAAGTACTCTGGATGTACTGTGGTTTGCATGGCAAGCAGGGGTCTGGCGACTGTAAACGCTCCTGGCAAAGGAGTACCGATGGACATCCCTGCTAACTTCTGCCCATTCCGGTGTCTTTTGTTCCTGAAGCGGTCACACCTCAGTTGCTACTGCTTGCCTGGTCCTCAGTGTTCGCCCTGGACCTGGAAGTCACAACCTGCATTTGTTTTTTTCCTGTTGATCATCTGCTTTTGTTTCTTCCAGTAACTACACAACTGATCTTTAAAAAAAAAAAAATGTTGTTCTGTTGTCTTTTGTTTTTGTGCCTTTACAGGGCACTCAAATAACGTCTTATAGCTTCTGTCTGCAACTGTGAGGGCCGGAACCTTTTTAAAAAAAATGTAAGCCAGTATTCTCAGGAAATCACTTGTCTTCAAGAGCTTTAACTTAAACATCAAATTCTGTAAGACATGCAAAAACATTGCATAAGTTGACACCCCGAGTCAATTCTTATAGAGAAGGAATTTGTTGTATTTTTAAATGTTTCAGTCATTTAAAATCTTGCTTTGAAAAGAAGTCTCCTCATTCAAGCAGTTCACACAGCTTGCAAACAGTCCTGATTTTACAGGGTTCACAGAGTTTCCAGCTTGCTTTCCTATGTGACCCAGGCATCCTGTCCCTTAAAATGTGCCAGACAGACAAGAGGTTACTTTGAGAAACAGCTGCACTTTTCCCAGAGTCTGCTGTTCAGTGTTATGAACAAATATGTAAGCCGGAGTATTGTCACTGTGGGTAGTTATTTGTGCATCTTTTCCAAAAGCTGAATGTGAGAGTTATTTAGAGAGAGAAATCTTTTTGTAGCTCAGGTTTTCTCTTTTCCTTCTATCAGTTGTTCAGGAGCACTTAAAAGCTCTGGTTAACAGCTTGAAGACTTATTTGATTGAAACAGAAATTAAAGGGCCCAAAACCAACTTACTATGTTTTGTTTGAAAATGTACTGACAAAGGCAGAGAAATGCATGAATTTTTCTGTAACTGAATGTGGTTACATTTCCGTTTGCTTGCAGAGTGGGTTGTGCTATTCAGCTGAAGAAAATAATTTAAAGATAAATACCTTTTGCTAAAATAAAGGTGTGTTTTCAGTTTTGACTGTTTGTGTGCAAAATAAAGCTCATTTTTACCTCAAAGAAGCTTAACCAAAGGTTTTTTTTTTCTTCCTACTTAGGGCTCTTTCTTCCAATTACAAATTACAAGTTTCTTTGCTTGTAATTTGCAGAGAAAATGCATGAAATGTGTATAATAGTATAAGGAACACTAGTATGGTTCATGACAAACGTGATTGTGTAACTTGTATCACTATTTAACTGTTGCTGGGAAATTCAGTGAAAATTCTTTTTATCAGGAAAATATTGGTTACTTGAATGAAACTTCTCATAGGAAGTTTCTTGGATCCACAGTAGAATCTGGTCAGAGGAAGAACCAGTCCAGAATAGCTGGTAATCCAGTAATGTAGGGTCTCTCAGATTCCAGGTATGTGCCCTAACCCTAGGTAGTAGTTATTCTTGTGTAGCTCTTATTCTTCCCTCTTGGAGCAGTTTTATTTTGTATAGATGACTAAATATTAATTGAGAGAGAAAGAGACAGACTGTATAGGCTCACTCACCTGGAAAGAGAGCACCTCAGGGTCAAGTTCTTTTTCCAAACCAGGCAGAGTGAGCCTCCAAAATCCCAAGCTCTGGGCTATCCCGAACTGAATCTTGCTCGCTTGCTCTCTCTCTGTTTTTCTCTTTCTTAAAAAGTTTGAAAGGAGTTAAAACTAAATGTTGAATCCTTGAAAGTTTTGCAATATGGAATATTGTTTTCCGGCCAGCCCCAATAATTATTGCTGCTGTTAACGATACTTTTGTATCTCAAATGTGCCCAGATGCTTTAAAAAACCCCAAGAAAATAGTTTACTTTGTGCTAACAGATAAAACCGGGAAAGGCAAAAGACAATATAAGTCATGAGATGGAAAGGCAAACTAGCCATGTTGTGGAAACTGGTCAGAGACAGTCCTTGTCCCAGATAGATTACATTCTAAGCATATGAAATGGAGAATAGGAGGGGAAATGGAGTTAGAAAGAAGTGATGCAACTTTCTAACAATCATACTATCGCTTGATGGCAAACTGAGGATTAAAACCCTTCTTGAATCAGAATAGTGTCCTATTGAGAGCACACTATCTCCTTAACTTTAAGTATTCTGTATACTGCCAAAAAACTTAATTTTTACTTTAACCCAACACATAAAATGGTGCATTTGCTTTGTGCATCATTCCTTGGGTCTAGGTCTTAAGGAGCAGTCCAGATTGAACTGTTCTTACAGTACATCCACAGCTCCATTTTGGCAGAGTTAAGGTTGGGTAGGTAGGTCTGAGGTCTGTCAGCCAAGGCTCTGTATTTTTTTTTTTAATTATTGCCAGCCGATCTCTACTGCTTCACTGTAGACTTTATGAACACGTGTTGCTGCTTTTCTGTGCTAGATTTTTTTAACATGCGTGTCAAGCACCACTGAATCCACTGGTCCTGCATGACGTTGGATTATCCTTTATGTTGTGAACCAGTAGATCTTGCATGTGTTGTTTTATAGTGGAAATACGCCCTCAGAGTTGCTTCTTCAAAACTATTCAATGCTGGAATCTCTAGTTCTGCTGACCATCACCTCTCTATTAAAGATGAGAAGGATGTAATCCATTTTGTTTTATACAAACTCAGCGTGACACCTTGGCTTCTGATAAGTACCGAGCATAACCCTTACTTGAGCAAAGTTTTGGATGTCTCCCTGAAAGTCTAAAAAGTAATTTTTTCATCTAAGTTCAACAAAAGCTTTTATGAACAAGTGCTTCACTTCTGGTGTTGTTTTTCCTAAAGTTAAGCGGGCATTTCAAAATAGAGTAATACTAAATAAATCACATTGATATTATGTTATATTCCAGGAAAAATGGGATAGTTAGATGCTGGTATTTATAGATAACTGGATTTGTCTGGGATGTAAAGTGCAGGGGACGTATATGTTTTTCATAAAGAAACAGGCATTTCAAATGTGTCTTTTAAAGCCTTTCTTCTCTTCAGTTCACACATAGCTAAAGTACATTCTGAAAGGTATTCAATCCTGGTTGAAAGCTGGAGATGTGTTTATGCTGCAGGTTGTTAAATATATTTACAGCCTTTTCTGGGAGCTCAATGGGGAATCTGCTGTGGTTATTTATTAGTCTGCTTCCACAGCTGCTGGTTGAAATTAAAGAAAATCTATCCATGCAATTTGCAGAAACATTAAAAATTGCTTCACATTATAATGAGTGGTAGGATAGGTAATCTGAGTGAAGCCCAACATATGTTGTTAGTTACAGTATGTTGAAAGGAATGTCGAGTGTGAAATATACAGATAATCAATGTCAGTAGATCAACAGTTTTTAAAATATAAAAACAGTCTTGATGTCTGGTCTGATTTTTTTTTTTTTTTTTTTTTTTTTTTTTTTTTTTTTTTTTTTTTTTTTTTTTTTTTTTTTTTTTTTTTTTTATATTTCATTTGTGACTGCTTGAGTTGCCCAGGGAAACCTAAGATATAAGATAGCTCCTAAAAGCCTTGTAATTTCCTATTTAACATTCTTGACTCAGTGAAACTCCCCTTGTCTCCCGTGGCAGATTTACCAGGGTAAGGTATGTGAAATAGAGCCCAAAGACAGGGCTGAAGATAAAAAGGACTCTGCTTCTGATTTTCTTCATGGATGGACCTAGTCAATTTTCTGCCAGTGATTACAAGAAACACTGCATCAGTTCAATTTAAAATGGGAAACTTACCATTTTTGTCTTTATGATTCCTAAGACTGATCAATAGCAACATAAAGCTTTTGCATGAAAGGTACCTGCCCGTAAACCAGTATTTACATACTGCCACAATCCTGCTCAGTATCTACCTGTTAGACACTACCAGGCTTCTTTTTTCATATGTATATAATTGGCCTGTGTGCTGCTAAATTTCCTGCATAGGTTCCAATCACTGTTTCTGGCTTTAGCCACTTCTGGCACAGACTCTCTGGCTGGTTCATGACCACTCCAGGGATGACCACCTAGGATCCCCTAGTAGCTGAAGTGTACCCTTAACTGGAACTGCATACTTGGACATTGGGTTTATAGTTTATCCTTCTAGCCCAATAACAATGGACGCAGATTTTGCAAAAGGATTTCTAAGGCTGTCACTCTTCACATAAGAGAACACTCCAATAAGTTTTCTAAGACAAAAGAAACATATGCAAGTAAACTCCTGCCTCTGTTTCCTCCATTCTCTCCCTCCATTCCCTGGGACGGTACATAGCAACCTGCCCCCTGGTGGTCTGACACCTCCTGCTCTGGACATATTGGTGGCAGTGTGGAATGCAGGGAGCTTACGATGGGTTGGTACAGGAGTGGGGAAGGGCCCAGGACCAGACTACTCTTGCATTCCACCTGATCTATAAGCATAGGAACCAAGCATTGCTACTAAGGGTAATGGGCAGCAGAACTGTACTCATGCAATGTTAGGTTGCCTATGGAGTGCTATGGTCATAGCAGGGAGAGGCGTCTGCCACCCCTAGTTTTGGGGTGTGAGGCATCCCCCACGGGTGGTTGAGGGTCATGTGGTCAGGGTCCCTGGAGAAGGGGGATCCAGGGCTTGTGGGCAAAGATGTTGGGTCTCTCAGAGACCCATAAGGAGCCCGTGGCCCCAGCAGTAGTGCTGGCCTCTGTACTGCCCATACCCACACCCCTGCAGCCCTCTCAGGCAGACCGTGGGTCGGGGATCCGCCTGCACCAAGACGCATCTCTGGTCTTGACTCTCAAGGTTGGGACTTAAGGCATTATGTCCATCGCCCACCCCTCTGTTGGCACCTTTGGGTTCCAGTGGAGGGTTCTGCCCCATTGGCATAGCCCAGGGTTCCAGTCCTACCCACCCTTCCAGGTTATGTCTCTGTCCCACCACCCACTGGCCCGGTTCACTGTTTTTCACTAAAGGGAAGAAGAAACAATTTCTTAATATAGTTAATGTTCAACAGCTTTTATTAAAGAAACTTATTTTTGGCAACTGAGGACAGGTAAACTGAGCCACTTCTTTTTCCCATACCATATTCTGCCACGTTCAGGTGTTTGCCTCACAAGGCTGGTGTCTAGCTGGCCAGGGTTCTTCAACCCTAACTGCCTTGCAAAGCACCCAGAAAAAGAGTGGCTCTTTGATCTCTGTGGAAAACTGAGGCAGGAGCCACATGGTGGACAGATCCCTGCCTAAAGCAGGGGGTTTCATAGTTTCTAGGGTCGGAAGGGACCTGAGAAGATCATCTAGTCCAACCCCCTGCCATGGCAGGAAAGAGTACTGGGGTCAAACGACCCCAGCAAGGTGTTCATCTAACCTCTTCTTAAAAACCCCCAGGGTAGGAGCCTGCACCACCTCCCTTGGAAGTTGGTTCCAGACCCTAGCCGCCCTGACCGTGAAATAGCGCCTTCTGATGTCTAACCTAAATCTACCCTCTGCCAGCTTGTGACCGTTGTTCCTGGTCACTCCTGGCTGTGCTCGGGGGAACAGTGACTCCCCCAGCGCCTGCTGATCCCCCCTGACCAGTTTGTAACAGGCCACAAGATCCCCCCTCAGCCTT
>NW_017728992.1:86611859-86620843 GCF_001723915.1 Gavialis gangeticus | reverse complement strand
GAGAAGGACCCATCCACTACCACCCTCTGGGTGCGGCCCTCCAGCCAGTTGGTGACCCATTTGACTGTGTGGGTGTCTACGCCACAGCCTCCCATTTTCTTAATGAGAACAGGGTGAAAGACAGTGTCAAAAGCCTTCCGGAAGTCCAGGAAGACTATGTCCACTGCTACCCCTGCATCTAATGATCTGGTGATCTGATCATAAAAAGCCACCAGATTGGTCTGATAGGACCTGCCACTGATGAACCCGTGCTGATTGCCCCTAAGCATGCAGTCCCTTGCTGGCCCCTCCTGGATGTGTGCCAGAATTATTTTCTCAAACAGCTTGCCTAGGATCGAGGTAAGACTAACTGGCCTATAGTAGGGTTGGCCACTCAGGGCTTCCAGCTTCCTGGTGTTCTCATGCCCTACTTCTCCGGGGACTGTCCCCTGTGCTGCCGGTCCGGGAGATAATTTGCCAGGGCTTCCCTGACCAGGGCTTCTTGCTGGTTGGGCTGTTCTGGGCATGTATGTTTTGGTAGACACAGGTTGTGGCTTACCTCTGAACACTGCCCTTCCTTGGCATGTCATGCCTCCTTTGTCCAGTAAGTGACCCCACAGGGGACACCAGGCTCCTGTATCCTAGGCAGAAAGTCATGTGCCACCATGAAACACCTGTTGGGTCATCTCCAGACAGGCATGTGTACTGTCCCACAGCCTTTGGTGAGAGTCATACAAGCTGACGAAGGACAGACTGTAGGTCCTGGGTCTGTGGGCTTGTGCATGAAGAGTAGGGATTTGTGCTTGGGTCTGGCAGAGAAATTGACACTTGCAGTTAACAAGAGGGGGCACTCACTCTGGGTCTCTTCTGAGAGGGCAGGGTCACTGTGATGGGGCATTCCCCAAGCGCATGTGGTCCCGTGTCAGCCTGCCAGTCAAGGCTTTCTTGCACACTCAGCTGCACCTGGCAATCTCTGGCAGCCTGGGGAGGCCACATGGCATGCTGGGGGGTGTGTGGTGAGGAACCTTCCATCCATGGGCTGTCATGAAGGCAGACTGCCTGTGTACCTCATCTGTTGAACATTTGCATATTGCTCTACTGATAGGAGTTTAGACCACTTCAGCTCAGCTGCACAGCTTAGATCAGTTCATTTGAACAAAAGGATGATAGCATGGAAGTATTGTATTTTGGCATAGACTACATGAGCATTTCTTTTTCTGCTGATTTTATCACAGCGCTAATTTGGTTTGGTGCATGCATTCTTATCTCCATATCCTGAAATAATGGCTAGAAGGTAAGACTGTAGAGGAATTTACCATATATGTACCACCTTGAATAATGCCTGATTTTTTTTCCCCTTGTATTCTGATCATACAAGGACAAAGTTAGTATTTTCCCAATTCTTTTTGTCTTGAATTATAAGGCTGTTTATAAATAAAACAACTGTAATACTGTGGGAGAGGTGTAAAGCTTTGAAAAATGCAGAATATAATGAGCAGAATTGTAGTCATGCTATTTTTCTCGCATCCAGAGAATTAGAGGGTTCAGATGTGTAAGAAACATACTGTGTCATTCCTCCTCAGGGTCTTGCAACAACATGAAAGCCCTGGTTGGTGGTTTTGGCACCTCCTACTGAAACCTTGTTGGTGTAGAACCGACCAGGCTAAAGAAGTAAACATCTTTTGGTGCTATGTCGTTCCAATAGGAACAGAAGCTTGAGATACAAATACTATTTCAGGTTGGTTTCAGTAGTTGTATTTGGCAGCCAGTGAGAGAAACTACCCTGCTTTTCGCCCTGGCAGTGATTGATTGTGTACATGTAGAATGAGTCCTGTAAACACAGCTGATGAAGTATAGGTTTCCTCTAAGACTTCAGTGATTTATATGCACATGACTGAAGCCTGGTTACCAAAAGCTTTTGGACCAGTATAGCGCAGAGAAATAGGGATAACCCACAATGTATGCACAAGTCCATGTCAAACATGACAGTCCACACTGCACTGCTTTCACTGGCTAGCTATACACATCTACTGATCCACTTTTAATCAGATATTGCTAAGTAAATATATTTGGGTAAATTTCCTTAAATGCTACCTTTAGGAAAAAACCTTCATCTTTTACCATATTTACATACTCAAATCCAGAACAACATTTCCCACTCCTCATTCAACCTAGGGAAAAAAAGCCCTCATCTAATACTGGGGGGGGGAGGGAGGAGGAGCAGATGGCAACTGTTGCTCTGACTCCAGCCCTGACCCAAGAATAGGGTTGGAGCTGCAGCTGTTGCTCCATCCTCCCCCATCATGTGCCCCCTACAGACCCCAGATGCACAGAAGTGGTTATGGCCATAGTAGCAGGCCCAGCCTTAGCCCCAGAGTTGAGACTGGAGCTGTCACCACTGTTGCCACTGCTGCATGGTTGGGCAGGGCCTGAGTGACCATGTGCTCCATGGCCCAGGCTGGAGTGAGGCTAGACCGAAAACTGGAGCTGTGATGAAGTGTAAATGGGGGCGAGCAGCAGGAGAACCAAGCAGAGGGGCAGGCGAGGGTGATAAATGGTGAGGGGTGGCAGACATCAGGAGGGGGTACAGGCACTGTGGAGGGAGCAGACACCAGGGGGTGCAGGCATGGGGGAGCAGACAGAAGGGAGCCAACTGGCAGGGAGAAAAAATGCAGGAGGGTGCAGGTACAGCAATGGAGCCAAGTTGTGGGGTGGGGGGCATAGGTGCCAGGGTGTGCATGCATGGAAAGGGGGTGGGGACAGGTGGCATAGTTTAGGTCACTTGACTCCCCTGCTGCCTACCCCTCTGCCACTTGCCCTAGTGTAGCAGTGGGGGAGATGAATTTAAAAAGATTCTCCAATAATTAGATTCTATACCTGAAAAAGTATAAGAAATCTATCAGTTTTCCATGTGTAGAATCTAATTATTCAGTGGTCATCTTAAAGTTGAAGTTGTCTTGGCTTCAGGTAAATATAGGCTATTTGAAGAGTTGTAAAAGGTCTGTTAGAGAACTTTGATCATCTCATTGATGGTGCAGGTACATTTTCCCCACTATGGTCTCAAGGGCCTTGCCTGTTCTTTTTTTTTTTTAATGACTGAAGCCCATTTCATTTCTATATGCTTAATTATGTATTCCTGCAGTTTCCTAAACAAGTCACTTGCTTTTGTGTCTTTTGTCCCTTTCAAATGCTTGCACACATTTACAAAGTCTCTCTTTGTAATATCTAACTTGGATGTGGTCATTCCTCCTAAGCCAGTCCCTGGCTTCATGATAAATGTTCTGCTTCTCTCTGAATTTCTCTAATGGGTAGATATGTTTCTGGAATTCAGGTGGCCCAAACTGTACGGCATTTTCTCTGTGGGTACACGTGTAGAGACTTTTACTCCTTGTTTTTGTGATGCTTTTTCAGATGCAGTCCAAAACCTTATCTCCATTTTTGCTGCCTGATCATACATCAAGCTTATATTCAGTTTCTTGCACTCTATTGCTACTAGATATAATTGTTGCCAACTTTCTCAATCTTATCACAAGACTCTTGATAGTTGATGCTGTTCTTGAAACTCCATCTTACAGAGGTTAGTGATTACAGAGGAATCTCACCTTTCATTAAAAAAAATAAAAAACAAAAACTTTTACCTATCTTTGTTTGAAAGAAAAGCTTAAATATATGATCCCAAAAGCTCAGATATAACCAATAATGTTTTACTTAAAGTTTATTATTTTTTAAAAATCTCATGACTCTTCCCTGAATTTGGAGGCCTGACTCATGATTTTTGAACATCTGGGACTGGTAATACAGAGTGTGTTATTAATTAATTATGTGCATTAATTATGTAATTAATAGACTGTTTACCCTCACTTTCCATTCATTACCAAAGCTATTAAATAAAATTGAGCCCAACACAGATTGCTTACAGCATTCCACTGGATGCCTCCTTTCTCTTTACTGAGAAAATCTTTTGTCATAGCTGTTCCTGGAATGTCATCAGTCCTATATAAACGGATCTTCCAGTCAGTAGTTTTGCATTTGTGGTTAACATTGGGAAATCCAGACTTCTGGCAAAACTCCAGTAGACTCCAATGGGAGCAGGAGCAAGCCTGTGATGGATGATAGATGTCTGGAGGGATTTCCTTTCAAAACCCCTACAAATCTGTGAATTTTGTATGTAGAATGTACCCAATCTCTGTAGGCCACTTCTCTTTGCATTTTATTTCACTCAGCCCTTCATTTATTATGTAAAGGTCAGAGTTGACTAAGCCTGAACTAAGAGGAAGTCAGTATAGCTTTTACGAGTCAACAGTCACTGATGAACCTAAGAAAACTCTGGCAGAAATATTGCCTGTTTAGGTAAGTGGCAGAATTTTGTGGATCAGTAGTTTGACATCTTTCCTTAAAAGGGAGACACTATATTCTTTGTTACTGGCATATTCTGAGGGATTGTATTTACAATCGATATATAGTGTGAATATATAGTGTGTAGTAAACATATATAGTGGTGTACTTTAAAATTCATTAATGAATTGTAATTCACAAGTGTATGTGTGTACTTCTGTATTTATTAGTGCCAAGTTGGCACTTAGTAGCACTTCCATTTTTTTTACCAGGATTTGATTTTATATACATATGAAAAACAGTTTCTAATAGAACAGCCATTCAGTTGGATGTACCAAAAATACCATACTCAACAGACGAGGATAGTTGCTGACCATAGAAGCATAAAGCATAAGACTAGAAGGGGCACCAGAATATCATCAAATTCTGCGTAGGATCATCCTTGTCTAACCAGTCCATATAAATATTTGCCTTACCTGCACTTGAAAACTTCCAGTGATGGAGATTCCATAACCTCCCCATGTAATCTGTTCCTCCCTCACTGTTAGAAAGTTCTTCCTAAGATCCAACCCAAATCTTCCTTCTTGCAATTGATGCCTGTTACTTTTTTCTCCTGTCTCCTGTCAATATATCAATCCCCTCTTTGGTTATGGTACTGAATGTCTGTTCAGAGGTTTCTTTGCAAATCATTTTGCCATAAACTAGCAGGATCTCATATTCATGTATCTGGTTCACCAGAATGCATGTTTCCACATCTAAAGCTTGTTTTTGTTATGTAAATATAGTGTGCTAGCAAGTAACTGCATATAGAAGTTTTAGCTCATAATTACATAAACATATGCAAAATTATGGGCAAAAGGAAAGGGAGGTTAATTAAGTTGAGGCTGGTCCCCATTATATATTCGTGCATGTCTTGATAAGGAGAGGGTAAAGGTAACCTTATAGGAGGGGAAGCAGGATGCACGGTGTTGGTTTTACTTTTTGGAGAGCTTTGCTAGCAAATTTTCATCTCTTCCAATGAAAGTCTATGGCAATGTTACTTTAGGGGCAGTGACAAAAAATGGCTTGGGAGCAGTTTAAGAAAAAAGACCCTCAGCAGTGCACTTTGCCCTGCTTTTGAAATGAATATTTAAAATACATGGTTGGGAGGGTGGAGAGTCTGTAAAGTTAATCCATTCTCCTCAAAAGCCAGCAAACAACCCCCCACTGGCTTTAGTGTGATTCTGTAATAGGAAACAATCTTTGTGTGAGATTTATTTTCATGGAGAATGGAAAGTATTACAGAATCTTCCTCCTTGGTCCATGTACAGATAAGGCCCTGTGGCGATGGGCCATGGCAAGTGCCTAACAAGACTGTTTGGGATTATTATTTACCTGTGTTATGGCAACACCTAGAGGCCTCAAACAGGATCAGAGCTCTGTTTGGTTGAGTGCTGACCAAGCAGAGAGGACTAAACAATCCCCTTTTTGCAATCCTTTCTTTCAGCATATGTTTCTGATTGCATAAACATGGATTCTTCCTTCCTTCCTGAGATACAGAGGATGAAGTCTCAAAACCCATGTTCTTCCTTATCCTTCAGTGTAGGACCCTGCATGAAACCAAACTACTATTTTTGCTAAAATGAGATGGATATAGCTCCATTAGGAGTCTGTTCAACAGGGATCCTAGTTTTCCATGATAAAAAAACCAAAATTCTGCAGTAAAAACACACAAAAATCTGCATTTTTCTGCAGCAGCTCCACACAATCCTGAATGGCCAAGGGGCCTCAGCTTTTCAGTGGGCTCCTGCAGTGGCCATGATACCCACTGGCTACCGCAGGGAAGCCAACATTTTATTTTCAGTAAGGTTTTGGGGTTTTTTTTTTAATTTTTCTTCCCCCCCCCCCGTGATTTGAAAGATTCTCTGTAAAAACGCAAATTTCACTTTTTTCTGTGGCTAACGGATTTCTAGGATCCTTGCTAATCAGTGCTATCTCTGAGCCAGCCAGAAGAGTCTTTACCAAGGGGCATGAAGGTGCATGTCCCCCTGGGATTCAGCGCACAGACTTTGTAATGCTGCTATTCTATCTTTAGCTTTGATGCAACACGTGCTAGCATTTGTGTCACAGGGATGGTCAATTTGGATTCATTTTTAAGAGATGAGAGAAATTTGCTAGTTTCAGCCTGTGTACGTGCAGTATTTCCTTTCCCCTTTTGTAGGCTGAGCCAGTCTGCCCATTTCCTAAGAATAAGTCAAAAGGTTTCTTAGACGTGTAGCCATTTATTGACATCAGAATAGTAGAGTTCTCTGGCTTTTCAATTCAGTTAGCAAGGAAATTTGCCATAGAAAGCTCAAATATTGTAGGATAAGTCCCTGGAGGCAGGGCAAATATTCCTATTCATCAGAGCCACTAAAAAGTAGAAATTTTAAAACATGTTAGAATTGGGGGTTTTTCAAGCCTCACCAAAGTCTGTGATCTCGCTGTTCATAAATTGTTTTGCTGAATTCCATGGTTAGGCTGTATGTGAATGCAGCATTTGCTACTGTAATTACCTCTCACAGCCACATTAGGGCTGCATACAGTTCAGCCTGTCAAAGACATTTTTTCTGGTCCTGCATTAGCGGTGCAATTCAATCTGATCTTTTATGGGGAAGTGGCAAATTGGTTTGTAAAGGATTCCTAAAAGCTTTGTTGTGACAGCCTCAGTCTTTACTCAAGCCTCTGGAGAACACCGTCCCCGTCCGCCCCCCCAATAAACAGAATGTGTTTCAACGCATATTATAGAAACACACAAATCTGGAGGAACAAATCTGCCTGCAAAATTGCTCCTATATTCTTCCTCTTCCACAAAGACCCCATAGAACCTCACTATGTTATATACAGTGTAAACACATGTGAAAACACAGTTTGCCCTGAAGAGGTTGCAGTCTACAAATGAGCTTGATGGGTATCCAAATAAGAACAGACTATGGTATTTAGTGCCTTTATAAGGCTTTGCCTCTTCCAAGTACTGTACAAATATTAAGTGCCTTGATGTTTGCCTTTGTGTAGAAGGAAAATTAGCATTTTGCTTTATTACCTAATTCAGGTATGTGTCTGTCATTCTAGCACTCTCCAAAATGTGGTGAGCCCATGCCCACACATGTCTACATTGTCATCATGCCTGAGGCTTATCATTGTGGGGCCCACAGTCTGACTTGGGTGGTTGGCATCAGTGTCTCTCTTATTTTTTTTGTTCTGGTTTAATCCTCTAATGAAGTAGTGCTCAACTTTTTGGCCTTACAGGCCAGATGAGTGGCATGGGACCCTTCTTGGTGCTGGATCTGGCTTGGGCATTTGACGCTGCCCCTCCCAGTCCCTGCATGCCAGAACTGGGTACCAGGGGCCTGGCACTGCCCCCTCCTGTCCACTGCATGGCAGAATTGGGTCCTAGGGCCCTGGCACCTCCCCCTCTCACCTCTTGCCTGCCAGGATTTAATCCTGGGGGTCTAGCACAGCCCCCTCCTGCCACCACATGGCAGGATTGCGTTCCAGAGGACTGGCATCGCCCTTCCTGGCCCCTTATGCCTGGATTGGGCCCTGGGGCCTAGTGCTGCCTCTGCCTGGCTCTGTGTGCCTGGTCTAGTGTGCAGGGCCTAGGGCTACCCACACATCTGGCGAACTGGCAGCAGGGGAGTGGTTCTACTGTTCCCTGTGAAATTTCCAGACCCATAGGGAGCCCCATGGACTGGATAACACAGTACCATGGGCTGGAGATTGAGCACCCCTGCTTTAATCTATAGAAGCTCTCACAGCTGTTGGCTGTGTCTTGTTACTTTGCTGTGCAGCGTAACTTATTCTTCCACCATAATGTACAGAAAGAGAGGCAGGCAGCAATGCAGGAGTTTCATTTCAGCGTGTTTTTGGGGGAGGGAGAGAGAGAGAGAGAGAAAGGACAAAGATCAGGTGGGGAAGACACAACGGTGGGAACCCATAGCAGGGGAAGAAAGAAGGAGCAGATCTATCTTTTGCACATGTTTTGGTCACGCTGGTTTCTCTGCCTGACCTCAGACTAACATAGCTAGCTATCTCTGCTTTCCTTCCCCATCTAGTAGCACTCTCTTGTGCATGTTCTGATTTAGGCCTGCCCAACAAAAAATTCTTTCATTTTTCATTGCTTCTTGCCTTCCACAGAGGCAGCTGGCAGTGAAATTAGATTACTGATGCCTTGCCTGCACATAGGCTTGAACTGATATAATTCAACGGGTGCAAATTTCTATACTCGTTTCTTTCAGTTTGGCTAATCTCTTTTCAATTTAAACCTGTTCTTAATTGACTTATGCTAAACTGATATAAGGTTGGTTTAAGCTGAGATAAGTGTGCCAGCCTTGACAGCTTCAAGAGATTAAACAATTTTTTTTTTTTTAAATAATGGATTTTTTAGTCTGTCTTTTTCCTTTTTAGTTCTCCTTTGCTTTGATGTGTGTGTGATAATCACAGGTTGAAAAGTCAACCTTTAATGCACTTGAAAATGCATCCTCTCTCTGGCTGCTCAAATGGAGAGTCTGCTTACCCTCTTCATTCCTTAGCTAAGAGAGTCATAGTGGTCATAATAATTACTGTTATTAGCCATTTCCTAATAATAATTAGTAATTTCCTATTGCTGTCTTGACTTTGTTCCCTCCTCCTCTCTGAATCCATTCCGGAAT
>NW_017728992.1:86606383-86606643 GCF_001723915.1 Gavialis gangeticus | reverse complement strand
TGGAAAATAAACGCACAAAATCCCAGAAATACTCTCCTTATATATAGGGGTGCACTGATAGAGATTTGGGGGGAAATACCTATAATCAATTTTTAAGGAGGCGTGTCTGCTGATATCAATCTGATTTCTGATACATCTGTGTGCAGCTGGTAAGTCTGTTGTGGTGGATGGGGAGAGTGGAGGAAAGGGGCCTGGCAGGGGGCAGATCAAGTGAGGGAGGGAGTGGGGCATGGGCTGGTGTAGGCGCTGCCCAGCTGGGG
>NW_017728992.1:86592045-86605924 GCF_001723915.1 Gavialis gangeticus | reverse complement strand
GGAATGTGTCCCTGGATCTGCATAGGGCAGGGCAAGGGGGGGCTGCTGCTGCGGGCTGGGGCCGGGACTGTCAGACTCTTTCCAGCATGTGGGGGAGAGCTGTGCTGGGCTGCACTTGGGGTGGGGCTACAGCCACCCCAAATTTTGCCATAGCCCCCCCCATAACCCTCTCCCAGTGCCGCTGCTACTTGCCTCAAGTGCAGCCCCTACATGCCAAGAGCACAGCCCCCACATGCAGGGAAGAGCCCAGTGCAGCCCTGGGCTCAGCCTGCAGTGGCGTCTCGCCCTGGCCCCCTTTGCGCAGATCTGGGGGCACCCCCCATGCCCTCCGAGGGTGCACACAGCAGCAGGAGCCACTTCTCCCGCCCCTTGCTGCCCTGGATGAGCCACGGCTCCATTCTGCGCTCACCCCACCCTGCCCCGCTCTGGCTGGGTAGCACTGGCTCCAGCCCCTGCCCCACTCCCTTCCTCACCAAGGTGGGTGCTGATTTGCACCCCCATGCACCTTCCCTCCCCTCTCCCTTTCCACCACACGAGACTTACCAGCTCCACGCAGCTCTCCAAGCTGCTGGTCTGTGGTCCTCGCTGCCTATGTGCTGTGCTGCAGCTGTGTGCATGCGTGGGCACCAAATTATCAGCCACACCAAGCCGATTTCTGACACAATCAGTTTTCTTTATATTGCTGCTGATCCAATATCGGACCGATGTATTGGTGCACCTCTACTTATATATCAAGTTTAAAAAAAAATTTCAGTGCAAATCATGTGTGAGGCAAAGAGTCCTCCATGTAAAAACATCTTTATGACATCAGCCAGTTTGCTTGCTCCTATAAAAAATCCTTAAGCCGAGCAGAGCTTTTTGTGACTTGGTACAGTAAGGATATTTTTTTATCTTTAAATATTTGGTTAAAAATAATCAGTTCTCGCCCATTCAACAATAATGTCAATTCAGTGTCTTTGTATTATTTTGATCAGCTACATACTATATAAAATATCCAGGAATTATAATAAAGTATTTAATGTCTCATTTTTATTGGCCAAATAGCTACAAATAATGATTTGTATGTTAATGATCCTTCCCTCCTCTCGTGTTAGAACAGTTCCTGTCCCTAAAACCCCAGCTATGTTTTTCTAATTCCCCTACCCGTTTCTTACTGTCCCAGGCCTTAGCTCTGGCCAGAACCGAGGCAGAGGAAGAAGTCCTGGAGCAGCAGAGGTTGAGAAATTGAATGCTGGTTCTGATATTAGAGCTTTCCACCTGGATGCCCAGCTATGAAAACTATTTTTTTATACTTATATATATTATTTTGTTGTTCTGCTGTTCCCTGCCATGCCGGGTTGTGCCTGCTGGGTTGCAGAGGCCCCAGGGGTGGAAAGCAGGGTGGGAGCCTGAGCATGCAGCCTGTACCTGCCCGCATACAGATCTGGAGGGCATGGGTCCACCCTACCCCTCGGCAGTGTGCATGGCAGTGGGGAGCTGGCCCCCTCCCCTGGACAAGCCACCTGCTCCTGGGGCCTTGCAGCCACATATTGCAAACCGGGCCCCAAGCCCCAGGCACTGCCCAGCTGGGCAGCAGCCTCCATCACTCCCTCCCTACAAGGACCTCAATCCCCCTCCCCCCTGACTTACCTGCTGGAGCTGCTCTTCAGGCCGCCTGGGGCCATGTGCATGTACGTGCTCATCGTATCCCCTGCCTGACGGTCCTCTTCCCACTCCCCCCAGCTCCCTGCAGGCTGGAACTCTGCCAACCTGCAGGGGGCTCGTTGCAAAACTGCAAAATCTGCAGGTTTCTCTGGTAAAATGAGAAATCCACATTTGCCCCTGGTAAAAGGTAAAATCCATGTTAATCCATTTTTCCATGGGAAATGGAAAACATGGATCCCTGCTCCTTGCTGTCCCTGTCTAAAAGCGCCTTTTCTGGCCTCCCAGGCAAAAGAGTAGCAGCCTTTTTGCCTGTGGACATCAATTCTTTCTCACTAAAAACATGAAGAAGTGGTAGGTTAAGTTTAAGGAAAGCCAAACTCTCACAGAGAACTGAAAAGAAACGGTGGTTTTAGCCTCGTTAGTGGTAATGGAGGATGGCAGCCCATTTGAATAAGGGAAAATTGTAAGATGATGGAAGTAAGGTATGTTAATGAGAAGAAGTAAAAAAAACAAACAAACAAAAAAAACAAGTACCCCATAGTTATAAGAATTGGCAGTTTTGGAGTATCCTCACAGAATTTTGCAACAGTTAATCTGTTCCAGATCACAAGTCAAGTTAAATTATGCTGGTGCTGACAGGAGTTGTCCTCAGTTGAACAGTGGTATGGTTGCCTGTTAAACTGCAAGGAAAGATCAGTTTACTCAGTAGGTCACCCTTGTGTGTCTATTCCAATTCAACTGGACCTTCTTACATTTGAACCTAAACACAGTATTAGGAACAACCCTGTAAAAAAAAGAGTTGTACACAGCTCTAGAAAAAGTATATTTGACACCTTTTTTCAGCAAGGTGGTTGCTGTCCTGGTTCATACTGTAGTTTTGGATAGGGAGTTTACAAGCAATTTCTTTACACAGAGTATAATTAATGTACAAAACAGACTAGGGCAGCAGTTAAATCTGAAATTGTATTCACAAAAGAGGTTTAGATGTGCATTTACAAGAAGCAAGAACCATTGGTCTGTGGCATCAGTACAGAGCAGAATAAGTACTGAATGGAGCTAGATGGGTGATACAATCTCTGCTAGCATAAAATGTTGTAACAGATTTTATTTCATGCTTGCTTGTGGTGAAGATCCTTTGTTTTCTCTATATGAGGTATAGTGTAAACATACAAATTTGATAGTTGAGGGCTCTTTTTAATTTGGCACATGTAAAACAATCCAATGGTTGGAAGATGAAGCTAGACTAGAAATACGTTTTTTTCATGGTGATGGTAGGGAAACAGCTATTATGGAAACATAAGGGGTATAATGGATTCTTTAGCAGTGGAATTCTTTAAATCAGGATTGAATTTTTCTAAAGTTATGTTTTCGTTTAGGGCTGTACAACTGGCAGCCTGTGCATTTCATGTGGGCTGCGAGGGCTTAGAAATTAGACGCTTCTGTTCTAGTTCACTCTCAGTGATTGGATTCAAAGCAAGAATAGATGCAAGGAATTCCTATGGCCAATGTCAGGCAGGTAGTCATCTGAGAGGATCAGATCACAACAGTCCTTTCTGAACTTAACGTCTATAAACAGAATTGAATCCTGCTCTTGTCCTAATCTACCAGTAGAGGGAAAATGAGCCTACACTCATTCTGTACATGTGTATCACCCACAGGAGAGGCCCTCCAATGCTAGGCAAGAATCAATAAGATTGGGTTCTGTAGCATGCTGTCAGGTGCATTTTGCTGTGCATCTCGGGTTTGACCTGCTGCTAGTTAACACCTGTTGCTGAGGACACAATACACATTAGTTAATACACTGTGTAGATGTACTCTCTCTAGCACAGTGTGATGTTTTGGGAGGTCAAGCTCATCCATGCATTTGAGCTGGTTGTAACTTTTATTGGTTCTTGTGTCTTGATGAGACATTCTGCCAAGGTTGCCAACTGTCTGTAAATGTACAGACAGCCAGTAAAAAATCAAGTTAAAAATGCCTGTCTGTAAGATATGTAAAATAATTGAGCTGTATATAAAAACCTTAAGCAACCAGAGCTCATTGAAGCTCCATGATGGGGAGGCAGCTAAATGTAGTGTTGAAGCACGGACAGAGCACAGCAGTGCCACCTGATGTCAAGCAGGAGTGCAGCACTCTGAAGGGAACTCTTCTCATCACTTTGTAGATCCTCCATTCCCCCCCTCCCCAGCCATGGTCTTTTGTTGCTTCTGAGTCCTGTTAGATACCTATAAAACTACTGGATTGCAGGTAGGCTTCCTTGGGGGCCTGTGCTGAGATGGAGGAGTGGGGCTGGTAGGGCTGGGGGGGCAGCGTGGTGAAGGATGTGATTGGGAGGCATCAGGATGTGGGGATGAGTAGGGGACCCCTTGCGTGGGCATTGTGGTATAAAACCATTGCTGGACTGAAGTGGTATTGCCAACCCAAGATTTTTTTTTTTCATTGAAAACTTTTTACTGACACCAAAACTTTTTTATTCTGGTTGCTATTAAACCCCTAAATCTGAAACAGACCTTCTAACTGGGGTCTGGCAGCAGGGTGGAGCCTGGCAGAAGAGTTCTGTTTACGTTATGTAAAACACATATATCAGTAAACAAGTTTGAAGATTGTCGGTAAAAAAAGAAAGAACTTGGGTTGACAATACTGCAATTCTGCAGTGTCTATTATTCCCCAGAGCCGTAGAGGTAGGGAACTAGCCCTAGGTATTTGCAGTGTCTTTAGTTGTTAGCTTCTTAGGGTATTTTTCCTATTCATTTGCTCTCTCAACTGCTTTACTTGAGTCATTCAGTGGGTTATTCTAGGAAGGGAGAATGCAGAACAAGAGAACTAAGGGCTACAGAACTGCAGTTGTTCAGGCCAGTCTGATAAATTGTTGAGCATCAGCTCTGAAAGAAAAAGGACTTGAGGGCACTTCTAGCTTTCTCTTGAAATCCCACTATCGTTAGTGGAAGTCTTGTGTGTGAAGAGTTAGGATGGAATTTTATTTATATATTGATTTTATTGATTGATTTATGTATGTTCTGCCCTTAGCTAAATGGCATAGGACAGCTTACAGTAAAAGAGGAAAAAAAATTAGAAGCAGAACATTAAAATAAGAAGGTACAGGAAACACCCCCTGCCCCTCACATTCAGAAGCAATCGACTGCACTCCACTCCAACTTCTTTTTATCCCATTGTGGACTGTCCCGTACTGCAGGATGTGTGAATGCTCCTTCCTGATTTCTCCTTTCTCTGGAACATCTTCACTTAATATTAAAAGGCTCTAAATAAAAGAAATGCAAGCAATTTCAAAGGGCAGTTTTGCTTTATTCCATAAATGAATAGTGCTATGTAATTTATGGTGGCTTGAAATCTCACATTAGGAGGAAGAGAGGAGGTCTGTCTAACTATAATACCATTATGATGCTTCTGAAAAGCTGTACAAAGATGAGAAAGATTTGCATGCAGACACAGAAGGAAGCATCATGCAAGCATCTAATTTGCGACATTCCCTGCTGGCTGTTTTAATGCCGTGTTGATTTTATTAAACATTCTTAATAAGAAGTTAGAGTTTTGTTTAGGCTAAAAATATAATGGAAATAGCAGTCTTCATTCCTCATATTATTGAAGTGCATACAGTTGGGAAAAGCAGACCCTTGATAATTGATAGAGTAAGATATTTGCACAATCTTAAATTCAGCAGTGAAGGTGAACGGGCTTGTGTGCATAAACATGTACAGAGTGTCTTAAACATTGTGTACACACATGAATTGCTCTGTTTGCCACTATGATGAGTGTCTGGATGTCAATGGTGGACACTTTGAATACCTACAATAATATACAATGTAAGTTATGGTTCTTACACTCCAGAAAACCCCCAAGAATAATCACTGTTGATTAATATGTTTCTGTAATCCTGACAACTAATGTTTGTAAACATGCTTTTAAATGCCTGGGCTATGCAGTAAGTTTACCTGCCTGTACTATGCTGTTGTACATATACATGACCTATGAGGGTGATATTCCTGTTATGAATTGCAGAGATATCTGATGTGTTTTTTAAAAATTTTTTATACTCTGAGGCAGCTTCAGACAGCAATTTTGGGGGAAAATACCTGTCAGTGCCTTCCTTCCTTCCTTCCTTCCTTCTCCAGATGTGGATTTTTCATGAAACTTCTCTACTCTGATCTCGACTTAATGATCAAAGTTCAGTGCCAGTTAGAGAGAGGTGGTTTTCCAAACATAAAATGGGGGTGTCCTTGATATCTTGCAGTCCTGGGAGACATATCCCATATGAAAGCTTTACAGAGGCAGACACAACACAGGCCTCTAGTGTAAGAAAATTCCAAATTATTGGTCTTTAAAGACATGATTTTTTTATTTATAGAGAATTTATGTAGATGCTCATTATCTGTTTTAATACCCTTCTTATTAACTTCTTATTCATTCCCATCCCTGCACGGTCATGCTATGGTTCTGGTTAATTCTGTGGTAACCTTAGTACCTGGCTTTACAGAGATAGGAGGCAGAAGGCAGGGTAGAGGCACACCGTATGGACTACCAGAATCAGAGATGCATAATTTGTTGTGAGCCACAGCTCATTTCACATCTTACCATGAACTCTGATTCAGTTAGTTTATAAGGTGCGCCTCTCCCCCACCTTATGCCTGACTTCAGACTAACATCACTAACTACCTCTCTTTGCTCACAGAGGTAGGAGGGAGAGAAAAGAGTATTCTCAATGAGAGATTTTAACACTCCCAATCACATTGCTCAAATAACTCTGCAGTAACATTCATGCAGAATCCAGAATGGGGTGGTATACAGATTTGTCCCTGCTCAGGTAGAATGACTTGTAACTTTTACTTATAGCTTTGACAATCCTGAAGACTGTTTCTGTCAGAAGGACAGTTGGTACATGCATTACACCTCAATACACCATCATTTATTCCATACACACAGAGTTTGCATTTCAGTTCTCTAAATAGGCTAAGTATTTTGCTTGAGATTAGTTACCTTCAGAAGGAGATTCAGTAGAAAAGTAACAATGTGTCACAAACTGCCCATTATATATAATGTGTAAAATTCCACATTAAAGATAGGGGGATGTTAGAAGCATCTTCAGATCACTGTGAAACAGTAATAGAACATTCTTCTGAGGCATGAATTTACTAGTAAACACAGGATAATCTTATTTGCTTAGAATGAATTGAGAATACGCCTATCAGGACATCCTTCACACTATTTAAATTCATTGCATCTGATTTTTCAGTCATCCTTGTCTGACTTGATATTTATTCTTTGTCATTTTTCACACTGCATGGCCCATCTGGGAGCTGGCTTGCTCCTTTAGAGTCATAAAGCTTCAAAAGGATAATTAGGACTCAGAAAAGTGCATCTAGAAAGAGGTTTGAAGAAAGAGGGCTACATGTGTGTAATTTAAATGACACAGCATGGCAGGGCATGCCATTTGCCAGCATACTTCATGTTGATTCTTTAGAGCCAAATGAAGCAGTTCTAATCAGTGAACAAAGTAGCATTACTCTGACTGTACTTGGTCTGAGTGTCTTACTGTAACTGTAAATGGGTGCTTTTGAAAAGAGGTGTTTTTAGTTATTTGACATCTAATAAAATACATCAAAAATATGTTTCTGTTTTCTGTCCTTCTTTCCCATTCTGCCCCTCCTCCCCCCCCGGTTTAAGAGCCAATTGAAAATATGAGGTAGCTTTAATTAAGGCACCTGATACAGTGCATAAGAATAATAATCTTCCCTTTTCTTTATTCCCTCCTGTCTTCCTGGTTTTGTCTCATGGCACGTGCCTGTCCTTGCAGAAGGGGGAAATGGCTCCCAGTAGAAGCCAAGGCAGGTTGTTCAAGTTATGCAAAGTACTTCCTGTGCCTATAACACTGATCTTTGAGATTTATCAGTTGAAATAATGCATTTTTTTTAATGGAAGGTATCATTTCCATTTTACAGATGGGAACATTGAGAGATGGAGAGGTTCAGTGACTTCTGGAAGGAATCTGGGAGTACTGACACTTCATATCAACTATTGCCATAACTGATTTGGCTCAAATGAACAAAAAACTGTTTTGAACTTTCATGCAGTGGGTAGAATGATGTGCCATTAATTCTGTTGACCAATTATGTTTCAGAATATAGATTTTTAAACCTCTTGGAGAGAGGCAGAGAATATGGGAAGAGCTGTATGCACACAATAATTAGTAATAGAATTTTATTTCTTTCCATTACAATTTATTGCATAGCTTGCAGCAATTAAACCAAATGGAATGTTTTCACTTTTCCTTTGCCCTGAGCCAGTGTTTCTGTCGGTATCTTTGTATTACCGTAGAGGCACCTGCTTATTGGACAGGGTATAAAAAATTCTAGAGTTGACGTAGTCCAGCTGTGGCCAGTTTAGTCATCTGCTTAGTTTTCATCTTTGTCTCACTGCTAAACTGTATCAAAAACAGCTAAAATATATTTAATACTTTTTTATTAATATTTTCCATAGGTCATTACTTTTGCAGTCACATGAATGGTATGTGGAAGAGGAGATTATCTATGAGAGAACCTCCCTGTTAAAATATGTTAAGCTCCATGAATAGAGTTGGGAAATATTCCAATGAAGTGTTCTTCCATTGAAAAATACCAGGGGGGGCTTTGTGGAAACCAAACAAGGAATGTTTCTGGTGGAAACCTTACTGATTTTTTTGTCTCCTCAACAACCAACTTGGTTGACTGCTCTAGAATTTGTGTTCCCAGGCTCCCCAGATTAAGGATTCCCTGGACTTTCTGCTTTCAGGAGTAGCTATTCAGGTGGGTTGTTCTGTAGCAGGTGGTTCCTGGGTTGCCATCTGATGGGCTGCCCAGGAATCTGTGAGCCAAGGCTCCGTGTTTTTCCCAGATGCTTGCTGGAGGGACACTTAAGGTATTTCAGGGCCTTTTTGAAAAAGAAAAAAAAAACAGAAGAAGAAAAGAAAGCAGACCCTTGAGTTCCACAAAAAGATTCTGAGATTTTGGATTATGGACAATCCATAAGGTTTTGGGCCCTATGAGGTTTTGGGCCCCCCATTACAGAAAAGATGTGGACAAATTGAAAAGAGCCCAGTGGAGGACAATGAAAATGGTTAGGGGGATGGGGCATATGACTTATGAGAGAGGCTGAGGGAACTGGGCTTGTTTAATCTGGTTAAGAGAAGACTGAGAGGGGATTTAATAGCAGCCTTCAACTCGCTGAAGTGGGGTTACAACAAGGATGGAGTTAAACTTTTCTCAGGGGTGGCAGATGGCAGAACAAGGAACAATGGTCTCAAGTTGCAGCGAGGGAGGTTTAGGTTGGATAGTAGGAAAAACCTTCTCATCGGGGCTAGGGACAGACATTATGCATAAACTGGTTTAAGAGATCAGAAACTGGTTTAAACCTGTAACAGAACAGATGTTCTATGTACATAAACCAGTTTGAAAATGGCTGAAACCGGTTTGAGATAAACATCGTTGAATGTAGTATCAGACTTAACATGATTTGGCTCAAACCAGTTTATACGATGTCTGTCCCAGACCCTTTGCTGGTTTAAGTTAAACCAGACACCCCCAGCATCTCAGCATGCTTCCTGGGCTGGGTGGGGCTCTCTGTTCCATAGGAGGGCTGGCCCCTCCCCTCTGCTCCCTGGCTTGAGCTCCAGCAGAGGCTTGAAGGCACTGCTGGCTTCCCTGTGCTCCCCCCCCTCAACTTCCCCCCCACCTTGCTGCTTAAGCAGAGATCCTTTCTTCTTTTCTCCCACAGCATGGATTGGAGCCAGCATGTGGTATGGTAGCTAATGCTGTGTAAGGCAGATAGGACAGCATCTGCTTAGGGCTTTTTGGAGGCAATCAGCAGCTCAGATGGTAATGTCCCTGCATTCCTTCCTTTAGAAAAAACTGTTTAAGAAAGAGCTTATAATTAGTGAGGCTTTGCTTTTTGATGGGCTGTTAAATGCTGATAATAGAGCTGATAAATGCTCTGTTATCAATGGGGTGGGGCTAGGGGACACACGCACCCCTCCCTAACAGTGTCCTGCTGGGGCCTAGCTATGCCCCCTTCAGCTCAGCCCTGTGGAAAGGAAAGGAGGGCTGCTCTAGTGCCCCCACACTTCTAGCCTGAGCCACTTCAGGCATGTGCCTGCAGTTCTGGAATGTCAAGGGAATGTCTGTCCACTTCCTGCAGGACTAACCTGCAAAGATTGAAACAAATTCAGGATCAGGCTTTTTGAATATCTGTCCATAGCCAGGAGGGTAGTGAAACACTGGAACAGGTTACTTAGAGAGGTGGTGGAGTCTCCATCCTTGAAAGTTTTAAGGACCTGGCTAGACAAAGCCTTGGGTGGGATGATATACTTGGGAATGGTCCTGCTTTGAGCAGGGGTTTGGACTAGATGACCTCCTGAGATCCGTTCCAACCCCAATTTTCTATGATTCTGTGAAAGATTCCCTAAACTTCCAGATTTGTTATGGAGCGTAAAGTCCATATCCTAGCCAACTCTGTCTAAGAAGAAAGTTGTTCTAAAAAATTATTTAAAAATTATTTTCCATTCTATATACAATTTAAATGGATTTATAGTTTTACAAGATGTGCTTTACTGCCTGGCATTATGGACTGTATTTTCCTAGTTAGCTGGAAATGTAATTTACTAAACATAAAAATGTAGGATAAAGAGATATAATCATGATTTTAATTTTTTTTAATTCCTGTAAATTCCACAGGTGTGTTGACAATTTAGAGAGATCTTTCATTAGGTATTACTTCTTATTAAACAAAAGCAAAGCTAACATTAAGATGAGAGGAACTGGTCAGGATGTCTGTATTTAGGGCTCCTCTTAAATATTTATCTTCTGACTTCTGGAGTAAAATAGATGAAAGGTAATAGGTTGATACTACATAGTCATTATAAATTGATTCCCTTTGCTATTTAAACCAGCAGGGTCCACGTAACTGTGCGGCACCATTGCATTGTTTACAAAGGGGAGAGGAGACAGCAATAAACAAACAAACACAAAGACTTACAGCTAGTGACTGGCTGTGTATCACTTAGCAACATCAATATTTTTGTGCACAAATAAAGGTCTCCTACTTAGCACACGTTAAAAGTGTGTGTGTGTGTGTGTGTGGAGTTGACCTTGTATGCACAAGAATCAGTTTGTTGATGATTGGTCAGGCCTTAATTTGGATGTCTAGACATTTCAGTCAGAGAGACTGAAAGACAGACATGTGAAGACGTGAGAAGAGATTTTAAGGGACACAGGGACCTTAAAATAATTCTATGCTGATCCTTTAAACATATTTTTGTATTTTAAAAACACATTAACATAATGATTTATTGGAATCCAGGACTAAAGGAATAATATATTTTTAAAATTAATATATTTGTTGGCAAATTTTGGTACTTGTGATATAAATAAGCTTCCTTGTAGATTTAGATATCAGCACAGTACAGTAAATGTAATGAATAGCTTCATGCATTTGTAACAAAAGGTGTTCTTAATGTACAAGAATTAATTAGAAATTTTTTTTAAAATAAATCATCTATGGAGATTTAAATTTAATTTAAAATATTAATTTATTTTGATGTTTAAGCAATAGTGAATAATATATGCTAAATAGCATGGTAATTTTTTTTAAGTGTGTATGTGTTCAAGCATGTGTACTTTTATGTACAAGAAGGTCTCTTTCGTGTGAGGACTTGAGCATCCTCCATTTCTGTTGATATTAAAGAGAGTTCAGAATATTTAATGTTTTGCAGGATAGAGCCCTAATTATGCATATGCCTAATATGTCTGCTTTTTTTATATATTTAGATACTATGAGCCAAATTTCCAACAGTCCCCTAAATGTGTGTATAGATACAATTGTTAGGCATCCAATTCTAACTTGTATACACAAGTGCTAAATATTTACATTAATTATGGGTGAAAGTTTAGAGTCCCAGTACATATTTGTGTAAAGTATTTCACTAAATCTTCGTGTTTTCTGCTGTTGTAATGAAAATCTACATAGTTTTGCTTTCTTTAGTGGATTAGGACTTACACTTTTGAACAGTTATGTGGGTCAGAAGACAGCATCTGTTACTTTAGTAATACAGTATTTTTCTGTAATAATGGGATCTGGAATGTTAGAGAGTTTGAGGGATTATTAATATCCTCAGGAGACCTATTTTAGTTTTCTTTAATTATTTCAATTGTAAAATCAGAAAGCAGCAACCACCCAGACCAGTATAGGAAGAACAGCCAATAAAATCCCCCAGCCTTCATAAGCAGGCATAATGTGTCACTGCACCAGCAACAAATTCTTTTGGATACAGGCTGAAATACAGAATACTAACATAGTAATCTGATTATGATACTGGTACACTTAGAGAGAGACTACATTCCTAAAATAGAAGCACAGCTTCTTCCCCTATATCTGTACGAGTGTATATCAACTTTATACCAACATAGTGACATCAACACGTGCAGTATATTTATACTATGTGGACAAACTTTTCCACAGTAAGAGTGATTTTATTCTAGAATAATTATGCCTTATAATTATTCCAGGAAATTACCGTATTTCCTTCCTTCCTTCCTTCCTTCCATCCTTCCTTCCTTCTTAGGTTTGTCTAAATTACTTCTGATGAACCATTTTGATGTTCAATGAACTCTTGAATATAGTGTCAGATGAATGAAGATTTGTACTCTACCATTTGAAATAGGCTCCTGTATCAAACTGAAAAGCAGTGTCTGGGCCCCATTTGAGGTGCCTAGTAGTGCATGCTTTCTTTTTAAGGAGTTTTCTTCCCTCAGGGAAAGTAGATTTGTTAGTTCCTAGTCCCTTACTCTCTGCTTGTGGCCCTTTGCCAGGAATAGAGGATACCTTCATATCCTGTTTCCAGAAGCAGACCATGTCATAAAATTGGGGTCAAGAACCTTATATAGTCAGTATACACTTCTTCCTTACATAATCTTCACCTAACTTCTCATATGTGTGTTGTTTGTAAATATGTGTACATTGTGAGAGGACATCGTAAATATGTGTACATCTTTGTGAGAGGACATTGTTGTTTTAAATTGTGTGTATGCGAGGTTGAAAGTGAGGCTGCAGATCTTGACAAAAAATGAAAAATAGGCCTGATGTTGTGCTTAGATAAGCCTGCCAGTGCGTGGGGTTATACAGGTATTTGGGCACACCACTCTTAGAATTCAGCAAAACAGCTGACATACCAATACAAGGCAATAGCAGGTGAGGATCCTTCAAACCCTTGAATTACATCTGGCCATGCAATGTACCAGGTTGCTCAGCCAAGGAAAAATCCATGGGAAGAAGCATTGCTGTGTTCTTGTCTTAGAAGGCTCTCACCACTGTCCCCCATATAATGTGCTCCAGTGCAGTGGATGTAAACCCCTGACTTGATGTTTTTTCTGGAAATCTCAACTCCTAGAGTCAAGTCAAATAAGTAAGTTTCTAGCCCTCATAGCTGCAGATACAGGTTTGGAATGTCAGCTGAAAACCCAGAAGGTAAATAAAAAAACAAATTTTATTCTAAAAAACCAAAATATCTTCCTGATTTTTTTCAAGTTACATTTGTGATTTTTGGAAGGCCTAACCTGATGACTTTAAAAAAAATGGTGGTTATACTGTAGTTTGCATGTTAGCTAACACATTTTAAAACACAAGTTTGTTTGTTATCTAGACATACCCTTAAGGAGGAATTTCTTGGTATAGCTGAAGGTCTGTTCTGACTTCAAATGCAGTTAATGTGACTGAATATACTTTGGGTTAATTTGAACCGGAGTAAACTAATCCCAACATCACTGTCTACGCATGCACTTAAGCACAGTAATTTACTGTACTGCTGGATACCACTTGTATCTGAAGGGACTATCTGGCAGTACAGTAAATTAATTTATTGCACCCTAATTGCTGTGCACATGTAGATAGTGACACTTTACTGTGCAGCAAATTAGTCTGCTGATCAGTAAAGTGTCTTGTGTAGACATGCTCAATATAAACCATATTTAGATCTCTTTGGGAGAATTTGACCCTGCTGGCTTGAAGTTCGTTCTCATGAACTGAAAAGCTTACATCCAGGGTGTGTTTAATGAAAAGGTAGTGGCTGAATTGTTATACATCTTGGTAGACAAAGGCTAACGTGTTAACCTAATGTTTATAAGATGCTTTTTCAAATTAGCTATTGACACTTTTGAGTCTTTATATTCCTATTACTGTACTGTGTATTCATATTGC
>NW_017728992.1:86580270-86587045 GCF_001723915.1 Gavialis gangeticus | reverse complement strand
GGCTAACGTGGTAACCTAATGTTTATAAGATGCTTTTTCAAATTAGCTATTGACACTTTTGAGTCTTTATATTCCTATTACTGTACTGTGTATTCATATTGCCTGTATTTTGGGGAGTTATATGGAATGGTAGTGATGGAATTTGAACTGTAAAAAGTGCATTCTTTGAATGTTGTTTATGAATGGCTTTATGAACAATTGGCTTAGATATATTATTCAGTGGAGTTAAACAGGGTGTTTCACTGAGCTTTTTCCTTCTTACTGGTTAGCTTTAATGTCTGTATGTTTCCATTGGCCATGCTGGGAGTATATTTTATTTTAGTATAACTGTTTCTTTCTGCAGATCTTCACTTCGCTGTTCATTTAGTAAATATAAAATGTGCTCCCTTATCAGCTCCTTTGACAGGATATTCTCTTAAATGAGCTCTACAGAATTGTTTAATTCCCATTCCCTCCATTTTTTCCCCTTCTTGTCTGTAGTGTTCCCAGCAGTGCAGTAGCTAGGATATGATTTCTGTCAGAAACGATACCGCTTCAGTCTTGTCTCTGTAAGTCTCCACAGGGAGGTTAGAGGGGGGTTATCCCTGGGCTGGGCTGGATTTGGTCCAGCATTCAATGAGAATGCAAATCCCCTTGAAAGCAGATACCTTCTCTGCAATGATACTGACTTTATGCTGTGTTTGCTTATGATAAGTTTACATTTGCATTGAAATATCATTTATTTTTAAGGTTTCCAATCTCTTGCTCTTCTAAAAGCTTAATAAATGTTCTAATTTTCTTTTTAACAAGAGCAATGTGTGGCTGTGGCTGTGGCTGACTCAAGGCCTTGCAGCTAAGGAGTATGTCAGAACAAAAGTTTGTTTGTTAAGGTTTTTGATCAGATTTGGCTTATTAGAACTTGTGAGGCTTGAATTTTAAAGCTTAAAATGTGTATGGAAGAAAGAGAGCTAAAGAAGGACAATACCTGAGCTTTGTTGTATCCTTGCAGAATAAATGATTGGTTATGTGGAGTTTGTTTAGAGCTCTCCTGGTCTAGATATTTTTATCACTGAATCCAAACACAAGGAGATATTTTCAGAGTAGATGGTGAGCTGATTTCCAATGCAAGAGTGCTTTTTGATAGAGAAAGTCAAAGGAGGTTTTTGTGACACAAGCTGCCTACCATTTTCCCTCTACTGGAGGTAGCATAACCTGAAATGTAGGTGTCATTAGTTTGGGAAAGAGGGTGTCCAGCGTATGTGCTGATCCAGCCCATCCTAGCCGCATCCTTCACTGCTTGAGCTTTATGTGGTGGAATTTGAAGGTGCTCAGGATAATCCTGGACTTGGCATTGTGTGTCAGTTGATGTTAATATAGAGCTGTACCTTGTGCCTGCAGTGCTGAAACTGGCCTGGGGGGAAAGAAAAGGGTAAATGCATATTGGTAATTAGGACAATTTCCTCTTTGAGACACTAGTTCATTTTTATGCTAGGAACGTCTTTACCCTGCTTTGCTGGTACAAATGGACTTGAAAGTGGACGTACAGTGGTGATGTAAAGGGGCCTTTTTGTCCAAGCTATATATTGTTCAAACTATTCAGAAATAATCTATCAGCATTAACTTCATAGAGAGAAGCAGGCCTACAAAAAAGGGTTTACATTGGTGCATTTAAAATATCCAGATAGTTCACTGCAGTACAGCTAATGCTGGTTGCTGACATAATAATTGCATCTAAAAAATTAGCTAAATCAAATTTCCCTTCACACAAAATTGTCTGTTGATTGTACTGTTGTCACTCCCTTAACAACCATCACCCAGTTTTATTTTCACGTCATACAACTCCTTTCTATTCAAGGCTTATGGTAATGCTTCCAGAAAAAGAAATTAAAGCTCAGGGAAGGGCAAAGAGTTCTTGCTGCCAATATTTTTTGATGTCTTTAACTCCTATTTGCCAGTAGGTGTCACTGTAGTGGAAGGAAAATAAAAATGTATGTGCAATAATAATGTATATTTTAGTAAATGCAATCATAATCATAGGATCTAGCTTTTTTATGGTGGTACTCATCAGTAGATTTGTGTGTGTGTGTGTGTGTGTGTGTGTGTGTGTGTGTGTACACGTATGTAAAATTTAAGTCACCTTAGGAAGTATGGTGCATAACAAAAATGTGTTTAACTGTGTAAGTCTTAGTATTTCTGTCTAGCAGGAAAATGCACAGATGCATTCTGTACATTCCCACATGTGGTTCATCTGGATCAATTGTTTTTAATCTTTCTTAACCATAAGGACATATTAGAACAGAAAAATAGCATGAGGGCCTTCCCTCCAGTTTGGCTATTGTGAAAGATATGGTGGTTGCAATTCCCTGAACATCTTTTTGTGATCCCATGATTATAGTTTTCGAGTGTAATGTGTCTGTATTTACTCCACCAAAAATCTAAGCCTTCCCAGAAGCTGCTTCAAGCTGTGCTTAAATAATAGATTTTTCTCAATTTAGAAAAAGTTGAAATTTTGAATTTTTGGGCTTAGCCATGCTCTTTTTTCTAGAAATAATAATTAGCACCCAAACTAGAGAGGGATCTCATTGTACTATGCATTTTACTCATGGAAGAAATGCTCCCTATTCTGGACACCTTCCAATCTAATGAGGCAGGGGACAAGCAAGAAAGTAATAGCATGGAAGTATAGTATCAGTGGTGTAAATTTTTATTAGTTACTTTTACTTCTTTGCTGACCTATTTGCTCTTCTTTCACACTGTACACTCATCACTGTTTTATTTTGGTTTTAACCATTGTAGACCCCAGTCAGCCTCTAATTCCTTTCCTCTTGCCATCACTCACCTGTCTTCAGCGTTTTCTCGTTCAGTTCAGATTACCTCTATGCTGTCATCTGGGGATTGTGAAATCATCCCTGGTTCCTGGTGGCCCTCTTTCCTGTTCCTCTGGGGCTTACTACTGGCTCAGGTACCTCTTCCTGGGGGACAGAAGCCACCATAGCATCTACTCTGAGAGTTGAAGGTGGGGCAGAAGGCCAAATCCAACCATTATGAATCCTGAACAGGGTTTTTCTAGATAAAGATGGTGGCAGGGACCTCTGTAGAGATCCTCAGCCCCCTTGGGGCATGTCTAGACTAGGAAAATAGGTTGTGTGTCAAAATGCATTTGCTAATATATTTTAATTAGCACTGTTTTAAATAGGATTGTTGACCTAAATTAGACAGGGCAAGCTGTGTTTAAAAGCATGTTAGCTGGTTGTGGTCAAATCTCTTGGTGGTGTAGGGCCTTGGACAGCTTTGACTTCTGTAACTCAGTGGAAGCTGTGAATGCCAGTTTGGCTCGCAGTGCACTTATGGCCTGATTTTCAAAGGTGCTGTGGACCTCATATTTCCCAGAACTCCACAGGATATAGCAGGATAAGCAACTTTGAAAAACCTAGGGAGATTGTTCTCCTTTAAAAAATGTTCAAGTGTGTGAATACTAAACTGTAATAGGACATATGGCTCCGAGCATGCCTCAAGCTAGCTGCTAGGCTCAAAAGCTAGATGCTCAGTTAAAAGTTAATAGCTGGTGCTTGACAGCTTCACTTGGGAGCTGTCAAAATGTATGTGCCAGTGGAAGTTCTTGTGGAAGGGCCTTTTTCCGGAGCTTCACTGGGGAATCAGATGTTGACTTCCCACTTGTACTTAGTATTAAACAAGCTAAATGATGAGTGTTTTAAGCCTGTCTTTTTGTTCAACTAATGTGAAAAGCCAGAAAGCTATAATTTTCAATTGTATGTGTGTATGCGCGTGCGTGTGCATGCATGTGTGTAATTGCTCTCCAGAGTTTGATATGAGACCAGTTTTCACACAAGGCCGGCATCTCCTTAAACACCTTCTTAAGCTGGTTTCAGGTAAAAAGAATAGAGCGGATGGGTGCTGAGCACATGTGAAAATCTCTCAAATTCATTTAGGTCCCTGGAAGGGAACTGAGCTCTTTGGAAAGTCTGGACTCAATTCTAGGTGTGGAACCCCTAAAATATATGGTGTATAGTATTGAAATATTGACTATTATCCCCTTAAAGAAAGTTAAAAGAGCTGCCAATCCAGGCAGCTGGGTGGAGATTGCGGTGCCCTGCATGAAACACTTCATTAGGAGTCAAGTGTTGTGTTTTCAGCTCTTCTGCAGATCCCTGACCATGAGAACATTTGTTCTACCTCTCTGTACTGATTATGGAAGAAGCATAGGAATTTAGGCCTTATTACTTTGTAATAATGTATTTTCTCACATATAACATGGCTCAAAATATAATATGAACCTTATTTTCTAAAGGCATTATGAAGAATTTCCCCCCCAAGTTATGGCTGCATACAGCAGGGACAGAGCATAATCTTTAGCTCATTCTCCATTTCCTACTTAACTAAAGCCCTTGCTGCTTCTGAAGACTGGTCTTCATGGTAGACCTATGATCTTGTAAAGAGCTGTGAAATAGGAGAAGTGATCAGGATCCTGGTTTTCTGTGAAAAAAATCACACATTCACCTTTTATGTATATGAAATCCTTCATCCTTTAGTAGCCCAAAGTACTTTTATACAGGGTACCACACTAAGGGAGGGAGGCGGCTTCTAGGTGGACATGACAGTAGGGGAGCAGTGCAGAACTAGGAGGGGAGGAATTTTGGTGAAATGAACTATAGAGTCCCACTAAGGTGGAAAGAGGCAGGAGCTTTTTGTTCCTCACACAGAGCAGTGAGCAGCTTAATTTTTAAGGTCTCCCTTGAAATACCAACTGAACATTAACTCAGTTTATACACCCAGGATGGACAAAGGATTGAGTCAGCTCTTTGGGATCCAGACTTTAGGCTCCAGGGACTCTTAGTTCAAACATAATGCTTAGGTTTTTCTACAGAGGAAAGAGGCACCAGTATAACTAAATGGACAATTTAGAAACCGGTTCAGAAACTGGTTAAATTAGTGTAGACCCCTTGTCCATTCTTATTTTCGCTGAGTGCTCTATTTTGTTATAACATAAGTTGACTTAAAGGACACAAGGGTTCTTCGTTGATTTAATGAAATAAGTTTTGAAATCTAGTTAAATCAGTGCAATTTCTAGTGTAGGCAGTGTTTTGGAGCACTCTGGTGTCCTTTTGTCTTTAAGCAGTTATTATCTAGGGTTACCGTATGTCTGGGTTTTCCTGGACATTTCCTCTTTTTGGACCCTCCAATCTCTGTCTGGTGGTGTTTTGAAATATGAGCCAGTGTCTGGGATTTTGCTGTGGTCCGGTGGCGGGAGCAGGGGGAAGGCAATTGGAGGTAGCGGGCACATGTGTGTGTGTGTGCGCGTGCACATGTAGCCGGCCTGCAGCCAGGCAGGGTCGTGGGAGCAGTCCCAGCAGCTGGATGCAGGTAAGTCTGTCGGGGGCGGGGGTTGGAAGTACAGGGCTTTGGGTTAGCTTTCAAGTGCTAGTCCAGAACAATGGTGTTGTGGTAGCCACATTAAAACTAAAAGGGTAAACTTAACTCTACTATCCTAAATCCTAACCACTTCTAACTTTCTCAAAAATTACCTTTTGGTCCTGAAAGTTTTCCTTCTTTCTCTCATCCTGAAGTAAATTTCTCCTGGAAACTAGAATGAATACATGGATCCGAATCCATTTAGCTGTTTGAATGATCTGACCCTAGATAGGAGGTTTCTCAGCTGCAGTATTACAATATTTTTCAGACTTTTCTTTTTGCGCTTACAAACTTAACCCTTTGAAAGAACTTTGTTCTGAATGGGAACTGTAAACTTTGAAGTATGTTAAAGGACTTGGCTGTGAAATAACAGTATAGATATTTTATAGGAAGATACACACAGTATTTGTTTCCTTAGCTTCAGAATGATGCATTTTCCATGCTGGTGGTTATGCTAAGGATTTTACTAGAATTTTATAATGGAAAGATATGTGGGTTGTAAATGTGCCCTTTAAATATAGTTTAAGAACTATATTGAGATAAGTTTGCCAAATACAGTTGCAACCGTATGGAGAATTAAATTCTGCCATCTCATGTGTAGGCATTATGCTACTCTCGTGATATAATCAAGTACTGTCTCCTAAATTGAATAGTGTATCAGGCATTTTTCTTTTCTAAAATCTAGGATAGTTACATGCCCCATTGCACCTTGGAATATTTTCCATACTCTTAAACTGATTCCAATTTAATCATAATAGTGATTCTAAATGTCTTCGATTTGCAAAACATTCAGTACCCATATAATGTCTTAGCTATTTTGAAGGCTCCTAATATTACCTGCTCCTAAAAACAGTACACTGTCTTTCCTTGCCTCAGCACAGCTTTCCTGGGGTGTCATTCAAGGGATCTACAAGGCTTATTTACGTCTGCACATATATGCACAAAAGTAGTTGAAGTTCAGTTAACTCAACTGCAATTTATGTGGGTCATGTATGCCACCACATTTTCACTATCGCTCTTAATTATACACTTAATTTGTAGCATGTTATGTCAATAAAACACTGCTTCTGTTCTTTTTCATACAATTTACTTTTATCGATTCTGTTTGTCAGGTGTATATGGAAGAAGTAGAAACACAGTACTTGAAGATCCACTGTGTGTATCTAAGAGAACTGGAAAAGAGATGATACATTACTTGAGAAACAAGATTTGATCATCTTATTAAAGATTGTTTCATGTCATACCTATAAGGGCCAGAGTTAAGGCTGCAAAAGCAGCTATAAAAGTGACATTTTCTAATGTTAAATTGTGTAAGTATGTAGCCTTTCTGTACTATTAGCATGGAGGGGTGAAAGTTTCCGGGACC
>NW_017728992.1:86579169-86580105 GCF_001723915.1 Gavialis gangeticus | reverse complement strand
GAGTTTTCTGGAAAAATGTTAAGGGGAGGGGAAAGAAAAATTCTGTAACACAAACATTCAGTTGGACACTTGCACCTGTAGCTTTGTAATTCTTGTAAGATGAAACCCACCTTTCATGTTTCTCTTTCTGTCACCAGCACACACAATTTAAGATTCCTAGTACTGCTAACGCATGACAAACTAATGTCAATATTGCATCATTTAAAAATATTGTAGTACGGTTGGAGTGTTACAGTTGTAATGGCCCAGGAAACATGCAAGAAGCAAGGGTTTCTTTGGTGATATCTGTCATTGGATCAACTGTGTAGCTGGGAGAGGTGTTAAAGAAGCTTTTGGGTACAAAATTACGTACTTCAGGTCTGGAGAAAAATACTTGCTAAACTATCTATAAAAAAAGAATGTTTTACTATTTTGATTAATTATCATTTAATTTTACTCTGTTTTTGGAAGATGAGTTACCAGTAGCTGGATTGGTATCTTTTCTCTCCTCTCAAAATTGTGTGTACTGTGTGTTGTGCCCTTATAAATTATCTGAACTTGTGGAAGTGGCAGGGGCAACTTTCGGAAACATTTAGCTGCCAAGTTTCCTGTGATGTGATCTTAAAATAGACCAGACTGGGAAAAGAGGGGAGGACTTTCACCAACTGTTGCACTGCATGTCAGGACTGTTTTTACTTGATCTATATCAGCTGGTGAAGTTCTTTGTGAGAAGAAGAAAGAAACTCACCCCCACCCATTTCCTCTTTTTAGTCTATTTTGGGACTGCTGTGAAGTTCACAGTGTACTTTCTCATCCAGAGCAGTATTGTGAACTCTTTCTGGTAAATCACAATTTTATCTTTGGGAATGGGACTGGGAAGAGGGGGGAACCTGTGGTTTAAACAGCCTATTATTTTTCTCTGTGTATGCATGTTTCAAGAACAGAACAACAATCCCA
>NW_017728992.1:86561235-86574169 GCF_001723915.1 Gavialis gangeticus | reverse complement strand
AGGGAACCTGTGGTTTAAACAGCCTATTATTTTTCTCTGTGTATGCATGTTTCAAGAACAGAACAACAATCCCACTAAAAGGCATAGAATTTTTTAGAATATAGGTTAGTATATTTTTTCAGCCTAAATTCATATTCATACTTTGGTGCCTGATGGATTTACATGGATAACTCTCACTAATCCCACTGGGTGTTGTTAATGTCCTTAAAAAAAAAAAAAAAAAAAAGACACTCTTGTACATAATAAGGAACTGGTCCTGGGCAGAGGCATTAGGAACTTTAGAGGTTTGTTAATATTCAGGCTGCATATTGCTAATTAGTGCACGTTTGAAAAAATGTCACTGCACAAAAACACATTGTTGCCCTATTTTTCTAGTTCTGCTGAGGACCAGTTCTCATTTTCCATTGTTTTTACATGATGTAGCTCATTTGAGTTCAATGAAGTTATTCATTTACACTAGTGTAAGAGAAATCAGAATCCTGTGCTCCGTGGTTTGCAAGGCAGGAAAATGCCCTGTTTGGCAGTGGGGGAGTGTGTGAAAAATGAGCTATGCTTTTACATTTCAGGGAAAAACTGAAATCTTTTCACATTAAATAGAAAAAAGGATAAAGGGTGATTTCTTCTTTTCTTTCTTTTTTGCGGGGGAGGTGGTTATCAGCCTTGCAACATTGCAGCTTGGTAACGTTTTTGGGCTGTTTCTGAATATATAAACTCACTGAAGTTGCGTGGCTTAGTAGGGAAGGGGATTTTAGTCTGGTTCAACCCTCAGCCTGAGGAGTCATATTATCTGGCCCATGGCGCTTCCCCAGGGTCTGGAAATTTAACAGCGGTGAAGTGGTGGCAGTGTAAATGGCCACTCCAAATTGCTGGATGTGTGGGAAACCCTGTGGGCCAGATAACATGCATGCTGTATTCTACCAGCATGTGCCCAGATCCAGGTGTATGTGGTCAGGCCAGCATCTCGGACCAATCCTGTGCCACTCCTCCCACCCACGGGGCCAGAAGTGTGGGCACCGTTGAGTTAAGCTGTTAAAAGTTACTTGTTAATTTTTGTCAACATGTGCTTAATTCCAAAACCTAACAACTACTTGGTTGCAAAGTTGCCTTTCTGAAAATTTCAGAGCCAGTGGCCTTTCAGTGATAGTTCTCATGTTAAAAAAAAAAAAAAAGAGGCAGGAAAAAATTATTTGGATAGTCACCTTGTATCATAGAAACAAAACACTATTTCTAGCCAATATTTTAAAAATCCTTTGCAGACCATCTTTAACAGACATCTTGTTATCAGGTATGATAGATCCTGTTAAGATTTCCTGGGCTTCTGAACATTGTGTGACATGATTTTCACTGGAGTTTCTGATTCTTCATAGTTTGAATCAGGAGGAGGAATGAAGACATAGCAAAGCAGTCTGTGTGTATGTATATGACTGTACACATACATGTGGTGTACACATATATGTGCATACCAAAAAGTGTAGGGTTTTTTGGTATCTTTATCATTGGGCTTATTGTATATTTGCATTCCCAGCAAGAATAGATGTAATTGGTACATCCCCTAAAATATAAATTTTGCACCATTTTGCCCCTGGGTGTAATTCTGCATATGATGGAAAATCATTAGATTTGGCATAATTCCTGAGAAGATAATTTTTATTTTTTTTCAGGGTGGGGGGGGGTGCATTTTTCTTTTTCTTAATCATTCCACTTGGGGGAAATGTTTTATAATTCTTGGTTCAGGTGTTTCATTCTTGGTTTTGCTTGATCTGCGTTAAACAAAAGCCCATATTTTCCTATGAACACACAAGAATATTTTGCAGCTGTAGTGACTTGGAATCAGTCCTGATAGCACATTCATCACATCTGTGTTCTCCTGGTTCTTTTGTCTCACGCCTTCCCCCCTCCCTTCCCTAAGCTGAGGCACATTGCCTAGAACATCCTATTACTTTCATTACAGTGGCAGCCCTCCAGATCTCTCTCACTAGTCCTCCTAGGGGTTAACATAGTTCAGAGCTTTATTTTTTTTTTACCATATCATAGATATTTCCCTACAGAAATGTGGTCCTGGGTTCTGCCAATGCAAAATATTTTCTGTACTGGTCCCTTTATGTTTCCTGAAGACAGAGAGTACTGTTCTTTGCTGAAAGACAGAAGATTGGGGAACTCCTACAAAGGCCCAGGTGGAGTCTTAAAAAAAGAAAAGGAGGAGGGATGTTGCAAATGTGACTTCTCCACATGTAATTTGATTATTTGGGGCTGGCCAGAGTAGAACTGAGGCTAAAGATATCATGTCAGGTTAAGCTCCCTTGGAGGTAAGTGCTCATTAGTTGCCTACAAAGTCCTGTAGCCCTGTAGATTTTCTTCACCATTCTGCTTCTTCACCTCTCCACCCTAACCTCCCTAGCTAAGGAACAAAACTATTGTGAGATAGTATTTTCCCTGGCAGGGCATTGGCAGTTCCCTTACCTCCCCTGCTTCTACCCATGGCATGTTATTAGTTGCTGTCAGTGTTTCAAATACTGTGCCTTGTAGTGTGAGGGTTTCAAGTTAGGATGTGGGGGAATCATTGGTATAGCGATTGCCTGAAAACAGGAGCCTGGATTCAATGGCCCAGGATGGCCTCAATGGCCTCCCTTCGTTCCTGTGTTCCTACTTGCCTTTGGATTCTTTAGAAATGGGAAATGTACCCCTGCGATCCGTCACCGTGAGAGCGTAACAACTTTACAGACAATGCATTGCCAGTATTTCTCTTTGGTATCTTTTGTTTCAAGGTGGTAGATCATAGGGACAGATTGGTTGCAGGGTGGAGAAGAAAGGGAAGATGTGCATAAACCATAGGGATGGGATTTCTTTGGGAAGGGGAAGGAACTCCTCCCTCAAAATGGTCCCTGGCACAGGCGGTATATCCCATCTGATGCTGTTTTATGAGAGGTCATTGTAAGCAGCTGAAGTATAGCGTCATAAATTCTGAAATGTAACAGTGTCTCAATCAGTGCCAGTCTGAGAGCAGGAACATTTCTAAATCGGGCATTGTTCCAGGTGATACGAGACAAGACAGGATTACATATTTACAGCAACAACAGCCTGTTGCTAGAGTATGCTACCACTGTGCCATCGCTCCCCATTTATAGTAGCTGGGTCATGACATTGGCATAAGCTTCTTTGACCAGCTGGGCATGCCAGTGCCAGAGATGAGGCCTGTGGTGCATGCTGACCCAGCTGTACTGAGAGGCTTACTCTTTTCTCTGTTTTTTGTCAACAATACGAAATGGGGTTACAGATGCTTGCACACATATGCACACAAATACACAGCCGTTCTGCAAACACAGTTCTTTTTTTTTTTTTTTCAATGTTGTAAAGGTTTCTTGTCAAACATCTGCAGTAGTCCAAGCTGCATATTTTGTTCTCCACAAGGGGAAAAAGATCTCTGTTTTCCATTTCAGTTCCTTTTAGGGTTGAACTGTTTTGAGTATTGAAATAATACAGGCTGAACATTTTTCTGATGGGTATCATTTTGTTTTAGTTGGAAATATTGAACTAGCACACATTACAGAGGTCAGCAACCAGAGCACAACTACATATTTATTTTTAAAATTTCCAGAGGAAAAGGTCAGCAATTCAGGTTTTCTTTTGCCATCTAGAGGGTGCTGGAAGATGTTGGAATACATGTGTATCAGATGCATACATTCATTCCTCTTGCATCAACTTTATGGATATTTAAAACGCATTGTGAAGTCACCCAGGTAGTTTCTTTGCTAGACTGAGGGGGAAGGGGCTGCTTTCCTTTTCACATGTAAGGTTCTCCAATTCACTGCCATCAAGAAGCCTGGGAAACTGGCCAATTTCTTAAATATTTTTAAGGAGTAAATAGCATCTCCATCTTTAATTTATCCTTTGAATTAAAATGTCTTTAAAAGGGTTGTTGTTTGATCCACTGACCAGAGGTATGGCAGCATCACGTATATAAGTACATAGACGTCAAATAGGGAATGTTGGTTAATACCGCATTGACCAGCAGCAATGGAAACTTTTTTTTTTCACTTTAACAGAGCTATTTCAATTTACCCCAAATTCAGGGTCTGACTCATAGCAGTATTGGCAATTCCAGTTACTTAAGAATTAAGAGCCAGACTGCTAAGAAAAAAGAGAGAGAAAAACCTGCTTTGAAAGTAATAGGTTAAGGGAAAAGGAAAAAATACAATTTAGGGTTTTCTTTTTATTTGCTTCTGTGTTTTGAATTTTTGAAAGACTTTGCAGTCACACTTTTAAACTTTACTGTGTGATTATGAGGGCTAGAAGCCCTTTTTTTTACCACAAGCTGATATTCTTCAGAAATAACATGACTCCAAGAGCTTTGAGAAAAAGTGGAAATGCCCAGTAGTTTTGATAGACATGAGCTTTGGACAACACAACTATAGTAAGAGCCTACTCTTACATGAGTAAGAATTGCAAAACTGGGCTCAGAGTGCCAAGGGAGCTATGGTGCTTACCAAGCAAATAAAGTAGCGGTGGCTCCTCCATAAGGAGGTAGTGTGATAATCAGGAGGAAGAAGTGTTAAGTGCTGTATGGTATCAGAGCCCAGATAAGAGATGAGAAAGTGTTTTGGAGGGTCACTGATGTTGCACCAGCAAGAAATTCTGAGGTAAGCTTATTGTTATACATGTATCTTGTTATTTCTACTTTGTTTTCATTTTTTTAACTATTAAAATATGAAGCAGTGTCAACAATGAAGGGTGGAGTTGAGATACTTTCATGAGTAACATGTACAGGACTGGGCCTGATCCTCTTCCCATTGAAATTGAAAAGCATCTTGCCAATAATGTCAATGGGAGCAGGAACCGTGCCAGCAAGCCAAAGGGAGACTGTGATTAGGTTGTTCTTGTTGCCTGCTGTAATGGAAAGTCAGAAAACAAAGCCTCACAAGTCATGGAAAATAAATGAAACCCTTAAAACTGAATGTCCCTAGTAATACAGCTAGGGACATCATTCTTTTAAAAAAAGAAATCTGTGTATATATTTCTGAGAACCTCTTTTCGCTATGCAAGAAGCCCGTGCCTTCTGCTGCATCCTGCAGGAGATGATTCCACAGCCTGTTTAGCCAGAGTGGCAGGGAAAATGAACAGGTTTTCTGCAACTCCATGGCAGGGTTATATTAAAGGAATGAATGGTGGGGTGGGAGGGCAGCAATTGCTTTCATTTCGTCAATTTTAGGTGAAGAGTAAGAGACGGGGTGGCAAATACCATCTTTCAGAAGTCTGGGAAACACTAATCTGGCTCCTTTTATGGGCAAAATTTCACTTCTTATCCAGTTTACACATTCCCTTTTTTAATTTCTCCCTGTTACTCCTAGCCCAACCCACAACTCGCATACCACAGATGGCAGGGGCAGCCTCTGGGTGTGGCACACTGTGGATTGGAGAGGGAGCTGGGAATACAGCGGATGATAAGGCAGGAAGCAGGAAGCAAAGCAACAGATCCAGCAGGAGGAGAGGGTTGGAGTGGCACTTAGGGAGGGTATGGGCTTACCTTGTGGTACGTGTGCCAAAACGGTTAGTCTCCACTGTCCTAGTAATTATATCCCCTTTTATCAAATCCTCCTCTACAGATTTTAACTGACAGCAACATCCCTACCTCTCCTGCAGCTCTAGTTGAGCCTTGGAAGTACTTTTTCATTTTTCAAGAGATAATTGTAAATGATCACCTGCAATTAATTTTTTTAAATACTGTAAATTATAATAGAAAATAGGTCAGCTGATTAATAACTGCTGTTTGTCTTTAAAACAAAATCCCATTAAAAGCAGTTTTCATATTCATCAGACTACCCGCCAGCTGTGTGTAATTTTAGCTTGTGGTAGGGGCAATGGGTTGTTTTGGGAGGAAAAAAAAAACAAACTTTGTGTATTCAGTTGTGATGGTAGAGCTAGAAAAAATAAAAGCACTTGTAATTATCTCCTAAAAAAAATCTTGTATTTCTGGTGAGATCTCAGGAATTCCACTTACAGGACAATAACTGCTTTATGAAGTATTATATTTTGAAAATTGCTCAGTTTTGTAAGAGGGGATTTAGCATACTGCAAGTACAATTCATTAACTGATTTGTGAGAGGATTTTTTACAAAAATATTTGTTAATTTACTACTTTTGTCATCATCAGCTAGTGAGCCACAGAAAGAGCTGCTATAGAAACTGCTTATCTGAAATTGTGTTTTTTTATTGCCTGGAGAGTTATTCAGGCATCAAATATTCTGGTACTGATAATACTGATACTGTATTATAATCATTTCATAGATGAAAAAGTATATAGTATATTCCCCCAAATTGCAAGCTGTATGATTTATAAAGGGGAAAAATGCCTCCAAAGGCATTAGTTGTATTACACCCATAAAAATAATATGGTTTTTCAACTTCTATGGCTCTGATAGGTTCTGATAGACGTGTTTCTAAAAGAAAAATGTAATTTACAGGAGGAAAATGAAAGGTGATCTGAAACAGCCACACAGGGTGTGCAGCAGAACCTGGTTGAGAACCACTAAGGTAAATTGAGCACAACAGTGGTTCTCAACCAGGGGAGCTGGGAGGGTCACACTTAGAAAGTTGTGGAAGGGTACCATGACTCTGAAAAGGTTGAAAAATTCTGGCTTAGATGATGATCCAGATGAAAATGACTGAGACACCAGTCTTTTGCATCCCTGGTCTCTTGCAAGAAAGTCCAGGTCTTCTTACCGATTCATCCTACTATCACAGATTTACTGGGTGCATCTACATGAGATGCTACTACACAGTCATTACCACTCATTTATTTAGTACTTGTATGAACCTTTAGTACTTGTGTTAACCTGGAGTTACTGTGCTGGTGAAGTTTTTAGGTGATCCTACTGTGCAGTAGCCTAATAATACTGCACAGTAGCGTATTAGCACCCTCTATGCTGTGATGCGCTACTGTGCGGTATTTTTTGGCTACTTCACAGTCAGTGTCTCGTGTAGGTGTGCCCACTGAGGAATGCACCCCCTCCTGACCTCCTCTTTTGCAGAGTTGAAAGCTGGCATGAGAGGTACATGAACACTACTAACCTATGAGAAGCACTAGCTGCCACTGGCTTTTTCAACAATGTATCTGGCAGAGCCTGAGGGGAGCGAGCCTCATAGAACAGCTATGCCCTACCCATTAAGTTCCCCAGCATCACAGCTAGTAATTTTGCTTGCAACAAGGTCAACAAACTCGGAGAGAAGGGGCAAACCTGATGTCAGGGCTGCAAAGGTTTCCAGGATCCTTTTGCTGCTTTTCTCATAACAGAAGTGATCTGTATGAATGGAAAAAATGTACCAGTCTCTCACCCCGTGGGCTCAAGTGTTTGGCAAGAATGTTAAAATTAAGTTGACCAAATTGATTCAGTCCTTTACAAACAATTTTAGGGCATGTTGTCTAGAACTTTATACCTGATTTAAGTGCCCATTGAATGCAATAGGAGTCTTTGCAATGGTTTCAGCGGGCACTTGATCAGATCCTTCTTAAACACAATTTTATTTTATTGTTTAGAAACCTCAAAGTGGTTCACCTGGATCGTAATGCAGTTCTAGACTGCCTGGTCTAGGAGGCGTTTGTAAATTAAATTGCACATGCAGAGCACGGTAGTTGAAAAGCGAGGTCTGTATGAAATAGTAATTTGGGTACCATGTTCACGTTTCAGATGCTTTATTGTGAGTTATTTTATTTAATGACTTTTAAGTATCTAATGATATGTGAAAGATTGGCTGGAATGATTGTAAAATTAATCTAAAATTTCTCCTTCTCTGTAGCCTGTTCTCAAGTTTAAATTGGCTTCCACTGAAATTAAAGCACAATTTTTGTGATTTGACTTTCATTTTAAAGGCTGTTATAAATGTTAATCTTATTTGCATAGCATGATGTCTTATGTTACTTATTTTCTCAGAAGGGTCGAACCAAGCCTTTCATGCGTTTCTAATGGACAGCTTGCAGCCAGATCTTTTTCTTTTTTTAAATGCCCTTCTCCCCAGACAGTCTTATCATTTGATCTCAGATTACCGTCTAGTACGGTGTATGCCATGCAATCCAACACAAATCAAAACAGGGAAACTCAGTTATGCTACTTGGCCCTGCTAAAGCCTCTTCCTCATAATGCCCCTGCGCACATCTTTTACTAGATCTTCCATTGAGCTGGTATACCTTATCTGGGCTGCCCCTTTTCTTATGAGATTCTTTTTCTATGGAGCAATTTTGAACAGCTTCCGTGTGGCCGGGGGTTCACTCACCTTTCAGGGCATATGCTGTGGTTCCTGGATCTCCCCCAACCATCGCCACTACCCAGGCAGTGCTGGTGATGTACAGCTTCCCACCACATAGGCTGCAGCAGCAGTACATAGCCGCTTTTACACCCCTACTGCCTGGCCAGTGCCTGCAGCTCATGGGCCCTTATGAGATCCTCCTCCACTGCACAGCAGTGGGAGAGGTGGCTGCAAAGCCCATGGGCTCTGCCCTGGGGTCTCTTAGAATGGCCTGCCTGGTCCCTGCAGCTCTCTTTTCCTAATTAGCCTTGACCTTTTATCTGAGGACCTGCAGGCCATTACCCTGGCCTCAAACCCGGCACCTAGGAAGCAGGTTTATAGTTATTTAAAAGACCTTCTTTCTTTTTCTTTCCCCAAGATTTTCAGTTGTGCTAAATTTGTGAAGCTTTAAGACAGAGAAAATGTTCATCAGGGAGTAGATTGAGAGTAAGAAGCTTGGATTGATTATGATCTAAGGCAAATTGGAACCTGGATCTCAAATAATGATATAACATAGCAGTTATGTGCGTGTCTGATTGTATTAAAGTCTATAGGCTGTTTTTCCCCCCTGTTTCTGAGACCCCACTGGAAAAGAGATTTGTTGCAGCTGAGTAGTAATCCCTGATCTGGAGATAGAAATGTGTTTGATGATGGCTTAATATTTACAGAGTGATGAAATATTTTAATCACTTTTGGCAGGACTTCCACATGATATGAAACATATGCTTTGGAACTACTTCCTTTTTAAAGCTAAGGATGAGTAAATTGTAGAGGGTTTAGGACATGACACGTTGATCTTCCCTTCTTATGACAGTGAACTCCTTTATTGCATTAGTCAACTCAGGAGGAAGGCCTTTTCAAAAGACAGTATCTTACTACTCCCTTTATATCAACTTGCCTTCTTTCATGGTCTGTCTGAAAAGTCTGCTCTGCATTAGTTATCATGGGAAATAACTAGCAGGGAAAAAACAAACAAACCTTTCAACTGTACATCTGCTGCAGATGATTGTGTTCACATTAATCTAGCACAACCCGCCACAATCTGTTTGTTTGTCCAGCCAACTAATGATTGGTTTCCCATTTTGGTAGTTTACTTTGGGTACTTCTGATTGATCACTTGTCCATGTTATTGGAAACTGAATGATTGAATGGTTAAGGTACAAGACTTGTTATCTGGAAACCTTAACAACCTCTTAGTATTTCCCTCTGTAAAAATGGGAATAATCATATTATCACAAAGGGTTGTTGTGTGGTTAAACTCCTTAATTTTTGGAAAGGCTGTAGTGATCTTCAGAAGGGGCTCTAGAAATGCAAACCGTACTATTTTTTCAGAACATTGAATACATGTAGCTTAATCATGGTTGAACAGTCATCATCTCACCCTGGCTATGTCTAACATTCAGAACATAATTTTTATGCAGCTAGAAATGAAGAGACTTTTCTAAGAGCTTTTAAATTATTGCTTTTAAGAAATGTTCTAAGGCACTAGATGGGCAACACCAGTGTATCAGAGCTACACAAATTAATTTTACAAGTCGCATGCCATCAGCAACTGTTGAGTTTCTGGGTCCTAAAGGTAATTGGTTCAACATTTTTTGTACCAGGACCCATTTTTAAACGCTGATGGCCAGTCTCGATCCAGTGCCCTGCACTCCCAACCTGCTGTCCCCCACCCCCAAGCTCCAGCTCCACAGTGTGTAGGGCAGGGGGGAGAGGCGGGGTCCCAAGCAGCCGCTTGCAGACTGGAACTCTGCCAGCATGCAAGGAAAAAACCCACAGTTTCCCACATTTTTCTCGTTTAAAGGAGAATCTATTTTAAAAGTTTGTTGGTCCATTTTTAAAGTTTGTTCGCAACCTTTTCATATATTCTTGTAACCCACTTTTGGGTTGTGACCTACAGGTTGAGAAACATTGCTATAGGTGATAGATACTCCCTCCCATTCTCCCTGTATGGTGCTGATATGGAAAAACAGATGGTAGCAGGGAGCCAGTAATACTGCTCTCATGGTAAAATGAAAGCACTTCATTTTACACTTGTGTTTGTGAATTGCTTGGGCCATTACTGTAAAATATCATGGTACCTTTCTTGTGACTATAGCCTAGGTCTGGGCTGGCCCAGTACTAAGTTGGGCCAACCCTGGGCTGCATGCCATGCAGGAGCCTCCTCTCTGCACTGCACTGCACTGTGGGATTCCCCAACACTGTGGGCTATGCAGTGCCACCTGAGGTGGGGGCAGGAAGCAAAAGCCTGAAGAGGGAGAGGGAACCTAGAGACGCCTGGCTTCTGCTGCAGCTGGAGCAATGGGGAAGAGTGGTGGTTGAGTGGGAATCTGGGGGCCACACATGGCTGGCTTTGGTCTTGCAGATGAACCTAAGTAGTTATGTAGCTCTTATCCCTGTAGTACTTGACATTGTCTTTCTGACTCACAAATCTGTCTCTGCATCTTTTATGGGGAGATGGGTAGGTGACTATTCATCACCTCCCCAGCCTAGTCATAGTCTTCTACTAGGCTTGATATGGATGGGGAAAGCGAATGTCTGGGCCTGAAATTAAAAAAAAAAATCCTTGACTCAGATATTTCTATATCTTTTATTGGACCAACTGGATAGTTATGATAGCTGTTGGCCAAACTTTCTGGTATCAAATGCCCTTCAGGTCTGAATTGGAAATAATAATTCCATAAATGTTACAGCTTAGCTTTGTCTGATTAGAAGAGTAGCCTGCACTTTATTTTTGGTGCCTTCCCCTCCTCCATTGTGCTGTGACAATATGGTGAGTTACGTCATTTTTAATAAGATTAGGACTCTTTGCATTTTAAGGTGTTCAGAGTATTAGCTGGTAGTGTGTCAGTTTAGTCTGTCTGAGCTGGTTTTGGTCACCTCCCATAAAGGTTAGAGAGTTCAAGACTATTGTGCCTTGCAGAATGGAGTGTCTAGACATGTCTGGAGATTCCATCATTTTCCAGGTTTGTCTGAGATTTGTGTCAACAGGGGTTTGAAGAGGTGACAGAGATGGTCGACACAAAGCTTTAAGAAATCACTGTGTAATACATGGGTGAGAGCCTGCCTATTTCTGCATTCTTAGCACAACAATAAGCTATGATGTAGGTGTATTACAGAACTGTGATTGGCCACCAAAAAAAGGTACCATCAAGCAAGGGAATAAACCTGAGACTTTCAGGTGAAGGGTACATCTGGAGGCACAGTGTTGGGTTTTGTTCCATTAGATCACTGAGCACTTAAGCATCCCTGGCTTAGTAAGCACTGACATCTTTCCTATCATTTAACTCCCTAGCACATTTGCTGGCCACAGCTTTCTGTCTGTCTGCCCCTTCACAGATCTGGGACCTCACAGACCAGTTGTCTTGCTCACCCCTTGATCATTGTTAGTCACCTAGGCTGCCCTGGAGCTTAAGAATAACATTTCCCAAAACTCAAGTCTGTGGGTGCTCTGGTTTCATGGCTCACCTCTTCTGAAATACATGACAGGTGACAGGAACAGAGATGCAGAATTTGAAAGGATTAAAGAAAACAATCATGTTGCACTTAAGCTAGTGCAAGACATATACTGACCTACAGATAATGGTAGACCACTGGTATGCATTCCTCTGCCCCTTTTAGTATTCTCCAGGGAATCCATGATTCCCCACTACACACTCACTTTTGCATCAGGCTTCTTCCTTTATCCTGTGCCAGTTTCCTTCCCTCAGCTGATCCTACAATTAATCTGTACCCATCTACTCTGAAAGCAAGATCCATCGTTCCACCCCGCTTATCACACTTTCCAGGTTGCTCTGAGTCACCCCAGTGCTCTCAGGTTCTTTGGTTTCTAAGGTCCAGGGATAGCATCTGGCCTATTTCAGGTCCCTTTGCTTGGGAATTTTTCTCCGTCTCTCTCCAAAACCTCAACCTTTACAGAGAGAGAGGTTGGAGAAAACTGATTTTATCTAGGATGTGGCAATCCCTGATGTCCCAAGGTGTTCCAACTGAATGGAAGCTGTCAAAGTTCAACAGCCCCTGTTAGCCCTAGTTTGAGAGATACATTGGCACAGCCTCTATAGCACATGACTCCTGACACAGCGAGGCATTCAGTGATCCAGCAGTTTGATAAGATCAACCAGGATTTCATAAGGTGCACATAGACAGATTCCAAGTCACCACTCCCTCCATTCCCACCTTTCCTCCAGGCAAGCTCTTCTGCATATGCTCTTCTTCTCTCCCCCTCCCAAAGGTTCTCTGTGTTTTCCATTTTACTCCCCTTTTCCCTCCAACCCCCAATTCTAGGGTCCACCATTCTCTCCCTACTGCAGGGGAAGTGTATTCTGTATGTATTCCAATTTCTTTTTCTTTCATGCCAACATTCCCCAAACAGTCTGTGTCAGTAGATCTCTTCCCCAGTTTCTTTCTCCCACGCTTATAGAGCTGTGTGGCCCCCCCTTCCTGCCCCATACCAGACCTCCTCTATTTCACCCCCCCCCCACACACACAGAAACCCAGGGTTGCTGTCTTCCTCGTCCTTCCTCCTCCCTTCGTATCTTTTCTCTACCTGGGGCTGTGCATATTCTTCCATTCGCACTCCTTTCTAAAGTTTGTGTTTGTGTGAGAGATCAGTCATTCAGCTGTCAACCTGTTAAACCTAAATAAGAGACTGGACAGA
>NW_017728992.1:86551902-86556235 GCF_001723915.1 Gavialis gangeticus | reverse complement strand
CCCCACACACACACAGAAACCCAGGGTTGCTGTCTTCCTCGTCCTTCCTCCTCCCTTCGTATCTTTTCTCTACCTGGGGCTGTGCATATTCTTCCATTCGCACTCCTTTCTAAAGTTTGTGTTTGTGTGAGAGATCAGTCATTCAGCTGTCAACCTGTTAAACCTAAATAAGAGACTGGACAGAGTTAACACAGTGGTGATGATATGGCGGGTGGTAATGAGTACCATTAACTGATGGTTTGATCTATAGACAGTTGTGGAGTGTTGGAAGCTGTGGCCACACTCAGCAAGTGGTCAGGACTCCTCAAGTGCCCCATTTGCTCCCTTTTCAGATTTCTAATTTTCCTTCAATCAGTAGAGTTCCCAGAAATGCTGGGATTGATAAGTGTTACTATTGTACACACCCAACCAGGCAGACAGAGAAATGTCATCGGGGGAAAGTATGATCTTGTAGACCTAGCCAGTAAAAGGAGGGACTGGAACTTCAATTCACCTATCTGTAGACCCTTATAACATTTTCGTGTGTGTGTGTGTGTGTGTGTGTGAACATACTCGCACACTTTTTTTTGAGTCTTATTAATGCTATGTTAAGCACCTGAAGAAGAAGATATAAAATTATTTTCTATTATTCCTGGAAATATTTTCTGTTGAATGTTCCACTGTGCAGCAGTGTTTTATTTAAGATATTTTATTAGGGATTGGTGGGGTTAAGGGTGGGGATGGGGAGATCCTGGACAATACAGAATATAATGCACAGACATAAAAAAACCTCTAGTCAATAGCTCAGAACCACAGCATTTACTGGGTCTTAACAGATTACTCCAGCCTGGCAAATGCTGTTGCATGTATCTTAAGGTCAGCCATAAGAATCCACTGCATTTTGGGATCTCGCATTCTTTGGGTACTTCTCTGACACAATACTTGAACAGTGCGCTCAATAATGTACCCTTGAGAACACTTGTGCTTTGGCAGGGAAATGTACAAAATCATCCAACAGGCTTTTTCCTTCAATGATTCTATGAATATTGTGGCACAGGGGATCTCTGTCTAAGTGCTTATACCTTCCATACAACTCATTTGGTGAAATAAACTGTCCAAGTAAGTGTTGTAATATTATCATTCCCTTTTGAAGACCATTCATTGATAAGCAGCAACAGGTGCCTGAAGAAAACAAGATGGAAGAACAACAAAGACAGTAACACAAGCAACCCAGGGCCATGGCAGTTTGGCATATTTCAGTTTGGCATATTTCTGCAAGTGAATTGCAATGTGGCCTACATATTTATGAAAATTAGAGATTTTCTTAAGGCCCAGCTCCTGGAGTCATGTGAATATGTGAGAAATTCAGCTGCTGTTAATTCAATAATAAATAAAGTTATATTTCTAACCTTTCTGGTTGCAGAAAAGAGCACAAAAGAGTGTTATCCAAGTGCCTTTAAGGGCTCAAAGATCAGACGGCTTCATAACAAGAACATAATTTACATTTTTAATTTTGACATTTTAAAAAATGCCTCATGGTTGTCCTAAAAAGAGCCTGTGTTTCTGACTGATGGTTTTAGAGTGCTTGGACTGCTGGAATCATCAAATGCCTCTGGTCACTTGGCTCTTGGTAGATTTAATAGAATCAGCAGTGGTATATGTAAAATAAGTGAGGTATAGGTTTATTGCCTCAGTGATTTAGACGGTGTAAGTGGTAGGTATGTGACTTTCTGGCTTTAGTGTTTCTTTTGTACATCTTTTTTGTTATCTAGTGTTCTTGTGTCTTTGTTTCCTAATGTTTGTTGTTAGCATGGGCAAATACATTCATCCTCAGCTTCACCCTTCCCTAGTGACCTGTTACGCTTAGTTGTAGGGTATGTAGAAATGAAATAATTAGCCTAACTTTGATCTGCCCTTGAACTTACACGATGATTAATCCATAAGGAGAGCAGAATGTTTCTAATAGCTCTCTCTCCAGCAGCATACCTTGAAGAGTGGATGGAGGCACCAGGAATTACTGTACCATCTCTTTATGGATGGATTCCATATGGAGACTTCCTTCACAGGGACTGTTTAAATTGTAATAAATAAGAACAGCAGCCTGAACTCAAAAGCTGTAAATAGTCTTCACCTGGAATTCATAAAATTTAAGGCCAGAAGGGGCCGTTATTATATCATCTGCTCTGACCACCGAGGTATATCCCAGGCCAGCAGTTTACCCTGGTAAGGGGTGCCAAATCTGTTTGCTTTCACATAAGCATTTTAAACTGAAAATTAATGTGGTTTTTCTGATTTCCTGGTATCTTTTTAGAAGTGTCACATCGTACACCGAGATGGTGTTCCACTGATGGTGCTGCTTCTACGGGCCCAGTACGTAGGAGTCTACCCGACTCAAGCAGGTGGCCAGTCAATTATCTGAGAGAGATCACATGGCCGGCTGCCATTTTTGTGGGCTGATCACAGCAGGGCCCCCCCCTCTTCCCCTGCCCCGGCAAGCTGTGCAGCTGGGTTGTAGCACCATGAAGACTGCTGGCTTCCTCTGGGGAGACAGCATTTTATTTTCAGTAAGGTTTTTTGTTTGTTTTGTTTTTTTCCACAGATTTTGCAGACCTTGCTGGATTTTGCAATTTCTATGAAATCTATGATACCGCAATTTTGGTAGGTCCCCCTACATGTTCGTCCTTTGTGCTAGGTGCTATGTGAATGCAAAGTATGCCACTGTCCCAAAATCATAACAAAGAAAATCACCAAGAAATTGTTTGAAACGGCTGTGAAAATAAACATCAAGTATTATAATGGGAAAACAAAATGTCATTTTTTTTGTGCCATTCCTGCACTGCCTGGAAGAAAATTAAGCTTTGGGCAAAGAAAGTATTCAGCAGCTGTAGAACTTGTTTTTTCCAGCTGTTGATTGTTTGAAAGACCTGTATTTAGGTGACACAACTACAGGATTTACTCTACTAATCCCCCCATCCCTGAGCTTTTACTTGGAGACTGATTGCTTAGGAAAACAGCATAAGAAGCTGATCAACCTTCACAGTTACCATTGGCTTTGGAGACACTGCAAACAAGGGCAAAAGCAAAGAATCATTTCTAGGCGGTGATTCCCCACCTCTGATGCAGGCTGGGCTGCTTTTACCAGCTTTTCACTGTGGAGCAAATAAGGAAGGATAGGGCATTGGGGATTTAAAAAAAATGGTGTCCATTTCTGCTATAACCAGACAAATGAACCAGGCCCTGGCCATGTTCAGTAAATGCTTGGATAGGAGGCACCTTTGTGCTGTGTTGATGATTCAGTTGGTTGCATTTTTCCTATATCTTATATTGCAAAAAATACTTGCTGTCAAAACCCATTGGAGAAAATACACTCCTTGGTTTTGACAGCAAATATTTTCTCCTATATAAGACACAGGAAAAATGCACTACTTTGTCCTCCTTCAAGGCTCACATCTGTCTGGAAAGCCATGCCATCTAGCAGTGGCTAAAGAGATGGTGAGCTGAAAGTACTGAGCATTATGTACAATGAGATGATTTTACTAGAATCTCTTTCTCTTCTCCCCACAATACCCACTTACTTTTTTTCTACCTGTTGTGCCTTGTCCCAATCCTATGTTTTGAGATATCTGAGGCAGTGCATATATGTGCTCATGTAACATAAATAATAAGAATAGACTAATTTTCCCAGAATATTGAGCGACCCCAGCACTGAGTTGTCTTAATCCTTTCGACCCAACGTGAAACTGCAGGATTTTAGAAGGATTGTTTAACTTTGAGTCCTTCGCTGTAGAATTGCAGGATTGGAAGGGGCCACAAGAGTTGTTTAATCCAAGCCCTTACACAGATGCAGGATTCACTGTTGCTGAACCATCGTGTGCTTGGAGTTGAGTATTTTTGGCTCTCTTATCTTTGATGCTTCGTTATTCTTACTAGTTTCCTGCCTAAAGCCGTTGTGTTTCCTTGCTGTAAGATAATAATATCCATTGTGTCCAGATCTGGATGCATTGGTGTATAAAGATGTGCCTGTATACGTCACAGTGTTGTTGTGGGGCTAAATGAATTAAGGTTTATTGTGCCCATTGTAATCGTCTGATGAAAGACATTACATAAGTGCTGTTTCTTCTTCTTCGTATTATTATTATTTTTGTTGTTGTTGTTGTTGTTGTTGTTGTTGTTATTATTATTATTATTATTATTATTATTATTATCATTCTTAAATTGCCTTGATGTTTTCAGCAACTGAAAATATACAGGGACTTGTGTGTCAGTATATGCACTTTTTTATTTAAACTATAATAGCTCTGTTTGTCTTTAATCCACACTTCTCATTTGTCTGCTTGACTTCATTTTTGTTTCC
>NW_017728992.1:86541937-86546902 GCF_001723915.1 Gavialis gangeticus | reverse complement strand
AAGAGGTAGAGATGAAAATGTTTGCCTTTCTGAATCTTCCAGGCTGGAAACTAAATGTAAATCTGGGTATATATCTCCTTCTCTGTTGTGTTTCGCCTCCAGCAGCTTTTAAAATCACAAATGCACATTTTTAATGACTAAATGTAACATTAACAGGGAGACATTCTGCCCCAGTTGTTCCATTAGAGAATGGACTTACTAGAGACTGCTTTTAAAGAGACATGTCTGTGACTGACCAAGGTATGTTCCCTCGGAAAAAAAATATGAGAAAGCAGAACAACGTAAAATGATTTCTTTTTACCCAAGCTTCTGAATTTTAGTTGCAGCATGAAGTAAAATAAGAGGTCATGTTATCTAGAGCTATGCAAAACACATTTTTCTCTTTAAATTAGTGTTTTCAATCAGTCCCATCACAGATGTTCGTGAGAGCTTTGCTGTATGGTAACCCTGAGGCTCATTTTTAACAATTATGTTACAGTGAATAACCTGATGTACTGTGGTGCACTGTTGTGCGTGTGCATAAAATATAGGTAGATATGATTAATGGGTTAGGGTAGACTATTCACTTAATTATTTTTTGATGTACAACTATCCTTTTTTTAGGGTTTAAAAGCATTTCCGATGCGAACATAAAATGCATAGAAAAGCAAAATCCATTGCTCTCTCAAATTTCAGGTTATAGTTGTTAATTACAGGTTGCCATTTTGCCTGCTGGGTTGAACTGCAAGAATAGGTAGCGGCTGTGTTGCTGCTCTTGTTCTCTGTAATACCCGTTGGGCAAGGTCTGTGCCAGTGGCTCTCCCCTTTTGTCGATTCTTCTGTGTCTGATTCCGTGCTGCTGCATTTTCCTCTTAATATTTTTATTTTTTGAGACGGTTTTTAAGGGAAAATTCAGAGTTGGAAATCATCCAGCTACAGAAAGAAACAAGAGCTCATCCAGCTCTAAAATTGCATTGTAGCATTAGCTTTTGTTTTGTCTACAGTTTGTTTTCTATTCATCTCTTTGCCTAAAGTTTGTCCAGCAGCCTGAAACTGGTAATTTTAAGTTGTGTGGTTTCAGTTGGCTTCTAATTTCCCAGTGGATAAAAATATACATTGTAAGCCTATTCTAGACAGGGAAAAACATTCCCAAGCACTAAAGGCTTTCTTGGGTTTTGAGAGGCCTTTACAGCTTATTTGTAATGAGATAAAGGATCAGGATTCTTTCATTCTCCACTACCATGTGTGCCAAGCATCATTATAAGGGCTGTGTATGTCTTTTGCATGATCTAATTGGTTCCTGTTGCTGCCCTAAGGGGACAGCTAAGTATTGCAGGCACTTATTTCATGCAAATATGTGCTCTTATTAAGCTGTTCATTATTACATAAAAAGAGGAGAAAGAACTGTGTGGAAAAACCATTAAGGACATGACCCAAAGACAAGAATTCAGACAATTCATAGGTGAAGATGGCCTGGGACTTTATTAAGGCTCCAAAGCCTAATATTAGGTTCAGACTTTGTTTTAATTTACCCACAGCTCGTATGCATCACACACATCCCTTCACTTGGCTTATTCCATAGGTAGAGTGAGTAGACACTTACCAGCACTCTGTTCCCTGAGAGCAGGATTCTCATGACTTACTATGTTTGTAGGAATAATCCAAGTGGAGGCTCATGTCATGAGCAGATGTGTGCAGCTCAGTTGAGCTGGTGGCTAATTTTGGGACTGCTGCTGTAGACTGGGCAGTTAGACCTTCTCTGCGGGCTGGACCTGATGATCTTGAGAGGTCCCTTCCAGCCCCTAAGATCAGTGAATCTCTGAGCATAGTTAGATGACATGCTGGTTGCAACCTGTCAACCATCGGGCTTTCAGTGTTGCAAATAGCAGTGGAACTGACTTGTTAATACTTGGGGCATTGCTGTAACACATCCCTGTTACACGTACAAGGTGAGGAAGACAATTTTCTGCATATTTTCGGAGTGATGTTACATGAGATGAGTGTTGTTGATTATGATGAGGATCAGAATAGTGTGTATAATCAGGTAAGCTATGTGATTCAAAATTTACAAAGTCTGTTTATAGCATGGAATTTACTCTTTTGTTTTAAAACTACAGGAATTATGGCCGAGACCAGGTCAGTGCCTAGACCGTTATGACTCCAGCCTTACATGTATGTAATGCTACACTAGCATAGCCACACTAATTCTAACTCCAAATGGATTGGGAGGAGCATAGCCAGCTCACAGCGTGCTGCACACATGCCAGTCAACCTTGCTCCTCGGTAGGACTTAACAGCAGGCACTCAGTGCTGTGGTCTACTGGCTGTACCACTTCTGGTTCAGGAGGTAGCATGCTCAGAGAAGATGCGGTGTATGTCACTGTGGTGCTGGGGTAGGCACTGGAGTGAGGTAGTACACGTTTTCCTAGGTCAGCAATTTTAAACTGAAGATAAAATCAGAACACCTGGACAGCTTTTTCCAACTGGATATATGTTGGCCAAACCAGGAAGTTCTTTTTTATGTCTGATCTTCACAAAATGGAGATAGAGGGTGTACATGGCATTTTGCTATCTAGCCACTGAACCAGAAATGGATGGTAATGGATACTAGAGATCACAGCCCAAGCACAATGAGTAACCTTCCTTCATTGGTTGTACCCACTCCTTTGAAATACCTCAGGGCACTGGTGCCCAACCTTTTTGGCTGGTGTGCCACAAAGTAAGCCCATTCTTTCCCAAGGGCTATTCCAATCCCCTTCTCCTTTTTGATCCCTTGCTCTGCTCTCTTCTCCTTTTTTGATCCATTGCTCTGCTCTCTTCTTCCTTCTTGTTCCCTTGCTCTGCTCTCTCCTCCCCTCCCTGCCTGATCTGTGCTGCCCTTCCTGTTCCTTGCTGGGTATGCCATTTGTGGTATAGATTTCATAGACATTAGGACCGGAAAGGACCTCAGAAGATTATCGAGTCCAGCCCCCTGTCCAAGGGGTAGGAAATCAGCTGGGGTCAAAGGATCCCAGCAAGATAAGCATCCAAACATTTCTTAAAGGAGTTCAGAGTAGGTGCTTGCACCACCTCCGGGGACAGTCTGTTCCAGGCCTTGGGGGCTCGAACAGTAAAGAAGTTCTTCCTTATGTCCAGCCTGAAACGGTCATGGAGGAGTTTGTGACTCTTTGACCTTGTCATCCCTTGGGGCGCTCTGGTGAACAGGCGTTCCGCCAGATCCTGATGTACACCCCTTATATACTTACAGGCGGCCACCAGGTCCTCCCTGAGCCTGCGCTTTTCCAGGCTGAAGAGTCCCATGGCTCTTGGCCTCTCATCCCAAGGCCTGTTTTCCTGCCCTCTGATCATGCGCGTGGCTCTCTTCTGCACCCTCTCAAGCTTCTCCACACCCTTTTTAAATTGTGGAGCCCAGACTTGGATGCAGTACTCCAGCTGCGGCCTCACCACGTATGTGTGCTGCAAGTTGGTCCTCCCTGTCTCAGGGAGTTGTTCCATCAACCCTTTGGGAATTGCTTGAGTAAATTGGCCTGCCAGTCAAGCCTGCTGAGTTGAACCAAAAGACCTGTGTTTTAGACCATACCTTGGTCTTGCCTATGTAGCTGGGATGGTGCTATGTTAGAAGCTTATTGCGGCATTTCACCACCATCCCATCTGGTAGCACAGTTCTGTAACTTTGTTATGCGTGGTTCAGTCCTGTCCATGCATTAAAACCAAGTCAGATTATATCGTAGTGTCTATGCTACGATGTTCTAACATGAGGAATCTGTAATGTGAACGTGCTGTTCATTGATACCTACTCAGCTAGTTTTTTAAAATGGTATCTAAGCTTGTTTTAAAATTCATTCAGAGTGTGTCTGTGTCTAGGCTGAGCTGTTTGCAAACCTGTTACAAAAGGCCTTGAAGTGGTGGAGTGTTGAACAGGCAAGGTTTTCTGAACTGTTTGATAAGGAATTCTGTCTGAGACACAGCATAGTTGCAGAGGGTTCGGGGAGTGAATAGGCAAACCTTTCGACTGTAAATCAAGCCTGTGGGTAGAGCTTAATTGGCCAATACACTATGAGAATATAGAGTTTTGTGTTCTTCATTCTGCCCTTCCCCACTTGCCTTTGTGTTCCCTCCTGCCCCTTAGGGAAAGCATTGGATTGTTCAGCTTCACCTCTTAATCCTCTTTGACTGGACTTTAATTTTAGCTGAGTGCTACCTATCATATTATAGGCAGGGACAGGCATTGTGGATGTTGCAGTAGGGGCCTTACAATTGTCTCCTGATTCCTTGTATGGTAAGGATAAGTCATAACTGTTTTTTCAAATCCCTCGGAGATTTTCTTCAGAATGAAGTGATTAACTCCTGCTGTAAACTTCCTCTTGTCTAGGGCATCCAAGCTTTATGCTGAGCTTGACAGCATTCAAGATTTCCTGCCCACATAGACTATTAGGTTCTGCTTATCCTTCGGTTCCACTGCCTGGTGAAATATTAGATAACAGGAAAGAGCTTATCTTACATGCGTCTGAACTGACAAATATGGCAGCCTTTCAGTAAGAAGGCTAATGCAGACAAGGCCTTTTTCCTGGCTGGAATAAGAATGAGCCCAGTGCTTGTCTTGTCCTATTGACAATGGTCAAATGCGTACAACATGATTTCCATAGCATCCAGACAGTCAGAGTACCTAATATCTACCTGTCTAGTCAATACATCAGCTTTGCTAGAGCTGAGAGCTGGAGTTTGTCATTGAGACTCATTTCTAATGCATCAGGAACAAATCTTTTACCAGCTCTCTTTATTCCAGAGTAAACAGTGTAAGCTGCATGGATTTATTTACCATCAGTGACAAATAACTGTGTCAGTCACTTTTATTTTGTTTCCTAAATAAGATATTCCTCTAAAATGTCCCCAGGATTTAATTTGCATAGGAGGGGGAAGGGAACGGGGGGACTATGAGAGATTTGTTCCTGTTTGAGTGATACCATAAAGCTAGCGTTATTTTTT
>NW_017728992.1:86536257-86536937 GCF_001723915.1 Gavialis gangeticus | reverse complement strand
AAAATGTCCCCAGGATTTAATTTGCATAGGAGGGGGAAGGGAACGGGGGGACTATGAGAGATTTGTTCCTGTTTGAGTGATACCATAAAGCTAGCGTTATTTTTTGTCTCCCACTGAATTCACTGGATATCTGTATGTGTGAAATATTACTGTAATAATCATCAGGGAGCCCTGTTTCAGGGCTTGACAGTGTTGGGTGGGTGACAGGCAAGCATTAAATTCATGTTAGTGTTGCTTGTAATTTTGTTTTAAACAAATAGCTGAAAAGGAAAGCATATAATATGCTGAATGCTGTACAGACGTGGAGGCTACAGCTGTGAGCGAGCCTGTTAAGCAGTACATCTAGTCCCAGGCCTAGAGGTAGATTTTCTTTTCAGCAGTCTTTATTCCAGCATGTCTATCACTGTGATGCAATTCCTGCCTAAGTGCATGAAAATTTAAAACAAATGTAAACAAATTGTCTGCTCCCCTACTTTAAACCTTGGTGTAATTTGTCAGCTAGCAGTAACACATGCAAGTGTCTGACAGTTCATAAAATACCGGGTGTAGTGGGATGGAAACTCCTGTTTGGAATTCTTTTTTAGGAACTAGATGATTTTAACTTATGCTTGGACTGTTTTAGTGCCATGTACTACAGAAAGGCTCTGAACAATAGGAGGTGGAAATGGTTACTAACAGAG
>NW_017728992.1:86532342-86536246 GCF_001723915.1 Gavialis gangeticus | reverse complement strand
GCTCTGAACAATAGGAGGTGGAAATGGTTACTAACAGAGCTAGTTGGACACACCTAGACAGAGTTCTGAACCATTGCCAATTTATGGGCTGGGGTGGGGTTTGTTTGGTTTTTTTTTGGTCCTTATCCAGGCTTTTATCCAGAGAATAAAGCTGTAAAAGATATGGAAAGCTTAGAAATTATGTTGAGCATTGAGACAGGCTAGAAAAGTGGGAATGGAAGTGAGAAAACCTGTTTTCCCCATCTGTGAATGTATGTATTACATATAGCATGGTCTAATGGATTAATTAAATGACTGGGAATAGGGAGAAATAGTTCTGCTTCTGAGACATTTTGTGGCCTCAGGCAAGTCTTTCCACCTCTGTGTTTCTGGGTATGTAAAATGGTTACTTACATAGCTCTATCATAGGTGTGCTGTGATGAATAATTAGGTAATGTCTGCAAAGCACTCTAAATACATAAAAGCAATCAGGGCTCATAGTAGAGGTGATATCTTTTATTAGACTAACAAGATTTTTGCAAAATCTTTCAGGCACAAACACCCTTTATCAGGCATCGGAGAAAAGATTGTAAAACTCCTCCTGGGTAGAAGTGAAAGTTCATATTTCGTAGGATTTCACAGAGGAGTCAAAAGATGGAATACTCACTCCTCTGGGCAGACAATTCTTAGCTGGTAGGTGTCTCAGCGCTCTTGTGAGGCTTTGTGGTGTACGTAAAGCACTTTTTTCATGCTAAATAGCATCATACTTCTTTAGTAACTTGACAGCAAATACCAGACAGTGCTTCGTTCTGCCTGAGATTACTATGAAGCACATGAGGTGCTTGAAAGCTGGACTAAAAAGACAGATGAATTACAATCCAGTTTGGCACCATAACGCTCCAGGAATGGAAAAAAGTTTAGGCAATCAAGGAAATACACTTGATTGTAGCCTACAGGTGGCCAAGAAGCGATTATTATATATTACTGTATCACTACCTTATAATAATTGCAACAAAAACTTGAGTTAAAGACCAAGCTCTGTAAAGTTCAAACTGAAAATGTGGCAGCAAGCAAGAGTTAATTCTTGGAAATTGGGATTCAGGTTAGCTACTGAATAGTGGAAACTCCCATAGTGATAAAAACTGTGACTGTCATTTTTTTAAATAGAAAGTGAATCCTCAAAATGCTGGGTTTTTATGTTCAGGACAACTTTATTTTCTGAAAAGTTTCTATCTGCAGGATTCAGCTGAGACAATAAGTGACCCAGCAGCTGTGACTGACAGGTCATGCAGAGTTCTGACTAATTAATTTCATATGATTCTCCTGAGTCTGCAGTTTCATAGCAAATGCCACATTTAGTAATAAGCGGTAGTTAGGAAGTCATGTTTTCTGTAGATTTCCCCTCTTCTATTCCATTCCTTTAACAAAAAAATAATTGTTTTTGAATTTTTATGCAGAAGGGGAAAGATCCTTAACCATGCTCTGATAAGGCAAAGCCCTAAAACCAGCAAAAATCTTGGTCTGAAAACTGAAAGGTAGAGGTATGAGAGGTTTTGTTCTCATACCTCTGTTCTTTTAAGTGCACAATAATTACAGAGGTATGAGTAAAGAGGAAAGGTTGAGGTTGAGCACCAGCACTGGCAATATGGTTAAGTTGAATGTTTCCCATGCACATGCTGTTTGGGCTGAGCAATTCTCTTTTACTGTCTTATGTCTGTAAAACAGAAACTAGATTCGCAGACAAGGTGAATTTAACCAAGCTTTTAGGAGAAGTATGTGGTGCTTCAAATTAACGTCTGTCTTTATTATAAGTGTAAAAATCCGTGTTATCTCAAGGCTGGCCTGTAGCTTCTTAGTGAGGAAATGCCCAAGTCAAGGGCCAGCAGCAATGCTAACTTGGCCTCATTGCGCATATTATATGTCTCGTTGAAGTAGTTCTCTTGTTGAGGCCCATGTGCCATTAACGATCCACTGAAACTGCCTTACTAGTCTCTTCTGCCTTCTACCTGTTGAACAGGGGATGCTCTTTTCTTTCTGAATTTTCAGCAGTCTTAAAAAAAACAAAAAAACAAAACAAGACCTGTTCTTCTGCGGTGTGTTATGTTGTGTCATGAATGGTAACTAATTATGCATATTAGCCATATATTTGCAAATGAACCCGGAAATACAAAAGCTGCCATCTCTGCAACACAGCTGAGTCACTATTGTTCCCTGTCTCGTCTATGGTCTGGAGGGTAGGTCAGACTCCTGGGAGGAGGGTTGTCTCCAGTTCGAATCCCTTCAGGGTGAGGAGCGCTTAGTCTAGGTCTCCCATTTCCTTGCCAAGTAGCTTAACTACTTGGCTAGTCTGTAAAAGATGGATATTATCAGCATCACTACCTCTTCTTCCTTTTCCTCCTCCATTCCTCATGTTTTAAAAGGAAAACAGTCCTCCTCACGTCTTTAAAAGGTGTAGGCCCCTGCAGAGTCCTCAGGAGAGGACTCCTGGCCCTTGATCCTGAGTAGATGGAAGTGTTTCCTTTGCGACTGTGACTCATGGGCCTAAGCTCTAAAGAGAGGTGGGATTTCAGGTATATCTGCGGGCTCAATATTTCCTTTTTTCTAATTCTACGCAGCAACTCTCCATTGGACACATCTGCATGAGATGTTGACTGTGCAGTAGCTGAATAGTACTGTGCAGTAGCATGTCACAGCACAGACAATGCTGATACACTACTGTGCAGTATTATTAAGTTACTGCACACTAGCATCACTTAAAACATGTTGCCTGGCACTACCGCTCAGTAACTCTGGTTACTGCGTATTTATTTAGTACTTGTAAACCACTGCGCACTGTCATCTTGTGTAGATGCACCCACTGTGTAGGTAACTTAGGTGCCTATCTGTGAGCTTGGAATTCCACTCTGGGCATCGCAAAAATAAGATATTAGATGGCATAGGCCCTTACTGCTTCTGGTGCTTGGTGTCTGTCAGGAAGGACAGAGAGTGTGCGCTGATAGATCACAAAGAAGTGGAAGTTTGTTTGCTTGTGCTAAAGTCTTGCCCACATCCCACTTGTCATGCTCAGATGAGACTTTTCAATCATTAATAACAGTTTTTCTTAGAGTTTGTGCCAGGGTCTGATTTTCATAAAACCGTAACAAGATAGCTGCCTTGAAATGCTGACCCAGAAGCTTGCTAAGAACTTTTCTCCAACTACTCAGTTGGCTGAATAAAAGATATCACATCTACTCAAAGAACCTTGCTGACCCAGACTCAGGTGGTCTGTGGCTGATACAGTGCTAGGTTCTGCACAGATGTGCAATGTGCTGCAGTGAAAAGACCCCTCAGGTTCTGGAAGTGGTAGTGCCCAGCGCTTCAGGCCCAAAAAGGCTATGTCAGTGTGCAAGAAGAGCATTGCATCTGGGGCAGAGAGCAGATTTTTCAGCTAGTGGCTTCACCCCCTGGCTTCTCAGCCTAGCACATCTCTTTATTTTATCAATATGTAGGCTGCCCTTCTTAATAAAGGCCTAGGGCAGCCTACAATAAGAAAACAGAATAACAGAATAACTGCAGCTCTTTATGTTACATCGGGTTTCAGGAGGGTAAAACCAACTTGCTTGACAACAGTGTAAACTCTGCTTACGTTCCAGATTAACGCGTGAGCAATCCCTTGGTGCTTTGTGTTTTGAAACAGTGCTGACATCAAAGGATGAAAAAAAATGTTGCGACGAGTATTTGCTAGCAGCAGTCAGTTTGCACTGGTACCTTTTCTGACTCTTTAAGGTTGCTGGTTGTAGCCAAGTTGGTGATATCTTTTATTAGACAAACTAAATAGTTGGAAAAATTGTTCTTCGCAAGCTTTCAGGGAAACTGCCCTTCTTCAGACATAGGGAAAGTCTGTTGGTGTTTTCCTTATGCCTGAAGAAAGGCGTTTATGCCCAAA
>NW_017728992.1:86526711-86527342 GCF_001723915.1 Gavialis gangeticus | reverse complement strand
GTACCTTTTCTGACTCTTTAAGGTTGCTGGTTGTAGCCAAGTTGGTGATATCTTTTATTAGACAAACTAAATAGTTGGAAAAATTGTTCTTCGCAAGCTTTCAGGGAAACTGCCCTTCTTCAGACATAGGGAAAGTCTGTTGGTGTTTTCCTTATGCCTGAAGAAAGGCGTTTATGCCCAAAAGCTTGTAAAGAACAACTTTCCCAACTATTTAGTTGGTCTAGTAAAAGATATCACATCTACCCAAAGAACCTGGTTGTACTCTTTCTTAAAACCCAGAAGAGAACCAAAATCAAGGGAGCTACTGTTTTTCTGCTCCTTGGGAGGTTTCTGAGCTTGCCCTAGAACAGTCTGCCATATATCCTACTCCCAGTCATACTCTGCTCTCAGTGCTGTGCATTGAGTGGGTTACGGTATGTGTTTGGAACCAAGAATTGCAGCCCTTGGGAGCAATATAAGTAGTTTCAGTTTTAAATTCCATCCTAATTCTGGGGAAGTCCATGCTGCTTTTTTAAAAACTACAGCTGTGCCAGGTTTAGGTTCCAGACTTAAACTAGTCTACTGCAGTTCAGGGAGCTTTGTTTTGTTTTGTTTTTCAGTGGGAAACTTTCATAATTGTAAAAAAAAAAAA
>NW_017728992.1:86522630-86526520 GCF_001723915.1 Gavialis gangeticus | reverse complement strand
TAAAAAAAAAAAACAGCCCCCCCCCCCGAAAAATTACTCAGACTCTCTAAGTGTCATCTTCGGACAGAGACCCTGCATTGGAAATTTCAGCCCCAAGAATGAATGATTCCAAAAGGGGGATATAATGGACTTTCTTACTTTAACCAAATTGTTGCTACTTGGCACTAATAATTGCAAACTGTGGTCCTTGTATAGCACTGGAGGATACAGTGGATTGGAAGAAAATGGAAATACCTATCAAAAATGTCGGTTGATCACTTTAAGATGCATTAGCTTTCAGTTCCCTGTGATGACATTTCAAAACAAATTCTATTCCTTCTCCTTATTTAGAAATGTCATACTACCACATTATTGTGATTATAAGTAAACTCACATTTTCAAGTTAATTTTTAGGGAAATCAGCCTTTTCCCTGATTGTAAGATGGTAACTATAAGCCAAGACCTTGAACTGCTGTTTCCCTTACAGAATCCCACAAAGTCTGTACAAAATTTCACAGGAGAATCAAATAAGCACCAAAAGGGTTAAATGCACGAAATACTGGACTGAAAAAGTTTCTGACTTGGTATTCTCATTGCATACAGAAAAAAAAAAGGATGGCAAATACAGAATCAAGACTGTAGGGGTCATATTATATGTTGACTCCACGTATGAGAAGAATGTAATATTTATGGTTCTTATGGAGAAAAAAAGTAGATACAGTATCAGAACAAACCAGCATTGTTGCTCCCTTGGGACCTGCTCTTGCTATCAGAAAAATCACTTGGAATGTGGTCATTGGGTAAAATTTCCCAAGGTGCCTAAGTGACATAGGAGCTTATGTCCCATTTTCAGAAGCAACTTAGAAACCTAAGTTTTACTGAAAGTCAGTGGTAGGCAAATGTCTGAATTGTGCCTAATGTCCTGACCCAGGTTTGGGATCATTACATGATATTGCAGTATGATTAGTAACAGAAGTGGGAAGCAAACAGGCATAGAGAAGTGAGTGATGTGCCCTGGCTCACCCAGCAGGGTTGTGCTAGAGTTGGAGATAGAACCTCAGTGGCATGTCCCATAGTCCATTGGCTGCAATCACATTGCCCGCTTTCAGGCTAGAACAGCTTCCAGCTGTGTGCAAGCCACTCTTCCTTACTTCCTTCAGGTCACAGCATCTCCCTGGGCTTATTCTGCTAAATAATGCATCCAGGCTTTGGGATCTGCTGGTAGAAGGCCTCCTAGAGAAGCTTTGAGCATTATAATATTTCATTCTGAATTAATTAGACTATGAGTTCCCACCTTTCTTCTATTGTCGTGTTAAACATTAGGTTTACTTGTGGCATTGTTCATATATGGTACAACTTATCAGGACTCTGTTACAGGAGCATTTGTAGGGATTATGATAATGTTTAGCACTGGGTAGGCAATAGCTTTTTATTATTATTTTTTTAATCAAACTTCCATTTTAAAATAGATTAATTTTATTTGTTAGCAGCCTTACTTCATTAGTGGAATTTTTCAACCAGTGGCAGTTCTTGTTACCCCAGCAGAGCCAGTCCAGGTTTCTCCTGATGCACAGGCAAGCACTTTTACCAGGAAGCATGCCCCCCAGTTAATCCTACCTTACCTGGATGTCGCTCTTGATTCCCTCTGTTATGTGCACAATGAATACTTCAGGGAAGTCTCTTCTATTTCAGGGGACTACTGTATGCGGTTACCAGCCATTTGCTTAACAGGAGAAACACAGAGTATGGAAAGTCCACTTTCCACTGGCTGTATATTCATCATTCTGTGGTGAAGGGTCAGGTTAATGCCTATCTGTTTCAGCTTTATAATTGTTTGGGGTTTTTTAATTGTATTATTAGGCCACATGTTTGTGAAGAAAAGCTCCCCATCCTCATTGGTTCTGATCTACTCAATGTTATGTAAATTAGGTTTGGCTTTCAGGTTCTTCTCAAGTTACTATGGTGGTTCTCTATTGAGCAATATTTGGGCTAAGCCAGTTTTGACATGTTTAATATTTTCTGGCTATATTATAGCAAGGCTTAGAATCTTTTGCTGTGATCTTACAAAGTTGTGAAGTATTCCCTCTCTCTCTCCTTCTCTCTATGATTCTCTCTCCCTCTCTTTCACACACATAGAAATGAGAACCAAGCTTATGAAACTATTGCCCAGACTGATCTTGTTTGTCTTTTGTGGTGGGAACTGACAAGTGTATGATGGCTTAGTGCTGTTTGTACTAGATATTCATGTTGCACACATTTGTGTGCATCAGGAAGTGCTGGTTTTGGCATGTTTTTCAGTTGGCACGTAGGGTGGTGAAACTTCAGTTTTGTATTCATGATAAAGTTCAGGAAAGAAAAAATGACGGCAGGTGTTTCCTACTTTCTTAGTCTGATTGAATAATTTAAATGTGACATGGCATGCTCTGAATGAGTCAGTTTAAACAGCACACAAGTCAGCATGCCAGAAAGACTGGAAAATAGGCTATTTTGCTAACTTTTGAAAGCACATGGTCCAAATACTATGGTCCAAGCATATGGTCTCCAAGCTATGTTTCTGCCTTTTAGAAGTAAGCAATGAACCTTGTGAGTATATAAGATGAAAAGGTGATATGCTTTTCCTAGACAAGCATAACCTAGAAAACCCTGCAATACTGTAGTTATCCTCATTATTTTCCTAAGGATAATTTTATTTGAACTCTAAGGCTGGGGTGTCAAATATACAGCCTGTGGGCCAGATCTGGCCCATGGAGCCATATCATGCAGCCTGTGGGTCCCAGACTGTCCCTACACACTACATGTAGTGTGTAAAGCCAGTCTGGCATGTGGGCTGGACCTGGTGCTACTGATGCTGCCTGTGGCACAGGTGGCTGGCACAGGATGCACATTGGCTCCGGCACAGCCCAATCCGGCCTGCAGACAGGCCCAGGGAAACCCTTAGTCTGAGGAGAAGATTTATGAATGACAGATCCCTGACTCCCATTTAGAGCAGTTGGAAAAAAATTGGCATTGAGTCCCTTATCTGAAATCTTTTTTAAAATAACATATTTGGATTGAAAATCATAGCTATTTGTCAACTGTTGGCAGCTTGATTGTGAATTTTCAATGAAATACAGCATACCTGGAGTGACATCTGTTTGCAATATTTTGATCTAGTATCCCATAATGTCCTCGTGAGAAAATTGGAGGATTGTGGGCTTAGCTCTGAGACAGTCAGGTGGGTGAGAAACTGGCTGCAGGATAGGACCCGGAGAATCGTAGTGAATGGATCTGTGTCATCCTGGCGAGAAGTGGGCAGCGGTGTCCCACAGGGATCAGTGCTTGGTCCAGTGCTTTTCAACATCTTTATTAACGATTTGGTTGTGGGGATGAAGACCTCACTGGCCAAGTTCGTGGACAACACCAAGTTATGGGGGAGTGTGGTCATGCTTGAAGATAGGCTACAGATACAGGCAGACCTAGACAGGCTAGCAAGTTGAGCAGATTGAAACCTGATGAAGTTCAACATTGAGAAATGTAAAGTGCTCCACCTCAGGATGAGCAATCCCCAGCACACCTACAGGCTTGGCGGCACCAAACTGGCTAGCACCATGAAAAAGGGACCTGGGGGTAATAGACCATGGTATGAATATGAGCTGGCAGTACGATGCTGTAGACAGTAGGGCAATTAATACTCTGGCATGCATCAATAGATGCATCTCTAGCAAAACCAAAGAGGTGTTTCTTCTGCTCTACTCAGCATTGGTGAGACTGCAGCTGGAGTATTGTGTCCAGTTCTGGACACCACAGTTTAACAAGGATTTGGACAAGCTTGAGAGAGTCCAAAGAAAAGCCAACCATATAATCAGAGTCTTAAAAGGCAAGCCGTACGAGGAAAGGCTGAGGCATCTGGGACTCTTCAGCCTGAGGAAAAG
>NW_017728992.1:86504960-86517630 GCF_001723915.1 Gavialis gangeticus | reverse complement strand
ACAATACTCCAGCTGAGGCATCTGGGACTCTTCAGCCTGAGGAAAAGAAGGCTGAGAGGGGTCCTGATAGCAGCTTACTGCTACACTAGGGGAGAGTACATCAAGGGCTTGGTGAGCAACTGTTCACCAGGGCACCCTTGGGGAAAACCAGGAGTAACGGCCACAAACTCCTGGAAGACTGTTTCAGACTCAACATTAGGAAAAACTTTTTCACAGTTAGTGTCCAGACTGTGGAATAAGATTCTTCCACAGGTGGTGCAGTCGCCTACCCTGGAAATCTTCAAGAGGAGACTGGACGGTCACCTTCCTGGGGTCATCTGACCCCACCCCCAGTTACCTTTCCTGCTTGGTGCAGGGGGCTGGACCTGATGATCTTCTGAGGTCCCTTCTAGCTTTACAATCTATGAATCTGACCCTACCAATACTGCTTCTCTGCTCAGTGGAAGGGAGTAGATCCATGAATAATAAACAAAAGCCCACCTACACTTTTTGGACCCTGATCCCTGAAATTAATGGCAGCTGTGCAGGAATAATTCTCTGTGACCTATTTTCCCCTTTCTACGCTGGTTTACTCACTCCTCAAATGCCTGTCGCATCATCTCCTAGTTTACTATATTGGCCCCCACAGTAGTTCCTCTGTGATGTTGGGTGAGTCAGAAGAGTACCAACAGAACCATGACAGAAACTTTTCACTTGTTACTTTTGCAGTGCTCTCTGTTCCTGCTGGTCTAGGAAGTAAGACTGGTTCCTGAAATCATATTCTCAGTGTTACCAACTCTCATGTTTTTACTGCAAACCTCATGATTTTCTTAAAGCCCCAGCTGCTTGTCTCAAGCAGCTGCATGTAAGGGAAGTGTTGAAAAAAAATGCAACTCAAGTGCACCCCAAAGGCTTGGAAATCAGAAGGTAAATACAGAGACTCTGAAGTATAGTGCTTTAAGCCTGCTTTAGGATTTTTGACTTGGGATTTAGGATTTTTGAATTGAATTTTTGAGTTTTGATTTTTGAATTGGGATTTAGGATTTTTGAATTTTTTATTTGAGATGGAACAAGCAAAAAGCAATGTGTTTTATCTGCTTACTTGGAAAGAATATAGTGCAAAGCCTTATTGTAGTAAAAGATCCCTACAAGATTCAGTCAGTGGTGATGACTGTTGATGGTGAGTAATACATTGAGTGTACTGAAGAAAAAAATGTGGGTGTTTCCTGGGATCTGTGAGTTTCCTACTGATTTTCAATGGAAACTCCTACTTTTTTGCGCTCCTTCTACTCTTCCTTACAAGCGTAACTCTGCAGTAGTATGGTCCATCATGAGAGAGGCTAGTAAAAATTGCACCATGCTTCATTCTGAATCAGATGTGCGTGCCATTTACACGAGTCACCATATTTACCTTTAGTCTGATGGAAGCAAGGCTAACGTGGTTAGGAAACAAGGTTCCCTTTTGGGACTCAGTGACCCAGCAACTTTTGGATAAATTATTAGAACTATAAGCTATCCATTTTTGTTAGGGGAAAACATTCAACAGTGTAGATAAAACTAGTTACCATGGTACATCAGTGTAGTGGCCAATTGTAGCATTTAAAACATATTTCAGACCTGTCATAACTGTGATAGTGGTTCTCAGAAAGGTGGACACCCCAGACGGGTCCCTTGCATTACCTACTGTACAACAAGGTAGTGAAGATGTGCTGCACTGTGAAGCCTCCTTCTGTTAACTCACCTTTTGTGTATGTACCTAGATAGTTTGTAAGCAGGTGTCGCCAGAGAAACAATATTAAAAGCATAAAATAAATACACGATATGTCATTCATTGACCTATTCTTTCTTATTATTTATGGATCCTTTTATCAATCTGACTTTGGATTTGTTGTGGTTTTTGAATTTTGAATTTAAGTATTAAAAATAACCCATAATGGCTCCATCACCATTAACTTCAGATTATTGATTTTATTTTATTTATTCTTCAGACACCAATTCACCCATGCTCCTTTGGGTTTTGAGAGGGAGTCTGAGGCAGTGATTTGAGGGCAGTGATTCTCAACTAGGGTTCCACACAGCAACCTGGGGTGCCATAAGATCCTTTTAAGAGTACTACTGGGTGCTGTGCAATATTAGCACTGTTAGGTGTGCAAACACGTACACATGATTTACAAGGTAAACCCAGAGATTTCAAATCGGAATCCATAATGTCAAAAACATTCTGGCCGGTTGTGGTCTTTCTGAGTTCTTTGCAATACAAGACTTGCTCTATTGTTTTTTTCCATAGACCACAAAGAGAGTTAAATTAGTTTTTGAAAAGGGGTACCACTAAATTCATAAAAATTATGGAATATAAAACAGTTGATCTAGGGTAACAAGCAGCTCTGTGATCAAGTAAAAATTGCTCTTCAAACCATAACCTGATCCAAACAATAGTGCTGATTTTAGCTTTTTTCATGTCCATGTGGATGTGGCTCTCCTATGCAAACCAGAGGCGCACTAGAGAGGGCTAAGTACTTCTCTAGACTTCTGTCCGCAGTCTTAAGCTCATGATGGGCTCACTTAGCACTGAGCAGTTTGCAGTGAGCAGACTCTAATGAATTTTTAACAGCCTTGTTTGGCCTGTTAAGATTGTAATGCTTAAGGACAGACATAAACAACATGTGCTACAGTTGTCCTGCAGAACTCTCCATAATGTTTCTGAAACAAATTGCTTCTCTACTCATTTGCTCTCTAGAGTCTACTTTTTAAAACTTTTAACTATTTTCAAAACTAAAGTTAAATAAACATAATCTGGAGAAGTGTAATTTGTAATACAGGTGGCTATGCTAGAAAGTGCTTTCTTCTCTTTTAGGGATCTTATGCACCCACTGCCCAGAATTTCTTAATCAATCTAAAATAACCTAGGAAAGGACAGGAAAAAAGCTATTGTACTGCTGACTCTTTTTTCCTTACCTGTTCCACTCATTCCAAAGATCACACGCTTAACTCGCATATGTTGCAAATGATGTGGTGGAAGAAATGATCTGGGACCCAACCGTGGCTTCAAGGCATTTCAAAGCCTAAACTTTTGTGAGTCATAAATATGATAATTGAGAATAAAATAGTACTTAAAACTCTGTAATTGCCATGATGATCATATCACCTGCTTCTAGACACTTCAATACATGTTAATAATTAACAATCTGAAAGTGTGATGATTCTGAATTGGGGCTTTTTGGGTTTTTTGCTGATCTAGGGTTTGGATTATTTGTGAACTAGTCAAACCTGCCTTGAAATTAACAAGATTCATTTTTCCTTTATACTGTTGGGAGAAAAGAACCTTCCTTGACCTTTATGTAACCACATAGAGCAAGAAACTCTGACTGACATACAGTAGCCAACCACTGACAACCCTGTGGTCTGAACAAAATAGGTGAATTCCATAAGGTAAAAAACCCCCAACAGCTGGGACTTTTGCAGCCATTCAGAGTTTGAGAGTAGGAGATGGAAAGTGGAATATTAGAAAAGCTCTAATTCTGAACTCAACTTCTGGTGGCTTATTACGTGACTTTTTGCATGTAATTTAAAATCTCTATGCCATTTTTCTTTTATATAGAAAATAATATGTTGTCCATAGACTTATTAGGCTGTGTTCAGTGCATCTGTAAAGGCAAGCTTTTACATTAAGAACCAATTCTGGTCATTACCTCAGTGTAAAACCCAAGTAGAGACAAGGCACTTACAGCTTTACTTCAGTGTTGCTAGTTAAAGCCAGCGCTATATCATTCCACCTGGGATTTACTGTAACAGGAGACATTGACTTAAAAATGACCTGTTCCTTGCATCCAGTAGCATTTTACATCGAGTTAGCTACATTAGTTTAAAATCACACCTCTTTTTTGTGGTGAAGACCTGGCTTTCAGTTTTTTCTTCACTGCATTATTCTGGATAAAAGACAAGCTGAAAGAGCCAAGAGGAGGTTTTCTGAGCAATGTTGATGGCACTTCAGGTGATCCAAAGGACAGCATCTTCTTTATCACCAGTGCTATTCCTCTCTCATAGCATTTCAGATGTGGAAGCACTGATGGAGACTGCAGGAATTTTTACAACTGTCATATTGAATTTTATTCACAGAAGGTACAGGTGATGCAATAGAAATTCTGGTGGCTGTAGACACTAACTTTGCCACTGTTGCTTCTACTCATGGTAGTAAAACAATTAAAAATGCTAGCAGACAAAGCTTGCCAGTTTTTATTGTTTCTGCTGATAGGACAGTACATACTATATCAGCCTTCACTTCCAGTTACTGGTCTGCCATAATGGCAGATAGGTGGCAGAGTCTGGCCATTTGGCCACACCCCAATGCTAGCTGCCAAAATTGATGTCACAAATACAATAACATTTTTATAATAAATTTTTATTATCTTTTTCTTGCTTTCATGATATGCCCTGGCTGGTTTTTTTTTTTTTTTTTTTACTGGTTTACCTTGTCAGCCTATTCTATCTCAAAGTCTTCAAAGAAGGTCTGTGCATTGTCCAGCTCTTTGAATTCTTGCAATTTATCTTGTTTGTTAGGAAGCACTAACATATTTTGATACTCTGTTAATCTGCAATTGGTTTCTTATTGCCTTTTTCTGCCTGCCAGAGAGCTTGCTGGCAATTCAAGTCTATGCAAGTGAATAATCTACCTGGCATGAGGATCGCTGTAGGTCCCAAAGGGTCTCCTTTTAATGGAAAAGCAAATATTCCTTTTTTCTGTGTAAAATACTGTTAATGGCTTATTTAGCAACATATATTTTAACAACAGGGCGTTCAGTTTTATGTTGGAGCAGGATTGTTGCACATGCATATATTCTAGCACCCCTGCTAATTTTGTCTCTGTTTCTGTCTCTCTTCACTTTCATCTGTTTGCATAGGAAGTTAATATATGATGTGATCTCTCAGGTTTTTAATATATCCCTTGACACACTTCTTATAGCTACTGCTTGAATGGGCTGTAGAAAAATGTAGGGCTGAATCTTTTCCTTAATGCCAGGAACCGCTCAAGGAGTAGTGGGAATTTGGGGGAGGATTGAATACTGTTGTCATGCCTTTGTGAACAGAACTGTACTATTTAGCTCCCAAACCACCTTAGAGGGTCAGCACAACTCTGCACAAGACTTGCAGAATACACTATGACACATACTATCAGTAGAAAAGTATAAATAACATGTTTTTTTCCTCCTTTTTTAAATCATCGTGGCCCTTTTGTGGGTTAAATCTGGCCTTTCCTGCTAATTAAACGGCCCGTTTCCACAACCGGTGATTAGATTAGCCAATCAAACAGGCCAAAAGCGATGAAATATGATCAGAATAAAGGGCGGAAGGAGTTATGCTATTTTCAGTGCAGATGATTTGGTTCCTGAGGTTTTAATGGAATTAAATGGAGGATTGAATTAGCCAGTGATTGAATTAAGTGGAAGTCACTGTATACCAGTGTTTAATGTAACAGATACCTGCACAGAATTTTGATTCTTAGCCACTCGGTTACTTTATCCCTTTAGGGGTACTTTCAAAGTCTGAATAGCCCTGGACCAATTAGAACTGACAGATTTACAGCTGCCTTCCCCTAATGATAGGTCCTTATTCCACGTGCACCTGTACTAAGAATGTTCTTAGCTATTTTTCAGGTTTGACTGCAGTAAAAGTATCAGTAGTGTAATCTTAGTACAGACAAAGTCCTGTTTCATTTTAGACATCTAAATGGCACATACATAGCGACATAATTGCAGCTTTTGGCACTTAGCACAGTTTGCAATTTAGCATTGCCCATACTCTCCTACTGAGTAAGTTAAAACCTCCTGCTGGGTGGAAAGGGCCTAGCGCCCTGCTCTTCCAGTCCTTGGGGAGGTGGGCTGAAAGATCAGAGGGCTGTTCCTTTCCAGTCCTGCCTCTTCCTCCATTTTGTTTATGGCATCTGAGCTTTGGGTGATTTTATTTCACCCTAGGGTGAAATGGACTCTCAAGCTGAAACTCAAGCTAAGTGCCGAAAACTGTGGTTATGAGGCTATGTACCTGGCATTTAAGTACACAGAGTGAAATAGAGTTTAACCCAATAGGTATTTTCACCTGTCTCTTTTCGCTATGCTGGATGATTCAGTGGTATAATACCTGTCCCCTTTCTGCAAAAGCTTGAATAGAGCTAGATGGGGAGGATAAATGGATTTCCCTCTAAATTTACAAGTTTAGACCCTTGAGCCAGTTGGATCTAAAATGAGGTTGCTTTTGAAATGCCGTGCGGTAGTTCTGTCTCCCAGTTTGAACTGTCCTTCCACCACAGAAAAAAAAAATCCATATGTGTTCTGTAACTGTGGATCAAGCTCAGCCTTGTTTGCTAGGAAACAGGATTTGGAGGGACCTCTTTAATTGAGCTTTGGAAGAAAAGTGATTATTTTAAACTCAAAAATCAATTTTCACAATCCTTCCTATTAATGTGGAATAAAAGACAGCTTGAACGGCAAGTTAATTTACAGGTTGAAGCATTCTCCTCTTCTGTCTTTAATCCCTCTTCAAAACTTACTTCTTTTGGCCTGGGTCATTAATATCTATGCTGATCCCATCTGTTCAGTTGCTTGCGCCTAATCATATTAAAACAAAACCAGTATCTTTAAAAAAAATTCAAAGCATATAGATGCTGTAAAACAATTTACCTGAATTCCTTGCAAATAAGAAAAAGTTTTCCATTTTCCCATGGTATAGCATGGAAGTGTGCATGTGCGCGTGTGTGTGTGTGTATGTCTGTGTGTGTATATATGTACGTATACTCTAGGGCCAGTTTTATCCAGGATGGTGCAGGAAGTCAGAACCCAGCCCAGAGCAGGAGGTATGAGGGTTGCCATTCAGTGAGGACATAAAAGGAGGTTAGCAGATTACCAGGTCTACATAGGAGAGACCCATTAGAAGAGGCTGCCATGTTCCTTTTTTTTAGTTGATGATACCAACTGCTTGGACAGGAGCTGTCTCTTTAGTTCTCCTGTGAGAGAAATGTTTGTTGTTGCTCTCCATCTCCACATACTCACTTCCAGGGTGGCGTTTTGATATTGTTGGTCTCCAGTAGGGTTTACATGGCACATAAACCATCCAGGGAAGGTGGTCACTTTTCTTTAACTGAAGTGCACCAAGAAGCTCTTACTCTGCAGTGTTTAGAAGCATTACTGAATTTTACAAAACATAAAAAAAAAAAAAAGATAACACTGCCAACAGCTCATCCACAATGAACAATGTCCCAGTAGAGTCTAAGAAAAATGGCTTCAGAATCGGTGTACCCAGGAAGCTAATATTAAGTAAGCAATTCGTTTGTATGAGTCCAAACCTTGAGAAATAAATTTGATTTGCCATGCTTAAGAGAATAACATCTCTCATTTTTTGTAAATCAAGATGACAGTTTCCAGTCTTGTGGGTTCCATGTGGGATTTTTGCCAGACGTGACTAAGTGCAGGGGGACTGATCAGTGAATAGTTTCTTTACAATCTCATTGAAACCTTACAGGCTTTAATTAGCCTTTGATTTCATCATTAATATGCTAGACTTGTAATGGCTCTTTGTGGAGCATTACAATTCAATATGCTAAAGCCTTCCTGAGGGTGCTTTCAACCCTTTCACTGCAGCACATGTTCTAGTTACAGTTCAGTGTAGGATCTTCATTCATGTGACGGGAATGCTAGGAAGTAGCAGGTCGACTCTGCCTCGCTGGAAGGGCAGCTCTCACAAGATGTCTGATGCTAGCTAATCAGTTGTTTATAGCCCCTAATGGCTCAGATGCATAGGTCATTAGCACAATATTATTCTGAGGACTTTTTTGAAGACCCTTTAGTTGCATCACTTAGGGATATAATAGGCTGTAACAATTTGCCACCTCAGCTTGCATGCACAGTAATATTTCCTAAAGCTAATTTTTCCAGGTAAGGGGGGGAGAACAATATAGTAAAAGGGTATGAAAACTCAGATATCATACTTTCTGCACGTATTGTTCCTGAGTCTCACTGTGGCGAAAGCAACTCTTCTACATTGGAAGACAATCCCCTTTTAATGTCGCTCTCATTTTTGATGTTGAAATGCCCCCCTAACTTTTAAAGCAGTTTCTTCAGTTGGAGGAGAGCAAAGTCTGTGTGGCAAAACCTTTAAAACTACAACATAAATGTAATTTTCCCCATGTTTTTGAAAGAATGGTTTTCTGAAATCAATTTGTCATTTTAAAGTTAAATTCAGAAACTTACAACTGAATTAAGAATTCCTGAGAATAGGTATTTATTTGGAAATACTGATTGACCTTCAAAATGGCTCCAGGTACGAGTGACAAAGTTCTTTGGGTGAATCTGATACATTTTATTAGACCAACTTAAATAGCTGGAAAAAACATTTTAAGCAAGCTTTCGGATTTAAAAACCCTTAGCCAGGCTGAGGAAGTTCCTGCAGTTGGTGTGTGCCCTTCCCAGATGGAATGAAAAGTAAAGAAGCCAGAGGCTGGGCTGGTATGCATGCAAGACAGGCAGTCAGTGAAGATGTAAACTGAGGATTCAGTGGGTGAGAGACAGGCTGCGGGGGGGCGAGGAGAGAAGGGGGATGAATAGTGGAGAATGTCTATATTTAGTCCATGATTTTCAGTGTCCAGGAGGTTGATGAAGTGCAGTTCATAGGCTCGTCTCTGAGAAGTGTTTTGTAAGTTTCCTTTGAGGATCAGGACTGAGAGGCTGGGGAGAGAGTGGTTTTCTTGTGAGAAATGTGCCCCCACAGGTAATTGGGTATTCTTGTCTTTGATAGATTTTCCGTGTGCGTTCATTCTGGTGCACAGTTGTTGTTTGGTCTCTCCTACGTATTTTCCAGGTATGAGTGGCATACAAGTGACACAGGACAAAACTAGACAATAGAGATGTATAATCTGTGCAGACCAGTCTATAGAATGAATTGGTTAAGGGTAGTGCAGGAATAAGGTTTTGAGCTCTAAGATGGGCTGCCCCCACCAGATATGACTTCCTTACCTACTTTTAGCAATACTGCAATTGGTAATACTCAAGTTGTATAGCCGTTTATAGGTGTGCATTTACAAACCTATTCTATTATAATGATAAAACCAGAATCTGTTATACGATAGGCAATCACTTTCCCTCAGGACGAATCAAGTGCCTTGTTGGTCTGGGTTGGGTTAAAAGTTCAGTGGTTAACAAGAAACATCAAAGTAGAAAAGGAACAGATAAATTCAGGTTAATAAACTTAACTACTTGGGAACCTGGATAACATCAGATGGTAAATGTGATCATGAAATAAAATGGAGAATAGGGAGGGCAAAAGGTGAATTTCTAAAAATGAATAAGATATTGACAAATAGTAAAATTTCTGTGGGGATGAAGTTAAGAGTTTTGGGTTGTTATGCCAGTCCTCACGTATGCATCAAAATTCTGGACAATACCGTCAAGTACGGAAAAGAGAATTGAAACGTCTGAGATGTGGTTCTTAAGGCACATCTTGAAGGCATGTTGGAGAAGTAATCAGAACTCCTGGTAGAGGTTGATACCTTTTATTAGACCAACTAGATTTTTGCAAAAAGAAATCTTTAATTGCAAGCTTTTGGGCACAAGCACCCTTCTTCAGGCATAGGAGAAAAGACTGTAAAAGTTCTCCTGGGTAGAAATGAAAGTTCATATTTCATAGGAGAGTTGAAGGTGTGGTAAAATCTCCTGTTTGGAACAGTTCATTTTATATGCAGAGAAAAGTTGGGAATAGTCTGTTTATCTTGAAGTTGTTTGGTGGTAAGCAGGATGTAGTCATATTTCCTTCTGGTTATGGTGTTTCATATTTCACAGAGGATTTAGTCACACTTCAAATGAAGAGATTTTGTTAAGAGCAGGCTGCAGGAGGAAGCTGCTGATTAACATCAGAAAAAGGCAGTTGGAGGAAAGAGGAAGTTGAAAGTCTGGTCTTAACCAGAAAGACTGAAGGAAGAAGAGGTGGTGGAAGACAGAGGTTGCCTTATGTCATGAGTCTGTCTAATGGATGAATGTATCAACACTGAAAATTCAAAGAGAAGAGATCTGTGGAAAACCATTTTCACCAACGTCCTGTTTGGATATGGTACCTAGAGAGAGAGAGAGAGAGAGAGAGAGAGAGGTTAACAAGCAGTCAGGGAGGCATTGTAGTCCAGGGAACAGGGTGGCTGTGAAATGCTCAAGTGCCACTAAACTGTAGTGTGACCTTGACCAGGTCAAGGTGCCTCACCTTTTTTAACCCCTATTTCTCCTCCAACCCTTTGTCTGGATTGCTTCAGGCAAGGGCTGTCTGGCACTTCAGTGTTTCAGTGGGGTTTAGTGGAATAGAGCCCCAGCTTCACTGTGTGCCTCTGGTTCTACTGTTACCCAAATATATGACTAAGAGTAATAATGGGAAGACGGAAGGGTTGGCTAGGCAGGTTTACGGGCCCTATAATCCTGAGGGGCTTTTGAACCATCTGCAGGAAGACAACTACATTGGGCTGAGACATTGGACAGGGGAGAAATGGTCCTAGCTGCAATTGTTATTAATTACATTTGTATTGTTATTAGTTGGACACATTATTATTGTTGTTATTAATTGGATACATTAAACGAATGCTGAGAGCCATGTATGCCAATAAGTTAAGAGTTGGAACTTGGATAGCAATCACAGCATCCTTTGCCCCTGTTTAAAGATGGAGAGCTGATGTCTGGGTTTCATCTGCAAAGGCCATCTCTATAAAGTCATTGAGAAGTAGGGCTGGAAGGGACTTCCAGAGGTCATCTAGTCCAACCCCCTGCCTGAGGCAGTATCCAAACTATTCAATACAATCTATATTCAACACTCTACATAAGACTTTCATCAACCCTAACACAGCACAGACCTAACACCCTAATGCTACTGCCACAGGTAAAACAGGAGAACCACAGCAGCCAATATCCTGCGTCTGTGAAATGTTGTTAATATATGCTCAAGAGATCCCTTGCTACAGAGGAAGGCAAAATCCCCCCGAGTCTGTACCGACCTGACCCTGGAGTAAAATTCCTTCCTGACCCCAAATATGTCAGTCAGCCTGATACTGAACAGAGGTCTGGTCCCCTTAGCCAGGAACTCCTGGCTTTGGTCCCAGCAGGAGCACTGGCACGCCACAGTCAAAGTCCCCAGTTCTGGCTGTAGCCAACACCCAATGCCACTAAGGAAGGCTTGAAAACACCCTGACACGTAGCAGAAAGGGGGGGGGGGGGGGGACAAACAGCAAGCCCAGAACCATGTGAAATATCCACTGTAAAACATAGGCATAGCTACACCTAAATCATCCCCCACCAGTGGCTGTCCAACACCTTCTTGAACATCTTCAGTGATGGTGAGTCCACAACTTTCCTAGGCAGTCTATTTCACTGTCTCAGTGTCCTAATGGTGATGAAGTTTTTCCGGATAGCCATTCTCCACTAACTTGGCTGTAACTTCAGGCCATTGGTTCACATCCTTCTCTCTGGAGCAAGAGAGAAGAGGTACTTTTCCTCTTTAATGGCAGCCCTTCAGGTATTTGAAGACTGCTGTTATGTTATGTCCCAATCTTATGGCTCCAGGATGGTGCCTCCTTTATTTTCCATGTTCAGTTTGGAGTATGGGCTGCTTTGGGGGCAAAGCAGCTCTCTTGGCTGCCGTTGGTTTGTGATTACAGTAGGATTTCCCCTTGCCTTTGTGAACCAGTATCTCTGTGAAACCCAGCATCACAGACCTTCAATTTTCGATTCTCCAGGGTTCTGGGGTCATCTTCAGTGGCTCTGACAGGATTGGAGAGGCATGGAGAGAAAAAGGGGGGACACTGTTGGCCAGCCTTTCAGTGTTGGGAAAGGACGGCATTCTCTTGCATGGATAAGTGACTGTGGTGGGTTGGGACAACTGATGGGTATAAATCCCCAGTCAGTATTTGAACAACCTACACACACTCTCAAGTACTAACATGTCTGAACAGCAGTGCCTTTGAGATCCTACAGGAGGCTGGTCTCAAGCTGCAGCAAGGGAAGTTTTGGTTAGATATTTAGGAAGAGCTTTTTCAGCAGAAAGGTAGTAAAGCAGGGGAACGGGTTCCCCAGAGAGGTGGTGGGATCTCCATCCTCAGAGGTTTATAAGACAAAGCCTTGGCTGGGAGGAAGTAGTTAGGGCTGGTCCTGCTTGGAGCAGGGGCTTGGACTAGATGCCCTCCTTGGCCTCTTGGGGGCTAACATTGAGTGGGGGCATCTGAATCCCAAGACCTCCAGGCTTGGGCCTTCATGTAGGATGCCTGCTAATGGATTTGGGAGTATCTGAAGTGAGGGTGAGAACTTGGGGCGGAGGATGCTGGCTGGCATTTAGAATGATCAGTGCCGCAGCAACAAAGTTTGGCGCCTGGGGCGAAGCCTGCAGCAGCAGCCCGCCCCTGCCCCGCGCACATAGCTGGGGGGCTCGTGCCCCCACAATGCTTGCTTGGGAATGCACGCAGCTGCAGGAGCTGCCATTACCCCATCCCCATACCCTCGTGGCTCCATCCCGTGCCCTGTTGGTACCATGGATGACTGGTGCCTGCTGAGTCGGGGTGGGGGGCACTTGCCTGCCCCCCTCCCCCCCCCGTGACCAGTCATCGAGGGGGGGGGTCCTCCCCCAGCTGATCCCGTTGACCTGCTGGTGCTTTTGGGAGAGCCCCCACTCCCCAGCTGGTGCT
>NW_017728992.1:86499387-86499960 GCF_001723915.1 Gavialis gangeticus | reverse complement strand
CGGGGTGGGGGGCACTTGCCTGCCCCCCCCCCCCCCCCGTGACCAGTCATCGAGGGGGGGGGTCCTCCCCCAGCTGATCCCGTTGACCTGCTGGTGCTTTTGGGAGAGCCCCCACTCCCCAGCTGGTGCTCTCAGGGGGGCACTAGTGCCCTCGCCTGCCCCCCGTGCCTGGGAATGCAGGCTGGCAGGGTGGGCACCCCAGCGCTCTCAGGAGTGCATGTGCACCCCATGCACCCCCTGCACGTCACCACGGGTTGGCGCCCCCTCGCTTTGCGCCCTGCTTGCCCCTCATCTCACCGTCTTGCTACGGCACGGAGAAGGATTGAGTTCTGTCTGCTCGCTCGAGGTGGTTTTTTGGAACGACTGAGTTCTGCTCAATCCATACGATTTGAGACTGATGTGCCTGATTTGAGCTGATATGATTTCGTGATATAAACACGAAATATGTTTATAAAAAGAAAAAAAAAGATGCTCTCCTGAGGTTGTAGCCCTCCTTGTCCAGGATTCTCAGACACGCTTGTGTTTTTCCCTTTCGGGGGGAGGTGGTGACTGCTCGAGCCCCCACGTGCGACT
>NW_017728992.1:86497301-86499298 GCF_001723915.1 Gavialis gangeticus | reverse complement strand
GGGGGGGCGGGGCGGGAGCCGTGACGCACGCTGGGCCGGCCCCGCAGGGCGGAAGCGCCGTGAGAGCCGGGCGAGCGGCGCCGCTTTAAGAGCAAAGCAGCGCAGCGGAGGGAGCTGCTCTAGGTGCGCGGCGCTGGTAAGGTTTACCGCTTTCTCTTGTCTTTCCTCTCTCTCTTTCTCTCTATCCACTCCCCCTCCAGCCAGGCATACTTAAAGGCTTCTAGCAGGGAGCAGAGAGAAAGAAGCCGGCTGGATTTTTGCAGGTGATTTTTTTTTTTTTTTTTCCACCCCCCTTTTTTCCTCCCCTGGCTGCTGCTGCTTGTTATCTTTTTCTTCTTATCTTTTTCCTTTTGCTTTGCTTTGCTCCAGTCTAAACATTAGCGAGAGCACAAAGCATCCGCCTCTCCTCCACATGCAGTGAGTGCATGCGTGTGGCTGGGCGTGTGTGCCCATATGCAGTGAGTCCATTTAGATGTATATGTGCATGTATGTGTGCGTGCGTGCGGTTGGGCATATGTGCCCATATGCAGTGAGTCCATATATGTGTGCATGTGCATGGTTGGGGATGCGTGCCCACATGCAGTGAGTCCACATATATGTGTGTATGTATGTGTGCATGCGTACGGTTGGGCATGGGTCTCCACATGCAGTGAGTCTGTCTGTGTGCGTGTGTGTGTGTGTGTGTGCGCGTGTGTGCGCGCGCACGGTTGGGCTTAGACAGAGGCCAAGTCTGTCCCAGCTGCCTTGAAGATCTGAAGCCCGGGGCTGTCTGTGACACTCCCAGGTTCCTGCTACATTACAAGTTGCTGTCTGCTGATGGCAGTTGATAATTGGTAGCCACAGTCTGCGGTCTGAGCCGCAGGATTTTGTCTAGCACTTGGGCTGGGCCTGGCTGATATGTGTGAGAGAGAGAGAGAAAGAGAGAGACAGAAAACAAGCTGGTGGTAACTGTGAAACTCTGAGAATGCTGCCTGGCTACAAGGAACCTGAGGCCGGCTGGTGATGCAGTGGGTGCCTGGGGGGGGTTCGCAGAGAGGCTTGAATCCAGAGGACACGATTATGTCCAGTGAACAGCTTAACAGTACATCGGTGAAGGATGCTCAGTTAAAAGACCTGTTGTTGGAAAGAGGTACTCCTGTTTTGCTTCTTTTTTTTGTGCGTTATATTTGCATGAGGCAGATTGTTGGAAGTTTGCTCCCTTGAGTTCTGATCAGAGAAGGGGAGAGGCAAGTTGCAATAGAGCTGCTCTGATTAACAGAGCTGCATAAAGACAAAAGAGATTAATATATCTACGTAGCAATTTGTAAAACTTAAGAAAATGGTCCAGACATTTCCACCCATGTGAATGCAGGTGGATTACACATTCTGTCCTCTGTCCTTATTCTCCTGTGAAGATGTTTGCTCTGCAAAAGTCCCTTATGCTGTAAGGAATTGGGACTTGTGGTAGAAGTGATATCTTTTATTAGACCAACTAGATTGTTTGCAAATATATATATTTTAAATTTCTGTATACTTGTGAGGTTGAAAAGCAGAACTGGAAAAATTGTGTGACCGAGCCTTTCCCTTAGTGGGGTATAGATGCGCGTGTAGGTATATGCACAGAATTTTCCCCATTCAAATCTGTGGAAAAAAGCCATAACAAAATAAGTACTTGTGGGTGGTTGTGGGCAGAGCAGAGATGCCTTTCACATACATCTGTTCACTTGACTGTGGAACTGAATGCACCAGGGAAAATTGTGACTCAATGTGTGCAAGCTTGCAGCAGAAATTGTGTGAATTTCCTTGAGTTTTGTCAATAAAGATAGGCAGCTTCTTCTATTGTCATTCTCATCTCTGGTACTCTAATAACTACTTGGAGAGGCTGGGGATGGGAGGTGGTACAAGAACAGGAAGAGAAAATGCTTTTAAACGTCCAGTGGAGATATTTGTTCTTTTCTGTCTTTATTTTTGCATTTTGGAAACTGAATTTTGAAGGAGTCTGCATGGGCATGCTCTTA
>NW_017728992.1:86487076-86492301 GCF_001723915.1 Gavialis gangeticus | reverse complement strand
GTTTTGGCTGTCTTTTTTTCTTTTTTGTTTGATTTGGGCGCAAGCTGCATACCTATTATTTTCATGGTTACCCTGTGTTTTTATCACTGGAGCATATTCTGATAATATATTTTCAAATTATTTTTCCATTGAGAGAGATCTCAAATACTCCCGATTCCCAAAACATTGATTCACAGAGAGGAGGTACTGCCCCTTCATAGAAGTGCTGGGCCCTTGATAAATTTAGAAGACTGCCCTTGGCAGATATAGAAGTAACATGTCATTCCAGTGCTCTCTGCATTCTAGGAAAGCCTAAATCAACATTACTTGTTTTGCATGTTGCCCTTTAGCAACAGCCTCTCAATTGCCACAGTAATAAAATATTATGTGGACAGAAAGGGGAAAAAAAAAAAGCTGTATGCATAGGGGCACCTAAATGTTGGGCACTCATATATTCTGTACAGTAGAAACCATCGTCTTTGTCAAGTGTGTGACTTGCACTTGTGACATACGGAAATGTGACTTTGAATTTTGCCTAAAACTCTCTGACTTTTTCCCTCAGCTTTTCAGTGTTTAAGTGCTGACATCGTTAGCTAGTAATGACCTGAGGGAAAACTGACAGATTGATGGTTTTATATAGGATTCCTAGCAAAAACAGTGGGAGGGTGTAAACTACTGAATAATGAAAGTATTTGTAGGTGTCAGTAGTCTTGGTAATGAGTGGACTGTTCCGAATAGAAAATAAAAAGTTACATAAAGGCATAGTTGGTTTGCTAAAACAGACTTTGATCCCTCCTAGGTTTTGAATAATTTCAGTTTCACCAGCTGTGATTAGCAACAGAATTAAATAATTTGACTTGTTTCTGTGCCCTTGTTCACTGATAACTTCTGACAAGTAATATTGTAGCACCGGCAGAGAGCTGGTATTATTATGGCCTAGTCCATTAGCATTACGTTATGGTTCCTAAAGTTTTGTTTGGGAGAGACTTCAGACTTTTGCGATCTAGAAGATTTGTTTTCACTTCTAGTACAGGACACTTGGAAGAATGAGTGGCCAAAGCTTCTTTGGCTCAACTTAAAAATCACCTTGATGTATGGTTGTTTTTAACCTGCAGTGATTGAAGATGATTTAAAAAAAAGATGATGATGAAAAGTCTTATTTTGTGGAAGTGTTTTTACTTTGTGGTGTTTAACTTCGGTAACTTTTTCTATCCCTTTGGCTAAGATGTTTGAAACTGGGAACCTGTTTTAAATATGTGGTATCCATATTTAGAAGTACCCAGCCAAGTACCCATTGCTTTTTGTCCTAGTTTACTTGAACAGCAGCCAAAGATGTGCTTCCTTAGACTAGACATTACCTCTCAAGACTAGAGCGTGCTTTGTGAACTGCAGTTTCCATAGAAATGTCAGTAAAGTGCATAATTCCTAAGGGGAAATTCTTCCCTCAGGTATTATGCTGCTCTAGTAAAGCCAGTGGAGTTGCATGGTGAGACTGAGCTAACATTTGGTTCAAAACCATCAGTCTTTTTAAGTTTGCTTTGTATGTAAGAACCCTTCTTGATACATATGTGCCTGGTTTCATTCTTAGCCGCTTTGGAATATGCATTAATTTGGGATAAGCCTTTTAGATGTAAGGGAATCCTATAAAAAAGGTTTAAATCAGGTAACGGTCTGTCTTACTCTAATTATAGAGGTATAAACAATATCATTATTTTCATTATTTGCATATTTTCCTGCCAGGCAATGTCTATGCTAGGGAATAAAAATCCCTTTGTTCCTAATTTGAATAAACTTAAATTCAGGTGGATGTAATCCTAGTGCAGATAAATCAGGCTTTAGTTTTTCCTTTGGGTTAACAATGTGAATTAAAGACAAGATTTCCCCAAGGCCCCCACTTTCTGCTAGGAATGTCCTCTCACCAGCAGGTTATCATCATGATTGAGCTACAAGAAATAAAAGTCCTGACTCCTCTGTCTTTGACATCAGCTGTAAAACTATTGGAGCCCTGAGGGTTGCAGAGGGTTACTATACTCATTTAAAAAAAAACAAACTTATTAACAAATTAAATTTATCAAAAAACGCACATAACACGTAAAGATGCATCCAGTCCCCTAAAATATATATATAGATATTTGTCTTCCATCAGCAGTGCTCCCTTAACCCAAGTCAGTGTCTGCAATGCCCTTTTTCTCTTCAATCCTTGACAGTTTGTTTTAGTTGATGATAAGCTTTTGTGTTTTATGATTTCCATATAATAAACTCCCTCTTTTTCCTCAGTATTCAGCATAATAGAAATCTTACTATCTTCTGCTCATCTCAACTTTTAAATTTGAAATTTATTCCAAACTTCTTTAGTATTACCTCTCAGATCTTGCACTTTCCTTCAGCATTCAAAAAAGTTTCTTAAGAATCTCCTGCCTCCAAACCAGAAAGTGTTTTTAGCAAATTCCAGGATTTTTCACCAAATTTCTAAGTAAGCATCTGTTTTCCCTCTCCTGTTCCCAAAACTTTTGAAACCATTCAGTGATTTTGAGGGCGTCAGTTCTCTTCCAGCCTTTGTAGTTATAATCTTCTCAGCCATTGGAAGATGGGTGATCAATTCTTCATGACTTCTGTATGTTGCAGAGTTCTCAGGAAGGTTCAGCAAGAACACTAAGGGGTTATATGATATCTGGCATCCTGATATTTCCCTAACCGTATCGCCAGCCTTCTTGCAGAACTGGTTGTTTCTAGGACACATCCACCACATGTGGCAGGATCCTTCCAGCTGACTGCACTTCCTCCAACATTTCCTTGTTTCTATACCATAGATACAGTATGCTTAATTTTAGGTGGAATGAGTTTTACCATCAATACAGGATTTTAAAGTAATTTTATTTTATTGTCATGCGGATGGATATGTGAGGACCATTGTACTATATGGTCTCCCATTCTTTGGTACTAATCACTGATCCAGTATCATTAGTCCACCTTATTATAAACAATGCTTTCTTCTTCTATATGGCTATTTAAAATTGGTTTGTACAACACAGACAGTAGGCCTGTGAATTTCATAGGTGTGACCAATATTTTCTCAACTTCTGTCAAATTTTTACTGAGGTTTAGTTTTCTTGGGGAATGTGTTGAAAAGTAGCTCACCTGTAAGTATTGGAAAGACGGGATTTTAATATCACCTGGCATAGGTTGCGTTTCTTTAAATGATCTAAATATATGCTTTTTGAATAATTTTCCCAAACTTATGATACTCATTTGTCCCAGTTATTAAAGCTGCCTAATTATTAGGATTAAATTCAATATTATTATGTATAGGTGCTAACGGTGATGGATATGAGCTTAATTTCTTGTATGTGTTATCCCCAGGTTTTCAATGTTGTCCTAAAAAAGGGGTGATACATAAGTAAAATTTGGCTTTGAAGATTTCTTTAGCCATGGTAATATATTAAGTTTGATATCTGGACAATGTTTGTTCTATCTTTACCTGGAGCTTCCTTTGAATTGGTGTTATCGAGTGCGCTACATTTCTAAGTTGGCTGGCTTAATATTTAATGTTTGGAAGCATCTATCCCCTGCTTTTTCCGAGGACTTTGCAGGATGCTTTTTTTTAAAATCTAAGCTGCTTATTTCCCCAGTAAATTATATATCATAGTCTGCCACCCATCTAAAAGATGTGTTGGTACTATAACAGGTAGAGTTTGGAATAGAAAATTAATTTAAGCTAGACTATTCATTTTTAACTGTTGCAGTTCCTAATCATGAAATTTCATTTTTTAACCAAATTTAAGTCTATTTTGATGCTTTCAATCAAAGAAGTGTAATTGGAGCTGTACAACACCTGCTGTTTTTTAGTATTTCAGCCCTCAGTATTTTAATGAAATAGTTACCCACTTGTATTTATAGTTGTACCTTAGCTCTTTGTGTGTGTGGTCCTGCACCAATGTCTAGGAGATCTTATGTTTTATAGTTAATTTTAAAACCTGAAACTTCGCAATGTTTTATTGTAGTTCAGACTGCATTAATTAGTTTTGTAATGAAAATCATAATAACATCATCAGCCTACAATCCTGTAGATTCAGGTTATTTCTGATTGACTGGTCAAATGGCTCCATTACAAAAAGAAGGGGTGATAACGGGCAACCTTGAGGTGTACTTCTTTAGAAATGATTTTTTTTTGTTTTAAGTGTCCTTATCCTTATGGCTGCATAAGGATTAGAGTGTAGAGCTGATACCAGTTTCAAAATATTGGTCCTAGTCCAAAAGCATTTAACGTTTGTAAAAACTGCCACTGGATTCAATCTAAAGTTTTTTCAGTATCCCGTGATAAAAAGAGGTGGCATTCCTTAGTGGATTCTGCATGAAAAATCAGATCTAATACTCTGTGCTATCTGTCACTCAACTGCTTATTTCTAATGGACCTCCTTTTGTCTATCTTTATATATTTAGGGAGTATTTTTTTTAAATCTATTTGCTATAACTGATGCAAAAGTCTTTGTGTCTTGGCTCAGTAAAGATATAGGTCTGTGTGAGGCACAAGTAGATAGATCCTTACCTGGTTTGGGGATTACTGCAATATGAGGTATTTCTCTTTTCAATGGAGTTGTGCTGTCCAAAGGACCATTCCTGCTGCTTCCCCACATGAGCACTGAGACCAACATAAAATCTGTTGACATTTGATTTGCAACTCCTCAGGAGCCCAGACTTTGAACTGATTGATAGCCAAGTGTGCTTTCTTCATTGTTACTTGGATGTGCATTTCTTGGAGCATTAATTCATACTAACATGGACATCAATAAATGTCTTGAATCAGTTTTTTTTTTTGTTTTTTTTTTGAGACACTGACTGTTTGCAGAGTATTATTTCTGAAGAAGAATGTCCTATGTGGAGGCTGATAGCTTTTCTCCCTTTCCTTGTTTCAGCTGAACTGGAGTTCGTTCAGATAATCATTATAATTGTGGTGATAACTGTTATGGTAGTAGTGATCATCTGCTTGTTGAACCATTACAAACTCTCGACACGCTCCTTCATCAATCGACAGAGCCAAAGCAGGAGGCAGGAAGAAACTTTGCAGCCGGTGAGTGTAAGCCCCTTCATACCATTTTCCTCCTCCTGATACACACTGGTCTATTTCAGGGCCTAAAAATGTGTCACAAAGTTCTGATTATAAGCAGCCATGCAGAAAACTCTTGGCATCAGTTTTAATGTTCTCTGTAGGGTGGTTTGCTTTTGCTGTTTTGTGTACTGGTAAACAC
>NW_017728992.1:86477751-86487049 GCF_001723915.1 Gavialis gangeticus | reverse complement strand
AAAAACCCAGTGCAGTTTTAAAATTTCACTGCACAATTATTTTTAGTCCTTCCCCTGTTTTATGTAACGGCTTTTTCACACTTTGCCTTCTGTCTGGGGGTGTCAGGATGTGAAACCCTGATACTGCTGCTATTGCAGTTTTAAATGAAGAAGTGGAGATGCAGACCACATAATATGTGAGGAGTGGAGGAAGATGCTGCTGTAGCTTCCTTTATTGTTTATAACAGCACCATGGAGTTTTTTGTTTCGATTTGGTTCCTTTTAAGATTTTTAGTTTAAAAAATTGCCTTATAGAAGGCGTTCCAACCTTAGAAAATTTGACGTTTTCTCTTTTTAGCTAAAACAGGTACAACAGAAGAACTATCAGGACTGCAACATCACTGAGAGTTCTGAGGTACTGCAGTTTGGCCCCTGGTATTGCCACAGAGTGGAGTCTGGCAACTGCCTTAATTGGGCCAAAACTCCTGTTGACTTCAGAGGGGACAGAATTCTATGCCAAGAGCTTGACCATAATGTAGCCCCAGGCCCATAGTGTGTGCCTTCTTTGCAAGCACTTCTGGGCTAGGGACAAATTACACACAAACCGGTAAAAGTGTTTGGAAACTGGTTCAAATCTGTAACACAACAGAACTTCAGTGTACATAAACAGCTTTTAAAATGGCCAAAACCAGTTTAATATAAACCTGGATGGATGTAATATCAGACTTGACTGATTTAGGTTAAATTGGTTTATTGAACTTTTGTCCCAGTTTCCCTCCAGATTCAGGCTGTCTGCTCCAAGCTGAGCAGGGATGCATGCTCTCACGCCCCCTGGCTTCTGGCCTGCGCCACTGTAGGCATTTGGCTGCTTTTTCAGAATAAAAAATGAATGTCTGTTCCTTTGGTGTTACCGGTTTAATTTACGTGGCTTAGAGTAACCTGCGACAATTGAATTGATTAAGCCTTGGGCTTTTTGGCTAAGTACAGACAGTCAAAAAGCCCGAGGCTGAATTGATTCAGTCTTTGCAGGTTAGTCTAAGCTGCAAAGATTAAACTGAGAAACAACTGGACACACATTTACCATTGATTCAGGAAATGCAGCCACATGTCTGTAGCAGCTCAGGCCACAAGCCAGGGGGCACTAGAGCACAGCTCTCTAGCACTTCCTCTTCCTGCTGCCCCAAAGTCTCTCAGATTTGCAGTCCAGCATCACAGAAACAGGACTCTGCAGGCTTGCTCATCGCTTCCTCTTCCTGCTTCCAGGTGCCTCTCTGAATAGTCTACAGTTGCAGCCAGCAGTAACTTTCAGTAAGTTTAACAGGGCAGCTCTGTACTTGGGGGGAGAAGGGGAAATAGGGAGGGGATTAAGCTTGGCCCCAGACCCCAGCCAGGGTTTGCTGGTGGGGTGGGGAGGGGCAGTCCCTGCCTCCCCTCACCCCCCAACCCTTCTCTGCTGGACCGTACAGCACCCCAGCCTAGGGCTGAAAAGCATGCTGGGATTCCGGGGGACTCTAAACTTGAACCAGGAAGGGGTCTGGGACAGAAGTTTCATAAACTGGTTTGACCCAAATCAGTTAAGTCTGATACAGGCAGGCAACGTTCTTTGGGTAGATGTGATATCTTTTATTAGACCGACTGGGTAGTTGGAAAAAAGTTCTTAGTAAGCTTTCAGGCACAGTTGCCCTTCACCAGGCATAGCGAGTCTCTGCGAGTCTGATACTGCATTCAACCAGGTTTATCTTAAACCAGTTACAGCCATTGAGAAACTGGTTTATGTGCACTGAGCTTCTGTTCTGTTACAGGGTTAAACCAATATCTGATCACGTAAGTCAGTTTATGTGTAACTTCTGTCCCTAGCTTTTGACTGTCTTTAATTAGCCCTGCTGAGGAGAATAGAGCTTGTGCCCTGAGCCCTCTCAGTTCTCTTAGCTTTTAGCTGAGCAGACTAGTAGAATGGTAGCCAGGATACAGAGCGGGAGAGGGAGCAGGAAGGAGTGAATCTGGGAAATCCCCATGGTGTTCTCATAGACGTACAGATTTGGATGGACAATTAAGATGTCTTCAGAAGCCATAGCTTTTGTGATACAGAGATCTAAATTTAAAGGAAGTGGTTGAAACTACTGCATTATTTTGCATGCCATTAAACATACACCAGATACTTATGACTTTGTGACACCTACTGCACTGGGCTGGACTGAGCAGCATCAGAAGCCTGTGTTATCTCTACATTATTTCCCTGAAGCACCAAGAATATGTGCTTCTGGTGTATTTCTTTTATGATCTAAAAGCCATATTTGTAAGTGACTCGACTACTTACAGAACTAAAAGGATACTAGTTAGGATTTGATACAGTGCTCATCTCACTCTCAATCTCTAACTGTCCCTACAGTGCTAGTGAGCCACTATGCCAACTTGTGTAGTAATTTTGCATTTGTATATTAATAAAGACTAAGCTTTAAACCTATCAGACTAGCAACACAAAGCATTAACTCAATGCTTTATGAGTTGGCTTCACTCATGTTGTCATTCAAAAAATGTGCAAAGATGCTTGTAAAGCCCCTTTTCATTTTGTGCAGAAGACTTGTGGTTTTCATGCGATTTTCTTGTACCATATATGTTAAGCAGCAGAATGTTATAGGCATATCAAGATATATTCCCTGCCAGCACACTGCTAGTCACATTGCAGCATCACATTGCAAGTTATCAAATTGACAACTTCATCTGGAGAGACAGTGTAGAAGGAGGCAGACCTAGTGTTCCCAAAGCTCTTTTCCAAAGCACCTTTTCCAAAGACCCACATTTTGGTTAGTGGTGTACTGACGGGGGGACAGAAGGCCATGCCCCCAGGTGCTGGCCTGGTGGGGGGCACTGGCTGGGCTTGGTCCCCAGCAGCACTTCTGGTTTCACCACCAGCGTTTCTGGGTTCAGTGATCAGTTGCCGGTGGATCACCCCCGAGCTCGGCGATTGTCTGTTGGGGTGGGATGGTGGGGGGTAAATGCAAGTATTGGCCCCCGGGCACTGGAGACCCACGGTATGCCACTTGGTACTGGTACCATCTGGGGGAAATTCATGCTTTGCTCTAACATCTAAGAAGAGCTGTCAGGAGATAAACTCTCTTAGTAAGAATATATGCTGTAAACTGTTTTTTGTCATTCTAGTAACTCTGGAACATTGAGTTCTAATTGGGTTAAAATTAAACTAGAGCTCTGAAAACTTAACATGCTTCTTGCTTCTGGGAAAAATGTTTAGATTAATTTGAATATTTCTTTGAAATGGACATGGAAGCTTAAGGATTGCAATTCTATTTGAAACTGTTTTGCTAAAACCAGCCCCTTAGATAACTAGAAGAGAAAAAGAAAAAAGAACATTTTTAAATAAGAAGTGCTGTCAAATTCATGAAGTAATCTGTTTCAGTGTTTTCCTTATAGAGTAGTTGGTATCTCCTGTTGTCTGAGTGGGCTGTTCTCATGGAAACCATGGAGCGAAAAATACCTTTTTCTAAACAAGAAAACATGTCTTGGCAGTGTGGACCCAGGAACAGTTTAGAATCCCAAACTACTTTCAACTTATTTTGAAAATACTGACTACATTTCAGATGGATTAGCATCCTTTTAAATGGTGGTCTGTGGCCCCATGCAGCCCATGAGGGGTTAACATTTGGCCCTCCGACTCTCACCCAGCAGCTGCTCCCACTGATCACCAGGGCTGCAATAACAGCTGTAGTCTCCAGGTTCCCCTCTCTCTTCTCCAGCTGCTGCTTCATGCCTCTGCTCTAGGGGGTCAGGCAGTGTGGGAGCTGAGGGTGAGTTTGGGGCTGCACCTGGAGAGGCATGGGGGAAATTGGGGCTGTGCAAGGTTGGGAGATCATGCCCATGTGGTGCAGCAGTGGTGGGGGAGGTGAGGCACAGGTACAGGTGCACACTGGAGCAGGGAGAGATCTGGTTGCATGCCCATGCAGTGCAGATGCGGGGTTGGGAGCACAGTGCAACAGTGGGTGAGGAGGGGGAGGTTCACACGGTGTACCTGGTGTGGCCTGCATCACATGTGACCCCTTGGAAGCTTACAAGTTGGAGAGCCCGGCATTTAAATAAACATAATGAAGGTCCAGGGTACGTATCTTGAAAAGCAACAGTTGGTGGTTGTTAAAAGAAACCTCTTCCTTAGTTAACTTTTTATTCAGCCAAAAACTATTCAGAAGCTTTTGCCATTTTTTTGCGGGGTACAGAATTTGGTTCTACTGTAATGGTGTCTAAGTAAGTCCTTTGGGTCAGTGAAATGTCTCCCACTGACTTTGAATAGGCTCTGGATCAGACACAAACCTGGTCCTGTAAGATACTAGCAATGTGTTTGGCTTTACTTTGTCTATGAAACTAGAAATAATTTTCAGTAGAAATAGATTGTTAAAAATAATAAACGTTCCCTTGCAGTGTTAACAATCCATACAAGAAAGCGTTGCATTGGTGCCTGAGAATCAGAAAGCAAAACAAACTGATGTGTGAATCAAAACTGAAAATGACGAGTATAGTTTCATTGTCCAATGGTGTAGATACCAGCATATTCATGCCAGTGAAATTTACACCACTTTTACACACTGATGTTAATTACCCAGGGAGCTGGAGCAGGATAGTGCCTAAAAGCAGCACCTCGTTGCTTGATGACAAGGAACAGGAAACAGCTGGAGCAAATGGCTACCCTGTCAGTCAGTAAAATAGGCTAGAAATGCAGACACACATCAGGTATATCTAAACCAATATAACTTAAACTAGCGTATAATTGTTATAGGTTTTTACAGGGCAACTTACACCAGTGTATAAACAAAGTAAAACTAGTAAAATGCACATTAGGATTTAAAAAAAAAAATTTCTGTTAAGATTTTTAACCTGGCAGCATCTTTATGTGTTTTCCTGGCTTTGTTTTCTTTTTTAATTGGCACTGATAACTGCATTCTCTGTCATGAGAACAGCTGCTAAAGTGTGCAACTTCCGAAAACAGATTTTGAATGCGTTCTGTGTCTAAATGCCCAAAGAAGATGCCCATTATTCTGACTCAAGCCTTTGCTCTGGTTGAAGCTGAAGTGGCTAAAAAGAATGACAGTTCAGCAATATTTTTAGAGGAAATTATTTTTAGAAATATATGTATGCAACTGTTGGTCCATTTTTCTGTTTCAGTTGACATTGGCCAATTTCTGCAGTTGGTTGTATCCTACTAACTTCACTGATTGGGAGTATATAGCTCTATGTTTTTCTTTGAAGTATGTATGTTGAGCACCTGGGTAGTCTCTTTCATGTCTGTAATACTCAGCTTTGCTTCTCTTGTCATAACCAGTCTTTTTCTGATTAATCATTCATCCTAATGACTGAACTATAGCTGGATCACACAGGTTTCCAGTACCACAAAGGCTAAATGCTCAAGTAGTTGATGTTTTATATGCTGGCCTTTCCAGAAAACATTATGGCAATGAGTAGTTGAACTCTGTTCCTCCCAGGGTATTGGCACTCTCAGGCATTCAAAAATCAGGAGCCAGACTCCAAAAATGATGAGATAAAAAATATGTCCAGGTTTTTTGCTTTGTTTCCTAGTTTCTGAGCCATCAGTTGGTACACTTTTTTCACAGTGTAAAGATTTCCTTCAGAACCGTGAGGGCTAGAAGTTTTATTTTAAAATTAAAGAAATGAAAGCTGAACTTTTAATATATTCTTTTAATTCTAGCAGCCGGGACATTAAATTACTACCAGATTCCATGTTACAGGGGTGTAGGTTGTAGCCGTGTTGGTCTAAGGACATAGGCAGACAAGGTTCTTTGCAAAGAACCTTGTCTACCAAATTCCATAAAACTTGCAGTAAAACCAAGCGGTTTCACAATGGAGCCATGCCAACTTTTCAGTGGGCAAAAAAAGAGCAGTCCTGGGAAATGGCAATTGCTCTCTATCAAACATCCTGTGAGAACTCATGATGTCTCTCCCATGATTCTGTGTAAATGTGTTTTTTGTGCAACCATCAGTGCTCCCTTCTTTCTTTCTTTTTTTCCCTTTCTCCCTTCCATCTTTATAGCCTTAACTTTTTACAGCTTTTCCTTCACTCTCCTTTATTTTGAATTACCGTGATTTAGTGTGTTTAAGACTTCAGATCCATTAAGAGCATACACAGAAGCTCAGAAAGAAAGGGCCATTTTCTGAGCACCAGCAAACATTGGAATTTGTTTCAGGCATATATATGCTTAAGGTTCCACCTACACTAGGTAACAAATTCTGGCGTCCACCAGCATAGACGAAAAGAACTGGTTTTTCCATATAGATGTTACTTAACCACGACCCTTCAATAGTAGTGAAAATATCCAAGTCTTTACAGGGACTCGCATCTTGGCCCACCTGTGCTGTAGGATCCACCTAACTACCACGTTGTTAGTAGGTCCCTTGACATGACTGACTTTGTTATAGGGGAACCTAAAACAGGCAACTACAAGCCTTAATTATGTGGACCCTGGGATTAAGAAAATATTTAATGTTTCCTCCTGGTAGTCAGTCCATAGCGGGATAAGCATTGTTTGACTTTTCAACCAAAGGCAAGCAAGGTGGATCAGGGCAGTGGAGGGGAAAGGCACTCTGTAATCTCTCCTGTGCTAGGGACAGGGTCTACCAGCAGTCCTGATGATTCTCTTGTCTGATGGCCGTAAAGGAACACGGCGCAGCACATTAACAGTGTTCTTTTTCTTAGACTCTTGGAGCCTCGTGTTGTGTTTTGTGTCCTGTGAGAATTGAAATGGCAGTAGTTCTTAGTAAAACAGAAAGGTTCCCTGGGAATGTAACAAGAGACAATGGAGCTGGGTGGTCGCTGTACTTTCCTATTTGAAGGGACAATAACTTAATATAAGCATTGCCCCTGATGGTTGACCTGTAGTGGAATATGATGTTGTCTATGAAAACACTGTGAGGAAATAGACACGGGGTTGAGGGGGGTGGGACCTTTAACAGTTTTGACATTCCTATATTGATTTCTCTCTCTCTCTGTCTCTCTCTCTCTGTCTACACCACTGATCTAAAATGGGCGTTGAAAGAGCACTGAACAGTTTCACTGCCCCAGGCATTCTCCTGGCAGCAATAATTCTTTGCTGAGCACCATAGGAGGCATGCATCCTGCAAGACGCTTGCAACCAATTGGCCCCAGCATCTCCCTGCTTCCAAATGTCATGGGAGGCATAGCTGCTAGAGCCAGTCAGCTTTCATTAGGACAGACAATGATAATGTCTGTCTGGTACATTGAGATACAGTTCCAGGAAAGAGGTTGTGAAAGTGCTGTGCTCTTCCTGAGTACAGCTGGAACAGCCATTCCAGGATAAAAGTGACAAACCGCAATCGTAGTGTGGGGGGAACAACCCAAAGGAGAAAAAATGAACAGGAAAGCTCCAGGATTTCATGCTTTGGCTGATCATCTTTAAGTTGTATTGCCTTTTTCTCTCATTAGCGTTATGAGTTCTACTCGCTGGCAGCCCAGCATTACTGATCTCTCTTTTCATTATTTTAATGTAAGAAATAAAAGATGCTCACTGGGAATAAGTACACAGGCACAAACAAGTTAGTCTAACTCTGCTTCCATGGGGTAACAGTGTATTCCCTTCTTATTGCCCTCCTTGTTAACCTTTCTGCATAGGACCATACTTCTGGTTTGCAGAACTCCAGGCTGTCAGGAAGGGATTGGACACGCATTGCTTTCTCCCTCTGGCTACTGTGGGATTGCAGGGGCGTTGTGTGCCTTCTGCTGAAGATGTACAGCAGAAAAGGACTGCAGCTTGAATTGGAGTTGTAATTAACTTGTGGAACTCATTGCCACAAGATGTTGCAGAAGCTGACCATTTAACTCAGAAGATTAGACAAAGGTATGCTAACTAGGTCCACCAGTGGGAATTAAATATGACTGCAGGGCTGCAGACTCCAACTCAGAACTCCCAAGATGTATGGTAGAAGCTTTAAAGGAGGAGGGGCAAGGGATAGGTCATTCTGGATTGGCCCTGCCTAAATACTTTCCTCTTTAGCATCTGACACATGCCACTGGGAGACGGAATGTTGAGCTAGATGGACCCGAGGTCTGACTGGCACAGCCACGCTTGCGTCCTTTTGACTTGCGTGAGTTGTGTCTTTCTTAGCCATCTGTGAGGGGAGAGGAATTTGGATTTCATGTGCCTTCTCCTCCAGTTCCTCTGTCAGAAAGAGGGCACAGGCTGCCAGAGATGGTCAGTTGTGCTAAATTGTTTGGTGGTATTTTGACATGAATAAATATAAAGCTGTAGTATTTGTGTGAAAAGGTCAGGTTATGTGTTCACTTAGTGAAGTGCTCTGTCTGTTAGTGCTAGAAGTCTGCTACAATAATGGTGGCATAGTCCAGGAGATATGAATATAAGACTAGGTGCAGGAGTCACTCACTCACAGCATGACGTGGAGCAAGTCACTTCCAAAAGCAAAATGAGGCTAATGATGTTCACTTCCCTTGTGGGTTAAAGAGAAGATTAGTTAATGCTCATATAGTAAGGCACAGCAAAGTTGAAAATGTAAAGGCTTTAAGTCCTAGTCATTATTGCTGCCAGACAGAAGACAAGTTATACATGCAGTTCTTTCCCTAATTAATTTTCCACTTGCAACTCTAGTTCCATTTCTGTTTAGCATTGCATGTCCTTGTACAAAACACTGCCAGCCTCCCTGCCCTCACAAAAGGGAAAGAACAATTTTCATGCAATGCTTGTTTTTTATGTTGCAGTACACTCCACAAAGTTTGGCTTTGCTTATGTTCTGAAGGGAAGATGTTGGTGCTTATTAAGGAACATGCTGGTCTGTAATTGCAAAGAAGTAGTAGTTTTTGGAGAGGCAAGATCCAGTGTGTGTTGGCTTGTCATAAAAAGTCAGGGGACTCAGCTCTGATTCTGACCAATCACTGCCACCTAATGTTACAATTAAAAACTGCATGCCAAATATTTCACTAGCAATGAGTCAGTCAGGGTGAAATTGTAGTCTTGGTTTCAGTAAGAAAGACATTATTTATCAGTGTTTCCTTTTGTCTGTATGTAGAACATGCCTCTCTAATGTAAACAAGCTCTCTGTGTTTTTGAAATGTATCCTGTTAGTAACATTCATAGATTCATAGTTGGTAGGGTCAGAAGGGACCTGAGCAGATTATCAAGTCTGACCCCCTGCCCTGGGCAGGAGAGAATACTGGGTTCATATGACCCCTGGTAAGTTTAAGCTCATATGACCCCAGCTAGGTAATTATCAAGCCTCCTTTTAAAGACCCCTAAGGTAGAAGTCAGCACCACTTCCCTTGGAAGCTAGT
>NW_017728992.1:86469124-86472751 GCF_001723915.1 Gavialis gangeticus | reverse complement strand
AGACCCCTAAGGTAGGAGCTAGTACCACTTCCCTTGGAAGCTGGTTCCAGATCCTGGCTGCCCTGACTGTGAAGTAGTGCCTCCTGATGTCTAGCTTGAACCTACTCTCAATCAACTTGTGGCCGTTATTCCTTGTTATTCTGGGAGATGCTTGGGGGAGCAGGGTCTCGCTCATTCCCCTCTGGTCCCCCCGATAAGTTTATAGATGGCCACTAGATCCCCTCAAGCCTTCTCTTGTGGAGGCTGAACAGGTTCAGGTCCCGTAGCCTCTCCTCGTAGGGCCTACCCTGCTGCCCCCTGATCATGTGAGTGGCCCTCCTCTGGACCCTTTCGATGCTGGCCACATCCCTCCTGAAGTGTGGCGCCCAGAACTGGACACAGTACTCCAGCTGCAGCCTGACCAGTGTCGCGTAGAGGGTGAGGATCACCTCCTTGGACCTGCTCATCTGTGGATGCACGACAAGGTGCGGCTAGCCTTACATTGTCGGCCCATATTTATTTTAGAATTGATAATGACTCCAAGATCCCTTTCTGCTACTGTGCTTTAGAGAAGGGAGTTCTCCAGCCTATAGGTATGCTGCTGGTTCTTTCTGACCAGGTGCAGTACCCTGCACTCGTCAGTATTGAATCCCATCCTATTCACAGTCACCCACCCCTGTAACCTGTCCAGGGCCAGTTGTATCCTGTCCCTCCCTTCTAGCTTGCCTACTTCGCCCCAAATCTTGGTGTCATCAGCAAATTTGAACAGGGTGCTTTTCACCCCCTCATCAAAATTGCTAATAAAGAAATTGAACAGTACGGGCCCGAGGACCGAGCCTTGGGGGACTCCACTGCCCACATCCCTCGAGGTCGAATGTGACCCATATACCACCACTCTCTGGGTGCAGCCCCCTAGCCAATTTGCGGCCCATCTGACTGTGTAGGCATCAATGCCACAGTCACCTAGCTTTTTAATGAGAATGGGGTGGGAGACGGTGTCAGAGGCCTTCCTGAAGTCCAGAAAGACTACATCCACCATGCCACATGCGTCCAATGATTTTGTGACCTGATTGTAGAAGGCTATAAGGTTGGTCTGACAGGACCTGCCCGTAATGAGCCTGTGCTGGTTGCCCTTGAGCATCATGCTCCCTGCTGGTCCCTCCCAGATGTGCTCCTGGATAATTTTCTCAAAGAGCTTCCCCAGGACTGAAGCAAGACTAATGGACCTATAGTTGCCTGGGTCCTCCCTCCTCCCTTTTTTGAAGATGGGGACCACATTGGCTGCTTTCCAGGTTTCTGGCACCTGGCCAGATCACCATGAGTGCTCATAAAGCTGTGCCAGGGGCCCTTCAATGACCCCTGCCAATTCCCTCAGCACCCTGGGGTGGAAGGCATCTGGACCTGCTGATTTGAATGTGTCTAGCCCCTCCAGAAGTTCCCTAACTTGGTCCTCCCTGACCCTAGGCCTGGTGGAGTCTCTCCTGAATCCCAGTGGGGGAAATATCCCAGAGAAAAATGGAGGCAAAGAACTGTTAAAAAGGTGAGCTTTTTCATCTGGTGCAACCACCAGATTGCCAAGCGTATCCTGCAGGGGCCCCATGTTGCCTGGTGCCTTCTTTTTACTCCCTATGTATTTAAGAAAGGACATTTTGTTGTCCTTGATCCTTGTTGCTAGCCCTAGTTCCGTTTCTGTCTTAGCCTTCCTAACAGCTTCCCTACAGACTAGAGTGATGTAGGTATAATCCTCTTTGGTGATAGCCCCTCCCTTCCACTGGATATACGCCTCCTTTTTGGCTTTCAGGCATTCTTGAATGCCTTTGGCAAGCCAAGGGGGCTTTTGAGCACTCTTGCCCTCTTTGACTTGCATTGTGACTGTCACCCCTAGGGCTACTCAGAGGATAGTCTCCCTAAGGAATGACCACTCGTTTTGGAGACCTAGTTCCCCTAGTCTCCGGGACCGCAATGCCTCTCCTACCAATCTCAACTCGTTGAAGTTGGCCCTCCTGAAGTCAAGGGCTTCTGCCTTGCTGCAGGCACTTGACACCCTGCGCTGGATGGTGAATTCCAGTAGGCAATGATCACTATCGGCCAGGTGGTTGAGAACCTGGAGTCCCCTCACCAGGTGGCCAGGACCAGGTCCAGCAGGGCATTCCCCCTGGTGGGACAGTGCACTTCCTGGGTTAGATGGAGGTCTTGTATCTCAGCAAGGAACATAGGTGAGTGGTCAGACCTGGCTGACTGCTTCTCCCAGCAAATGTCTGGGTAGTTTAGATCACCCATAACGACCACATCCCTTGACTTGACTGCCTCTGTGAGCTGTCCTGAGAATTCCCGGTGTAGCTGTTCCTCCTGGTTGGGTGGTTTGTAGTAGACCCCCACTGTTAAGTCCCTTTCCCCGTGACCCCCCTCATATTCTGACCCAGAGCACTTCAGTCTGCCCCTCCTCTGACCCCATCCTGTTAGTTGAGGATGTGTATTGCTCTTTGATGTAGAGCACCATACCCCTGCCTTTCCTCCCTGTTCTGTCCTGCTTGTATAGTCTGTAGCCCCTAATGTTTACCACTCAATTGTGGGTTGAATCCCACCAGGTTTCAGTGAACCCTACCATGTCTGGGTTTGTACTAGCTATCCGGAGGGCAAGTTCCTCCTGCTTATTCACCATACTTTGAGCATTAGTGTAAAGGCATTTAAGGCCTCCTTTTGGTCCCCCACCCCCGCCTCTGATTCCTAGGACTCTCTGGACCCTTGTTACTTTGCTGGGAAAGACCTTGTGGTAACGTGGGATTTCCAGCCTAAGACCTCTTTGCTTGGGTTCCTTCTCCTGCTTTAAACTCCCACTTTAAATCTCTCACTCCCTATCCATTCTGCTGCTGCTTTTTTTGATTGATGGGGACAGTCTTACGACATGGACACACACAATACTTGGAATGATTTAAACAAAGTTTAAACTTGAAGTGGACAGACATACAAACATGTTAAACTGGTTTAAATTGGCCTGAAACAGTTGAAAAGTTTACTGAAATGAAGTTGTCTTGACCATGACCCACCATCCCCGATGTCTTGTCTGCATAAGCTAGAGAAGGAGGACACATTGAATTCCATGATGGTACTGTCTCCAAAATTTTGGGACATGCCAGAAATTTCAGAGACCTAAAGATTGGGATTGGTGCCTGAGATGCCTAAGGATCCATGCCAGGAACTTGTACGTTATGGGGAAGGGACATTAGATAGGTTTGGGTGACTAGGGCTAATGTGGATCTAGCCCTGCTTTTGCGCCAAGGCCAAACATAGCAAGGCAGCAGGGAGAGTGTTAATTTTGTAAGTGGCAAATATGTCTGTTGCTTGCAATCACGCAGTGTTTTGCTTACCTGGGGGTGGTAGTGCCTTTTCTTAAAGTTACTTGGGGGGAGGAGAGGAGAGTGTTAATTTGTTTAGCGGCAGGAATTTGTGCTGCTGAGACATGTACAGTGAATTTCTTAGTGAACTGGGGAGACATCTGGGTTTCTGCATAATCGTCCTTTGCGGGTGGCTGCATTAATTCACCAAGTGGCAGGGATCCTGCTTGGCGAGCCCCAGTAGCCCATCCACTACAAGGAGTGGGGATGAGATCTTTGACCAGGAATACCTTCCCCCCCCCCCCCCCCCCCC
>NW_017728992.1:86431106-86468901 GCF_001723915.1 Gavialis gangeticus | reverse complement strand
CCCCCCCCCCCCACCATTCCTGTTACCAGTTAATGCATCCACTGGAAGGTGGGGATGTGCACCCAAAGTGCTGACACCAGCATGGACTGGAGGTGAGCAAATGTGTGAACAGTGCTGCAGGCTGCGACTGTCAAGAGAAAACATGATGGAGGCTTTGGTGGTGGCCTTGGAATCGTGAGTATGGTTTGTGGATAAATGGCGGGACCAACAGCAGGAGGTGTATAGAATAACTGAAGAGTGAGAGGCAGCAGTTCACTGGGACATCATGGCCAGCACAAGGGAATTCCTTGACTTGGCTAGACTGTTCCAGATGGATCTGGAGAATGGAGGGCATGTTTAGACAGGAGCTCCTTAGATGCATGACTCCAGCCCCCATTTGTGAGTTGCTGCCACCCAGGACCACCCATGCAACATCAACTGTGCATGCCCCTCTATCCTATCTCCTCACAGAGACCCCTATCTATGATCAGCCCCCGCACAGTGACAACCTCAGTGACATCCCCTGTGCCTGTGAGTGAGGGGCACCCCTACTCTAGCAGGCCAACGAGAGCACCGCTACACTTTGGGGGGGGGAGGAGGGAGGGAGACAGAGGGGGCACTGAAAGGGAAGAAGAGCCTGTGACAGGTGATGGGTTTTTTGTTGTTAGTGCTGTTGCTTCTGTAGGAAATCAGGGCATTGTGTTCCTGCATTATTTTGGTTCTGCTTTGATTACTGACAATAAAATAAATGCCTTGGTGAAATTTAAAATTGAATTTTCGCCCACATCTGTCTGCTGTAATGGGAAGGGTTGTAGAGGCGTGTGTTGTGGGCGGGGAGGTAAGCCAAACCAAAGAAAACCAGGCTTGTTTCAGACGCATTGCACTAATGAAAGAGGGCACGCCCACTTCTGGACTGGGGGTGGGGTGTGGGGAACGGGTGTTTGCCCAGAATGTGGGTACTGAGGAGTATGGCAGTAATTGGGGGCTGGGGGAGGGTGTGTGCTGCACAGCATCCATAATATTTCCTCTGAGCACATGCAGCTTCTCCATGCTCCTCGGCCATCCCACCTAAGAGGGAGAGTTTGGCAGAGGGGGCTTTTATTATTGTGACCCAGAGAAAGACATAGCAGCCAAGCCAAGGCCGGGTGGTGGGGAACTCGCTCAGAATTTTGTTAATGTGGGGAGCGGTAATTGGGTGGGTGCCGCACAGCACACACAATATTTCCTCCAAGTGCACGCAGCTTCTCAGGGATTAGGAGTTCAGCTGGTGATTGGCAGTGGAGGAGAACAAAGCAAAATCAGGCAGGCAGGCTTGACTAACTGCTAATTGCCACAGGCATGCCCATCAGCAGCTAATGCAAGCCCCTCACCCTACAAGCCAGAAAATCCCTTCCCCCTGCCCAGTGGTGATGCGTACGGGGTGCACAGGGGTGCATGTGCACCTCCTGAGAGCGCTGGTGCACCCCCTGACAGGCCACACTCCCTGCTTAGGCAACGGGCAGGGGGGCAGATGGGAGCGCCGGTGCCCCCCCCCCCTCACTGCAAGTGCTAGCTGGGGAGCGGGAGTGCTGCATGAAGTGCCACGACCACTTCCAGGAGTGCTGTGGCAATTCAGGTAGTGCCATGGCTACTTCCTGGTTGGTGCAGTCGACTGTGGGGGGACCCCCACAGTTGGCGAAATCGGCTGTGGAGGGCTTCCCTCCTCCCTCTGCCCCCCCCCTGCAGTCGGCAAGATTGGCTGGGGGGGCATGTGCCCCCCCCCCCCCCCACTAAGGTGGCACCAGTTGCCCATGCCCCCACCCTTCTACACTTCCCCACTTACACACAGGGAACATGAAGTAAAGAATCGAACAAAGCAAATAGAAACCTTTATTGACAAACCAAATATTAACCAGAATTAAACAAACCACAGAACAGCTTTAATAAGATAACGATACATAATTACTATAACAGAGGAATTTTTTTTTACTACTGTAATGATGCATGATTGTGAAAAAATCATGCATCATTAAGCAATAATCAATTCTAACTAAAAGACCTTGGCTCAAAGGAGGATTTTTCAAGCTTGACTGAGAACCAGTGGATGGCAGAGCATGGATCCATTCTGGCCTGTCCTGCTCCCAGGCAGGAGCAGGGCCGACAATCAGCAAGTATAGATCTGTTGCAAGGAGCCCGGCCATTATTTGCAGGTCCTCCTGGGTCTGGGAATGTCTCCTGGACTTGGAGCCATTCCTGTTGTGCTGGATAGCCAGACGGATCTGTCTTGCCATCTTGCACAGCCAATGCTTGCAGTCCCTGAGGCTGTTCATGATCCTGCCTGTGCATGGATTGGTGGCAGCCTGCCTCAGTAGCCTGTGTGTCCTCGGTGGTGAAGTTGCAAGTGGAGTTGAAAATTGACAAATGTGGGAAATAGAGTGAATTAAGGATGCTCGGCACTCTAAAAGATACACTCAGTGAATCTTGCAAACAGATGAGTGGCCTGCCCAAAATGACTGAGGAATGCCTGGCCATGACTGATAGCAGACACTGAGTGGCTACAACCAAGTGCCACCTGCTTTGGCAATGCACCTCCCAGCTGTGTGTTGTCCAGTACCTCCCTGCACTGCCCACTAGCTCCCCAGGTCTTTAAAGCACTGTCCTATGCTGTCCCCCTCCCTCCTCTTACCTCACAGCCCAGCCTAATTGCAGCTGTCAGTTCAGGTGATAGGTGAATTAAAGGGTCCCCAGGGCTTCACATACTGGGTGTGGAGGTCGAGCTCTGTGGTCTGTCCTTGGTGGAAGCAGCAGGTGACATGATGGAAACCCTTCCACTATCTTCTCCACTGGAGCCTCCACAAGGTGCAGTGGCGGTTGGAGATGTCTCAGCAGGCGAGGATGCCCCAGAGGCCTCTGTCCCTCTGTGTTTGTGGCAATCCAGTACCTCTGTTACTGGCTGGAGGTATCTGTAATGGGCCACGTCATGCAGTGGGGTGACCCACCACTGCTCTGGTGACATCCCTGCAGAAAGCAGCCCGCCTCATCTTTGCATTGACATGGCACTGGACCGCCATCCTGTTGTGCCCCTGCCTGCCCATTTTACTGGCAGCATCAAGGTAGATGTGCCAGTTGGCCTGCAGGCTGCAGACAAACTGGCACATGACTTAAGGATCCCCCAGCACCCGCACTAGTCTCTTTGTTTCAGCAAAGCTCCAGTTGGACCTAGACCTGCGTGCCTTGGTCTGCTCCATTCTCCCCTGAATGTCAGATATCTCGGATCAATAAGGGGTATCGTGGGGAGCTGTGCGTTCAATTTATAAGTCTTAAGGTAACTGGGCCAAGGGAAATTCACTTCCCCTCCCACCCTGTTGTTGCTGGGCAAAGTTTGGATATCAAACATGCTGGCGCTAGGCAGGGTCAAGGGAGGGAGGGGGGCTCTGTGCCAGTGGCAACTTTGTATCTTATGGGGATACTTGTTCTGAACATCTTTTACCCCTGCTAGGTCTTTTAGCCCTGTGTATGCCATGGCACAGTAGCAGGCTACCCGGTGAGCCATGTACTGAGAGTTAGGCCCTCAGTGGGCACCCACAGGCTCCCTGTCAGGGCATGGCACAACAGCAGGCCACCTAGTGACCCATGTGTCAACACACTGCTCCCAGTGGGCCATGGTCTGAACTGCTCAGACATAGTTGGTGAGGGAATGAATGCTGGCAGAACTCACCTGCCATTCATAAAGTGAATGCTCACAGAACTCCACTTGTTGGGTTTATGTAAAACTGGTGAGTGAATTGATGGCATTGGGGGATAATTACATCGCAGCCAGCTGAAAAGGGATGTTTAGGGGTGGAGGGGAGCAGGGGTTCCTCATGGCTGTTGCTGAGCAAATTCTGGGGATTTTTTCTGGGCACGCATGAGTTATGCTCTGCGACTCGGCACACAAGAGCTGTGCTCTGTGACTGTTGCAAGTTTTGGCGCCAGTCAGCGCCAGGGCTCCCCTCCTGGCCTGCCAAGGTTGTCCTAAAACATTCATTACACACAAATACCTGCAAATTGTAGCGACACTTGGTGGACAAGGGGGCTCACTATACAAAACTTTTTAGCGACACCCAATGGATACAGGGGTCACAACACATCATTTCAGTGAATTACCATGTACATGTGACATATTAATGGCTGCACCATTCCAAGTTACGTCGTTGCAAACTAAACTATATTGGGATGGGAATTAGCTTATGATGATGCAGACTTATTTAAATCACCAAAAACTTGCGTATGTGTAAAATGTGACAACATTAAGCCACACAAAAGGGCAATTTTTGTCACATACAAGTGCCCCACAACAGTTCTTGATGGGAGCAATAAGGGACATGCCTCTTGTCTGTACTTGCATGCATCATCCTCTTGGATCAGTGCCACAGTGTTGGGCCTCAGCTGGTGGAGTGGCAGGAGTTGGGACTCCTATACCTGTGCAGGGAGGCTGTTCGATTAATATTGTGTGACAATTACCGTGCTCCAGCAGACTCCACCCTCATGTATCAGTATCCCCATGCTGAAAAATGGTGGTGGTGCACTTTTAAACTAAAGCTGTTGGAGCTGTGCTAATTAAAGCACGCCCCCCTGCCTCCCGGAGCATGTCTATGAATGCCCTTGGAGCCAGGCCCAAGAGGCACCAGCTGCCTTACTTAAGTCAGATTTGACTTAAAAATCGCATCTTCTGCATTTAACAAAAATACCGAAACAGTTTATTAGGTAAGGAAAACTGTTTGTGTTTTGTTTCTGGTGATCAATTGATGGATGAAAATAGGGTATAGATGTCTTTTTGGAATTGAATTATTATATTGGATTGAAAGGGGGAAAAAGAGAGAAATAGCAAGAGAGTGAGAGTATAAATACAATACTGTAAAACGCTCTCTTCATGCAACTTTAGGGGCCATGGAAAGGACATGTAGAAACATTTGGCTGGCAGAAAGAATGAACTTGTTGCTTTCATCTGCTTGCTGGCAGGTGAAATCCACAAATCGATGGGTATGGATAGTGAGGAGAAAAATCTTTTTAACTTGTTCCTTTTTGTTGGGTGTAATAATTTCACAAAATAGCAAGGTAGTTGAAAAGACCTTATATGGGATGTTAGGCCAGGTCAGAATTCTCTCTCCAAACAGATGCCTCCTTTCATAGTACAAAAGAAGTATTTTTAAGGTGGTATGGACCCCACTCAACAGGACACTGAAGTACATTCACTATTAAATTAATCCAGACATATTTTTAAACTTTATTTATTCTACTGCAGGAAGCCTGTCACAAATTGAGTGTGCTGTATTAGATAAAAGAGCATGGGCCCTACAGTTTTAAGTCCATATTCAAGGTCCATTCTGAACCCGTGTCCCATCAGGCCAGTGTGATGGTATGCCAGTGTTCGTAGCGAACAGCACATGAGGGAGCTAAGTGTCCAGTATCACATCTGGCTGCCTTTGCTTCCTTACCCTGATGGCTAGGTAACCCGCTCACAGCAGGGTTGGTTGAGGGCAGTTTTTGGCATCAGTGGGAGCAAAGCCTAAACTCATGTCTCTGGATCAACAGTAAAACATCTTATCCCTGTGCTCCCTTGGACATACAACACCTGACATTCAGCATAAGAAACTTCCCTGTCTTAAACCATCCGTCAAATATATAAAATTTAAAGTTATGAATGAGGCTGTAGGGGCTATTGGTTGTAGCCATGCTGGTCTAAAGGCATAGGTAGACAAAACTTTTGGGGTATAGGCGATATCTTTTATTAGACCAACTAAATAGTTGCAAAATATTTTTTTCTTTGCAAGCTGTATGCAGTCTTTTCTCTCTTCTGTCCCCCTCTACTTCCTGCCTTCCCCCCAGTTTCTGTCCTTTCCTTGTTCTTTTCCTCATTTGGCACTTTCTCTCCCCAGCCTAAATACAGTTCTTTTAAATGAGCATTTCATTGTTGTTTTGGGGCAGCATACATCCCTTTTCCTGTTCCTTTAGAAATGTTTTAGAGTTGAGGAATGCAGAGGAATCATACTAATATCCTAGTCCTTTTCTCCCTATGTCCCATGTTTTGTGATGAGGGTTTAGTGATTACATACAAGCAGGAGTCATGCGATTATGTTGACACAGTTAAGCCCAACCAGTTACATGCGTATAGTTCCCTCTGTGGATGATAATTTCCAATTATTCAGAAATGAATGTATCCATACCTACAGTGGTTTAAATTCCCATGTTTCTTTACACTTTCTTACCATGTCAGTGAGTCCTATGTCTAGTCCATATTTCTACGTCAGGCCACTAAACATGGAGATGGCTCCAAGGGTAGGCTGGATAGTATTACAATTGTCAGGTGCCCTTTGCAGCCAGGACAGACAGACATTTTATGTGCTAATGACTTCAGCAGAAGGAAATGAATTGTCTTGCTGTTGAGGGAATCTCTAGGAGTAGCTTAGTATGGGGAAGTTTACCTTCTCAGTGAAACTGTTTCTGCCTACTGATAGCATCAGTCTTTATTATCCTGATGATCTGTTAATGATGTACATATAGCCAGGTCTCAACTAGAAGGAGTGGGATTAGGTTTTCTTCTTCTCGCCTTTACAGCTAAGCTTTATGTAGTATAGTTTGCCAGCCTTATATAATCAGCCTTATCCTCATCTCAGATGGCCCATATGAGGACACTGAAGTGCATCTCCCATTACCTGTCTGAAAACAAGGCAAGTTGCCATAATTCCTTTGAAAAAAGAAAATTCAACTGTAGGGATAACTTGTTTGCCCTTGGCCAGACTGTGATTCTGTAGCAGAGCAGCACTCTTGACATTAAGCCAAGAGACCTTCCTTCCTGCCTGTTAATGAAAGAATGCATTTCCCTTCCATTTGAGTGTTTAGTATGAGCTTATTAAGAATATTTCTTTCTTTCTTCTAGACATGTGCTTTCTCTGTGGTAAGGAGTAGTTATGCAGTTTTTTTTTTACATTGGAAAGGGCTCAGAAATGATGAAAACCAAATTGATCAGTAGGAAATGAAGAATTGAGTCAAAATGGTTTCTTGCTCAAGGTAATAAGCATACATTAAGTTACCAGGGAAGAGAACTGAAACAAATGAACTCAAAGGATATTCCTGGACTTTTCTTCATGTAGAGAACAAACTGCCTGATATGATGAGAAAACAGGAAGGGGAGATTTAAAAGATCAACCCAGAACAGACAAGCCTGCTGGACCAATGCGTTTCTTTTCTGTTCCTGAAGTTTCTTACATCTCTAAAATTGCAGAACTTGACTCAGTTCTAAGGAAATTGTCACGACTAAGACACTTCAGCAAAGCCAGTTGCCTCTTAAAAATATCTTTTTGATGTTGCTGCATTTAGATTGAATTTTTGTCCTTTACAGCTTTTCTTCTGTGTTCTTTTCAGCTCCTGATGTTTTCTAGTAAAATAAAGCCATTAAGGTAGTTATTGCCATTCTAAAAATAATTGAAAAGAAAGATAACAATACACCTTAAGCTCTTTCCCCTTATTGACATTTTCTTCTTATTTTTCTATAGTGCCTTCATTCTGCCTTTAATATGTAGAAATTCAGAAAATGCTTTAGTGTAGTAACAGAGAAAGTCCTTTATGGTGAAAAAAGCCTGCTACAGGTGAGGGAGCCAGGACTGAGGATTGGAATTGATGGATAAAACCTTGGTTACTGTGGGTGGTGACATTTGCACACCGGGGGATCAGCTCTTGAATTGACCAAAAAGTTCCTGGATTTGGAATGGGACTGGGTGTGAGAGAGTGAGCCTGAGAGTTGTATTGTTGAACTAGTTGACTTTTCTGTAATAATTTGAAAGGTGTATCATATGGGACTAAAGGACAAAGGCATATGCACAAATTTATGCCAAATCAGAGGATCCCACTTGAACTTTAAATACCGTTTTGCTCACATTTGTCTGGTTTGCATTCTAGTTCTGTGTTCAAAGGAAGGGGCGTGGTTTACTTTTTAATAAGGTTTCTTTGAATGTAACTAGCTGAAAAATGCCAGTTGTACTCTTAGCTAAAGTAAGAATGTGCCAGAAGTTAATTCTTCTCTTCTGTTGTTTTCTTCCTGGTGGTAGGAAGGGTGCTTGTGGCCTTCAGAAAACTCAGTGTCACGACAGGGTGCTTCAGAGGTATGACATACTTCCTTGGTAATCTTCAGTGATCTGCTTTATTGTTTCATTTGCCCATTCTCAGAAAACTTTGGTTGGTTGGTTCACCTGCTGCTTGTCAAGTAAGTCTTTATCATTTGAACCAGTGCTGGGGACGGGAAGATCCACAGAAGTTCTGATGGGTATAACCATCTTGCAACTGGTGAGCAGCTAGGTACCTAGCGCACACCTCGGGCCTGTCGGGATCCTCCTCTGTCATCTGAGGGGCAGGACCCTGTAAGCATTCTTAGTCAGAGGAGAGAATAAGTCTCTCACTACCTGTGCAGGTGTTTTAACCATTGAGCTTGATTCTTTCATGAAGCAAGATGTTACATTTTAATCTCTCCCATGAAGAAAGACAAAAAATCAGTGTTGGCAGATTTTTCTTAAAGTTGCAATTCATTTCAAGAATGGAAAGAGAAATAACCTTACTGAATGTTTTCTTTACATGAACAAACAGGGGCTGTCCCTCTTCTTTTCCCCATGCAATTTTTTTAAATTCAACTAAGAGTTGGAGGAACACTTTAGGAAAGTCTCTTCATTTTTTAAGCTATTCAGAAATGGCTGCTGCTAGATTTTCACCCCACTTCCAACTCAGACCAGCTCTGCTTTGCTAGTATGTGTGTGCGCGTGCATGCACCACTTTTTGTTGGTTTAGTCTGTGTCAGCTAGGCTGTCAACTCCATTTTCTTTATGTTGGTTCTTAACACGTAATTAATACCCATAAAGCTTTGTTGTGTGATGTTTGAAAGTCGATTCACCTCTCCTTCTTTCCGTTTCAGATCATGTATGCTCCAAGATCCAGGGACAGGTTTCCCGCCCCATCATTTATGCAGCGGGACCGATTCAGTCGCTTCCAGCCAACCTACCCTTACATGCAGCATGAGATTGACCTTCCTCCGACCATCTCCCTCTCTGATGGGGAAGAACCACCACCATACCAAGGGCCATGCACGCTGCAGCTCCGGGACCCAGAACAGCAGATGGAACTCAACCGAGAGTCTGTCAGGGCACCACCCAACCGAACCATTTTTGACAGTGACTTGATAGACATTTCAATGTACAATGGGGGCCCATGCCCACCAAGCAGCAATTCGGGCATAAGTGCAACCAATTACAGCAGTAATGGAAGGATGGAAGAACCACCCCCAACCTACAGTGAGGTCATGGGTCATTACCCAGGCTCGTCTTTTTTCCATCACCAGCACAGCAATGCACCTCCTTCATCGCAGAGGGGGAGCAGACTTCAGTTTCAGCAGAACAATTCAGAGAGCACAATAGTCCCTATTAAAGGCAAAGACAGGAAACCAGGAAACCTTGTCTAAGTTCCTTTCCCAGGTGCATTTGAACTGAAGACAAACGAATCAAACAGGGCCATGGTGGAAAGTCCCCAGGCTCCTGTGCACAATGTTGTTAGTTTCACGTGGTACAACTTAGTAAAACCAAACGTGCAAACCAGTTCTTTGTTTCTGATTCCTTTCAGGGGAATTGCATGCAAAGTGAATCGAGATAACACAAACTTCCATTCAGTTTGGCCGCGAGCAGTGTTTCGGGGGAAAAATATATTATTATTTTTTTTAAATAAACTATTTGAATTATTTAATTCTAAAAGGAAACTTAGCACAGATATGAGGCTTGTACAGCCTGTTTTATATTAACTGAATGGCGGAAAGAAGATGACAAGAAGAAAGTTTTACTAGATAAATGGGGGAAGAATCAGCCAGTTTGCATTTTTCTCCCAGGGTGTGGAATTTTTTTTTATATGAATCAAAATTCCTGTTTTGTGTGCCAAGGTATACAGTTGAGAAATTAGATGAATGCAAGGAGTTAATTTGTGTTGTGATAAATGTGTTTTTAAAAAGTTGCACTATCTTAATGTTAAAAAATATATATATATGAGGGAACTGTTTTACGTGAAGTTCTTCTATATGTTGTCTTTTCACCTGTGGAATAATGATTAGGCCCCGGGAGTGATCTGGAGGAGTTTGCCCCGTTATTTGTCACAGAAAGGGGTTTGTTGGATTTGGCCTAATGTCTGTTGACTTCTAGAAATCATGAAATACAGTGACACTTTACATGGTGTTATCTTTGCAATAATTTGCATTAAAATAACAGTGCATCAATGAAGTGTCTTGGAGACTTTTGGATGGAAGAAAGCAAATACGAAATTCCAGCATTTCACATAATTTAGATTGTTTTAGCTATTATGCAGCTAGGCTATTTGTTTCATTTTTCAAGACAAAAATTCCCAGACACACTAATTTATATGAATTATAACAAAATGCTGCCATTTTTTCTCCTTCTCACAATGCAGTATTCATCAGTGCTTCAGGTTTTAGAGATGCTGTCTTCACTGTAGCCCAAACTATATTTAGTCACCTATCCTGACGTTATGCAATAAATTGTTTAAAAATGCAAGGTGTTTTTTCTTCTCCTGTAAGGCTGTTAAATTACATGACTCTGTTGTGCTTTAGATGGTCTGGTTGTGTTTTAGTGATTTAATTCTGTACTGGAGATCCCAGTGGAGCTCAGTAACCACATCGCCTCCTATGCAGTTTCTGCAACACATTTGATACGTTTGATAAAGCTAGGGATGTTGACTATGGTTTCTGCAGCATTAGAGTCATTGGAAGTGACTTGGGAGCACCAGTTTATCTCACTGCAGGCATGTAGCATATTGCTGTGGGCCCAATCCTGCAAATTCTCAGTCATGCATGTACTTCTACTGAAGCTTGGGGTAAACATTATCCACATATGTAAGTGTATGTGGGATCAGGCCTGTTTTTTTTGTAATGCTGGTTTTAAAGTTGTTGGAAGATTGTCTGTTGAATGTTGTTTTGGGGATTACTTCCCTGGTCAGTTTCTGTGTTGAAGCTAATGCAAGAATTGGAAGGCAATTGGTGAATGGTGATAGTGACTTCAAGAGCACACAAAAAAGCACAACATGCACTTAAAATGCATTTCGGAAGTGGACTTCAAAAGAAAATAAGAATCTTTAGAGTCTTAGTTTTAATATTCCTAATATATATGTATAATAGAGTTTTCACTTTAAGATCTCACTTTTTTCTATAGTCTTAAGCCTAGTGCTTTGTTAACAGCAGCAGCTAATGAGTGCATCAAATGCACTGTGGAAAAGTACTGTACTGTAGCACCTGTTCCAGTTGTTGGAAGTTGGATTTCTGCATGACTTCGGCACATTAGAGGGTTAGATTTGAAACTGATTGCTGAAGTGAATCTTTGATCTATGCAGAGTTTTAATGCCAAAACAGTGTGTGTGTTTGCGTGTATATGTTTCTTTTATGGATCTCTGTATAGGTCTTATTCTAGCTTAAAGAACATTAGAGTATAATGAATAGATGGACCCATTTATAACTGATCAGAACCTCCTTGTTTCTTGATCCAAATTGCCCCTAGTAATGCAAAGTGAATGCCCATTTCATTTCTGTAGATGTATGTGAAACAAGAGGCTGGAGACTCATGACTAGATTCAGCAGTTTCCTTTACTAATATCCACAGAACAGATGTAAAAGGGAAGACTGGGCAGCTGTCTGCCAGCTATATCTCATGCCTTACACAATTTCTGGGAGTAAAAGTGTTTGAAATGAGAATTTTACAGACAGCCTGCAGGTTTTGGCTGGTGGTATTAATTCACAACTTAAAAATAAAAAGTTTCTTGTTGAATTCCAGGGGAGCATAAAACCAAGCTACTAGTCAGATCTGCCCATAGAGATACTTTGCTCTTGCTCGAATAAAGATTGTTGAGGCCCTTAGGGCAGAGAACAAGTGGACCTCAATTGTCATTCTGTCCAGGCTCACCTGGGCCAAGAAGAGAGCAGGTTCCCAGGCCTTGGCATTGGAGCAGTTTGAACACAAGCTTTCCTGTTGTTTTGCAGGTCCCTTGAAAGGCTGTGTCCATTGATTTCAAAGCCATCGCTTGAAATGCCATATATGTATAACTATTGACATTAATGTTAAGCTTCCTGAGTTGTCTGTTCTGTTTCCTTGAACTAGGGCTACAAACGTTTCAAAGGAAACAAGCATTTCATCAGCTCTGCAGAAAGGATTTTTAGGTTTCATTCTGAGTGTAACTTCATGGACACTAGTCATCTATGAATCTCTTCTGTGAATTCCCTCAGTAGCACAGTGTTACCAAGGAGTCCTCTCCTGTTTTTGTGATTTCTTTTCTTTCTGTTCTTGAAGAAGAGAGAGCACAACAGTATGAGTGGAACTGAAATCTGAAATAGAAGACCAGAAAAAATATTAAGCAGTCACCGTCAATCTGTTCGGCTTCAAAAACGGAGGCAAATTCCTAGCTGCGCTTCTGGAGGATTCCCCTTTAAAAAGACTTTGGGTTCTTGAGGTCATTAGGCTTCCAACCCACCTTTTTAACTATTAGGTTTATGTATGTTCTGCAGCTTCTTATATTAATTAAATCTGCAAATACATGGTATGTTTTATATGCATATGATCACCTCTTGTGTAAACTGCAGAATCACTTGAAAAATCAGTTGAGCAGGTCCCTGTCCTCTTTCCAATAATCTGTCTTTCCTGATATTTATCCAAAACTTCACAATTTTGAGCAACTTGCAGTGACTATCACCTTATAAAAATAAACCTGGCCCAAAAAAGAAGGGTTCCCTTTTCTTCTCCCCACCACAGATCTGGAATTTCTGTTCTGCCCCAAATTAGCTTTGTGAGAGGTCCAGGGTGGACAAGATTCAGATGTGGATCAGCATGGATATCTCATTGCAGAAAGTATTGTCTGCTGATCTTTTAGGGCTAGGAAAGGGAATTTTATGTCATAGGGAAGAAGAAATTCCTAACTTCCCTGTGGGTTATGTAGCATTTACTCCTAGCCTTGGCATTCTAGGAAAGTGCTCGTAGCCTATTTTTAGAGGTTTGTTCGGGTTCTTCCTAATCTTGTACGGCTGGCTCTCATCTCTGAGGCACCTGACTTAAGGTACGAGTGAGAGAGATAGGAAGAGTTGTCCTAACATAACCATCATTCTTAAGCCAGCCCTTCTGTAACGTGTCTGGCTTATACAGGTTGCGTTATGCTGTGGTGTGGTACAAAGGTTTTATTAGCGGTTTGGGATGATTTCCACAAGCTCCGCTCTTTGTTGCTGGTGAGTAAAGTCAAACTCACGCCGATACCATTTTACCGCACCACTGTTGTTTGTTGTGCATGTGAGAACATGCATATCCATCCCATGTCTGTGGTCTTAATAAAGATTGAACTTCTCTTATCTCTGTTTCTGCAGTAATGGCATTCAGGAACCATGGATTAAATTATTTTTATGTTGTGTTGCCCTCCCCTCAATTCTGCCTACCCATCCATCGTGGCCGGGGGCCCTTCTGATATTCCAAATCTCTGAATCTTAGTGTCTGATGAGAAGGAGCCTGCTGCTAAGCTTTTTCCAATGAATGTGCATCTAGTAAAAGTAGGAATTGAAATAGCCCAGTTCAGTAAGACTAGGGAAAAAGCTTTATCCTGCGAAGAACTCGGAGTGCAGGCTTTCTGGTATTCTGCTATACAAAGCATTCATTTCTGGCCCTGGCAGTAGTGAGACTTCAAATCTTAAAACTGTCACCTTCATTTGTAAAGGGATGTTTGATGGTTTAAAAAATGATTGATTATTAACATTTTTCTGACTGAGACCTGCACACTCATGGTAACTAAGGCAACCTTGCTTTACAGGCGAAGGAGTACAGAAGAATAGTGCCAATAAAAATATATTCACTCTAAAATTCTTCTTAAAAACCTTTTCTCTCAAGAGTGAGATATAAGCAAGCCTTCTGCCTGTGTGTTCTTAAGTATTTCTTAGGATCTGGACATCTGCCATTGTCCTAAAAACTCTCATTGCTTCACTGCCCTTGAGTCATGACCAACCCAGTACTGTGCATTTGTGCACAGGCTGTGGACAGATGTATACATACCCCCAAAGCAATTTAGATCAGTTTTCTCTACCGCTGTATACAACAGGATCAGGAATGGGATCATAAGCAGGTGTCCCAGAGTAGCTCACATAGTAGACAGCTCTTACTGTGCCTTCCTGCCAGGTACTGGCTGAGCAGGTGCCCTTAGCAAATGGCTATCCCAGAATGATATAGATGGATGAACTTCCACCAGGAATGTTTTATCCTGGATTCCTTTATGAGTAATTCTCTACCAGATTGAGCGAAGCAACTCTGGTTTAGGGGTTTGTGCTGTCTGTCTGCTAATTGTTTTTCACTGGTATAATGCAAATCAGGCTGATGTAAACGTTTCCTTTGTCCGTGCCCATGTACACTCACATGCGTGCTGTCTGTCTGGTTATCCACATATTAGTGTTACTCTGTAATCCTTTTCCAGGGATGCAGTTAGGGTTTATTTAGTGGCATAAATGTAGTTTACAATGTCCCTTTAATCCTACAATAAACTCGGTTAAATCGTGTTGGTGAACACTGCTCTATCACAGGGCGGTGGCACTGACCAGTCAAATAGGGGAAGCGTGAGAAGCACTTCTTTTTCTTTTTTGTTGTCCTCTTCCCCACTTCCCCCCTCATAGGGCATCGTATCCTGCTCTAACCAGGTGCAGAGCTTCAGCTGGTGCGGGCACCACTTCCATCCAACAGCTCTCCTCTTTAGGGTGGGGTTGAAACAGTCTGCATGCTCGTGGGCCTCCCCTATTAGGATCCCCTTTGTACCGATAGGCAGCAATTAAAGCTGTCACAGAAGCATGTTCTCTCAGCATGTCATACTGGTGGTCCTTGGGATGGAGTTGGCTCGGGTGTCAGTGCTGTCCAACTGGGCTGCACGTGACGGGTGAGGGTTCAATTCATGGCTCTCACGCAGCTGCTGCTTTTGCCCATCATGGCAGCTGGGGTTTCCAAGCTCCCTCTCCACCTTCCACCTCCTGCCCCTGGGGCTAGCGGGGGGTGGTGTGATGCAGCTTGCTATGGTGGGGGAGGCCATGGCCTGGGGTGTCTGTGGCACAGCATGGTGCCAACAGGGGCCTGTGGCTCTCTCTGATGCAGCCCTTGCTGGTGCGGCCTTCAGGGCTTGTGGCCTCCGGCTGCTTGGAAGTTGGACAGCCCTGCTTGAGGTGACTTCTAGTTTTGTTTCACCTAAGGGCAGCTAAAAAGACTCTTGCTAAGCATGTCTGGCCTTTCCTTTTGCTGTATTGCCTGCTTGCTGTGTTGCATACATGCCCCTAAACTAACTCAAGGTGTCTCACTTTTGTTTCCAACCCTCATAGAGAGGCATTGCTACAAAATAGCTTGAAGTCTTATAGCAACGTTTCTCATGTAAAAAGCCTTTGTGGGGGCTTGTCTCACTTGGCTCAAACAAATTTCCTTTTCAAATGTGTACCTCTTGTACTGGAGTACCCAGTTCAAAATATCAGCCCAGGCCCAACTGTGAATTTTACCTCAGTTCTGTTCCTTACCTAACAGCGTAGCTACTTTGCTGAGGGATGTGATTTTTTTCTTCTCACCCATATTGTTAGCGAAATTCTAATGTGGACACACTTCCACTGGCAAAAATGTCATCTTACCTGAACAGCTTACTGTGTTCAGGGAATTGGTACGAGCTACTTAGTAGACTTTCTCCATGAGGGGCGATTGCCTGTGTGCATTTGTATTGGCAGTCTTTTCAAAGTGTGACCAATGCCTCAGTAGAGATGAAGTGCTTTATCCAAATAGTAAATATCAATGCAAAATTTTGGAGCCTGTTGGTGCTTTGTTAAATCAGCCACAAATATTTTGTTTTGAATGTGTATTTAATGGCTACCAAAGCCACGTTTGTCATTGGTCTCTTCGCATTTCTCCTGCTTTCCCAGCAAGGCAGGAGAGGTTGAACTCGGCTTGTGCTGGAGACATCTAAACTCCCTTCTGCTTTGTCATACTCCACATTGTTTTTAGTATGAGTACAGGGAAAGCTAACCATGCTCATGTCGCTGATGCTGAATGAGTTTGCATTGTAAAAAAAAAAAAAAGAGAGAGAAACAAAGGGAAAAAATAACCCATAACAAAACCCTCCTTGTATACAATTTCCTGTCCAGGATGACTGTTTATTTCTTTGCTGCTTTTAATGGTTTGGTATGTGAGCTTTCTGGAACAATGTTGGTATGTGTTAGGATCTTGTGGGTGACAGCACTGTCTTTTTTCCCGCATCTCCTGACTCCACGGTTTGTGCTTGTCTGTCTGCTGTGGCAGGAGTGTTAATAAGGATATACATAGTTATACTTTTGAGGAGGTTTGCATGTTTTCTCATTTGCAAGAAACTAAGGTGCCTCATGTTCAGGTCTGAGCAGATAGGAATCCCCTTGCACTTACAGGACTCATCCAAAGCCTGGAGAAGGCGGTGGGAAGATCCCACTGAATTCAGTGGGCTTTGGATCAGGCCATATGCTCCCACCTTTGTCGTGCCTGACTTAAAATGGTGCTTTTTCAGTTGTCTGTCTCTTTTGTTTTTTCTTTGTAAGGTGCTGTGTATAACTTGAATATATTATGCACATATCCTACCCAATGGGTAGAACAGACAAACAAACAAACAAGACTTTGTTAATACTGTAAGATAATGTATAGATGATATCAATTTTAACACAAAAATGGCATAGAATTTGTGAATGCCGACTTACATGCTTGGTCCTCTTTTGTAAGAAAATTTGCAAATGAATGCATACAAATAACAAAAAAGTCTATGTAATTTATTTTCCTATTAAAATATCAATATATCACAAGGGAAAGGAGAAGTTTGAACAAATGGCTTTTGACTAGCCTGTGTATAGCCCATGGTTTTTTGATGCATCTTTGCTGTGAAGATCATGCTTTTTTTTTTTCTGTGTCACTTTAAGGAAAAAAACAAAACAAAACAAACTAACCTCTGCAGCTTTAACCTTGCCATTAGATGCTTCTTTTCTGTGTTCTTGTCTCACTGTTGCTGAGTTGGACCAGTATTAGCTATTTTGTTTCCAGTAGGTATTTTATTTATTACTACCCTCGATAATAGCTGTACTTAACTTGAGGTGGGCCCCTAGCACCCCCTTTGCCCCTTGCAATCCTTCCATCCACACCCTGTGACTTTGCGAGAAGCCCACATAAATAGGGACCTGGAGCCAAGCCATCCCTGCAAAGCTGATGCTAGGCCAACTAGGAGTTGTGCAAAACCAACCGGCCCTTGTCTTATGCCTGTAACCCTCCTTTTCTGTAGCATTACGAAGGTTTTGTCTGCACTTTGGGATTCAGCGATCTGTGCTCCTGCAGGTGTGCAAGGTCCAAATGTAGCCAAGAGCAGCTGTCATCTGCTCCAACCTTACCCTTGTTTGAAACAAGGGCATGCTGAGGGGGTGAAATACCACTTCCCTTGTCCACATTTTGAGTGTGTAGTACTGCTGCTATGCTGATTGCTGAATCAGGGTTGATACCAAGTATAGACAAGGCCTAAAGCTGCCCAAATCCAGTAGGAAGTGGTATAAATTTTTTGCCAACGTAGTGGCATCGGTTCGGGGTGTGGTTCTTGTCAGTGACATTTCTATACTGACAAAAGCCTTCGCGTAGATGCAATTTCATCTGCATAAATAGTGGTTTTGCTACTACGCCTTGTTTTGTTCGGGGAAATGCTGTAAGTGGTATCCGTGAAAGTACTCTTTTGCCACTATTAACTGCATCTTCGCTGGGAGGGTTTACCAGAATACTAGCAAACCCTTTCTGCGGTGCACTAGGTCTAAGGTTTCGATTTTTGTTTTGAGGGGGGCGCATAATAGCTTTTTTATTTTAAAATCTGAGAAGAACAAGAGTAGTCTCCCACCGCTTGGCAGACATGGTGTGCATGGCAAAGTCTGTTGACAGTTGGGTGCTCCAGTGTCTCCACCCCTTTGGTTGTCTGTACCATGCTCACGAATGCTTTTGGCATGGCTTGTTAGATAAAGTGAATACCTCAGGAAAACAAACACAAAGTTCTAGTTTAGAGAATTGCAGATACTGTACTTATTTTTCTAAACTCTTTGTTTAAAAACAATCCCAGGAAGGTAGACGATAGAAGAAGCTTAGCTTAACTGTTGAAGACAGAAGAATCCACTCTAATGGATGGATGCCACCTAAACTTTCGTAGACACTCTTTGTCACTTTGTAGCTTTTTTATACTCATCTGACTTCAACCACAGACGTAACGTAGCAACGTGTTGGGATGCATTTTGAGATGGCATTTTTTTGTTTGGTTTTCAGATATCTAGCTCTGCTAAAGCTCAGGAGGCCTTATACAAAGCTCAGTGAAGTCAATGGCAAGACTTCCATTGACTTCAGCTGACTTTGGGTAAAGCTCATAGCACTCAAGTATATTTTTGGAGTAGTTCTGTAATGGGCTAACATGACTTCTCTATTGACCTGAAACTTCAGCTATATGTTTGTCTGTAAATATCTTTTTAAGAAGCCCTGTAAGGAGTCCTGTACCTGAATGCTGATTATGTTCTTTTCTGTTTTTCTTCCCCTTCTGTTTTGCTTTAAAGAAAGGTGTAGGTTTAGCGGCCTTCACAACCTTGCAGATAGCTCTCTCCATCCATCTACACTGCACTGTGCTATCCCAGAAAGCATGTCACACCCCTCAATATGAATACTTTACAATTGTGACTTGTTCCCTTGTCAGTCAGGGCACAGAGTAAATATTTTGCGAGTATATCTTGCTGGCCATTTCCATATTTCTAGTTGCACTGCAGTATAATTTCTGTCTGAATAAAACCCAGCCTAAGAATGCCACTTACACAGTGAATACGGATAGGGGGAAGTCTAGAGTATGGTTTACAATAACAAAACTTGCATACCGAGTGGACCAAATGAGATGTTGTCTCCTTTTAAAGTCACTAATCTGCTTTGAAGCTGCAGTGAAAAGATTAGAACATCTATTTAAAGTGTATTTGTAGCTCTGTGTTCACACGTTTCCATTTACTGCAAAGCACAGCAGGCATTCATATTTTAAAAAAAAGAAGCTATAATTGGAATTTGTGAGAGTCCAAGGTATCTTACTGCTGGACAAGAAAATTATAATAATAATAATAAAAGCAGTGTAATAGCCTTTAACAAAATCATTTCTTCACTTGCAGTACAAAGACCATGTAAGCAGTGCTACAGAATTTTTCTCTGTATAGCTAACACTGTCTAGCACCGCTCTATTCAGAGCATGTCAGGATGGTGAGTACATCAGTCAAGCTGATTATTATACCTAGAATTTGCCACCAGACTATAGTGTGCTTTCAGAATGCTTGATCACCTTCTGTTGTTTATTGCTAGCTGTTATTTTACAGCGTCAGATGCTTTATTGCTGTCTGCTTTTGTTTTTAGTTTTGGGTTTTTTTTGTGGGGGTGGGAACGTGTGTGCGTTTCCAACTTTGTGGCTTTCAGGATCACATTTTCAACATGTCTGTACTTTTGTCCGTTTTGTTTCAAGTTATTCCAAAATATGTACAGCACTATCCACGGTATTTAATCCTTCATTTAAATTTTATTGTTGTAAAAACAGTCTATTAAAAAAGTTGTTTTACAGCTGTATTGGAACTTCTTAATAGCTGTTCATGTGAAGCTATGACAAACCTGGCTTGCTTTAAGACTTTTATTTTTATTTTCCTTTAACACAATTGATTTGTTGCTTATTTTTCAATGTAACTCCCAGTTATATACAGGAAAAAAAAAAGATTTCAACTGTTGTGTATCTGCCTCTTTTAATTGAGCAAATGGTGATGTCCTAGTTTTTAGACCTAAGGTCTGTTATTGCAATACTTTTAAAGAAAGATGTTGCTCTAAGTGCTGTTGTTAGTTTTAAATACAGATTTTATGCTTGTTCTTAATATGCTGTGGTCAAACTACAGCCCAAAATTATTAAAAATCATGGAATACACTTGTCTCCAGCTTAATTTATTTTCTTCTCAAATGGCAAAAGCTTCAAAGTGAAAAGGGACCGATTAAAAAATAACCAGTAAGGCTGCCTTTGATCAACCAACATGGATCCATCTTTTCCCCTTCATTGTCTTGTTAATGGCTACTGTAATAAACAAATAGGTTTCATTCCTGACTATTAGGAAATCTTAAAGAGCAGAATGAGTTGTGCCTTTAAAGATGAATAGGTGAGGTACTGAAAGGAAATTTATGATGAGGATAGGTAATCTCCTAATTTCAACTCTCCAAAAACTCTTTAGGTGAGGACCTCATATGAAGGTTTAGGTGTTGTTTGGAGCATGACACTGGAATCAATAATATAGTAAAAGACTACCTTTCCTAAACCCTTAAACTGATATTCAAAAGCTAAGTTATGGTATACGGTTCACAAAGTCTGAAAAAATACTGCCGCCTTGTGTCCATTGGCTAAAGTTAGATCAATCTTGCACAACATGGGAATGTGGAGGAAGAAGAACTACATAACTCAGAAAAGATCCAACAAGATGATCCAGTAAAATTCATCCATCAGTGGTAATGTGAGGCAAATCTTAGCAAGACAGACCAAAACGTGTCCATTAGCAGTATTTCTAAGGTGCCTAACAATTATAAAGAATCCCCCCAGATCTATGTTCCTTCCTGTGTACCTGGTATCAGGGTAGGCATCTTACATGGCAATCTTTAATTTCACATCATTATTGGGGATGTAACAAATTTGCTTTTTACATTTTGATTTGAACTTGCTGGAGTCTGATCTCTCCACTGCTGAATTGCGGTGCTTCAAAGGCTCCTCAGAGAGTGCTAACTTCAATTTGGATTTCTCTTTCTCCGTTCCTGGGGAGAACAGGTTGGTCTCTGAGGTGCCACTTGATTTTGGATTTTGAATACTGTTCTGAATCAAAGCAGCGAGTGGGTTGATACATTTGCCACCTTGTGTTGTCATGCTTTTCAAGTAGCTTGATTATGTAAATCTTGAGACTATGCTTATTCTAAAGCAAAAAGCCAATTAGCACCAGTTCTTGTTCCCTCAGGGCTTTGCCTACCAGCATTTTGATTCCATTCTGACAGCTTCAATTCAAGGATGCATCTGATGAAAATAAGATACTGCCTCATTTTTTCAAAGTGCTCCAAATCTGGAAGCTTTAGCTCCTCCTGTGCCAACTGAAGCCAGTTCTCCCAGGAAACTGCATTTTTGGAGGCTGCTTTCATCTTTCTCTGAATCTGGTTTTAACTGTGATTATATTTGTTTGATAATATGCCATTCTGTTTGATTGTGTTTTAATATCTTTGCCAGTGATTGCTACCCAGAACCAACTATATACGGGATATCTCAGCTCAGCAGGGGTTTTGCCTGTTGAAAGATTAATACAGTATCTGCTGTAGTCTTGTAAAACCTCCAGGTCTTGCCTTAAGGCTCCCAATTGTATTGATCCTCATTATAAACACCACATTTTTTACATTCCAAATCCTTTTCTTCCAAAGTTCAGTTTATAATGAGCCTTCCTTACTTAGACAAAAATTAATTAGGTTGCTCTCATTATCACTGTTTTGATCTGTTGTGCCTTAAATGAGTTCTAATTAAAATGCACATTTTAAAACCCTTACTGGAGAATCCTTTTGTAATACTAAGCTTATTTGTACTTTTTCAGATGTCCCTGTTTTGTTGTGTTCATCTTGTGCTATTTTAAAGACCTTGAGCCCTTGTTGGTATCAACTTCTGCATGATGTCATTTCATTAGATTAAATTAACCCTTAAACACTATTTATTTTCTAGACTGGTGGCCAAATGACAGTATGTCCATTTTAAGTACACAGACTACATGAACTGTACCCATGGATGCCTAGGTTTTTTTTTTTCCTGTTTACAAGGTTGCTGATGGAATAGGTGTATTACTTAGGGATGTGAGAAGATCACAATCCCTTAGTCAGCAAAACCTCTGCTTTGTATGCAACTATGTCAAGAGAAGAGGGTTTCTGTTGGTTTGGCTTTGGTCATCCAGAAAACCCCTTCTGCCATTGTGTGCTGCATCTCTCCTCAGGGCCGTAGCTCTGCTGCCACCCTGCAATGTCGCCCGGCTGAAGATCAACAAGACCATAGCCAAAGGGAGGCACTTGCTATGCATAAAATGGGGCAGCTTGATGCCTCTTTTAAAAAGGGAGGATGGTGGAAGAGAAATGTGGGTTGTGAATGGTACAGGTTTTCATGCTTGGCACCTGATGGACATAATCTCTCCTTGCTTCCTTTTAACAAAAATGGCCACTGGTTCTGCTGCTGCCCTGTACTGCACTGTTTTCTCTCTTGTGCGGTGCATTCCAATGGGATTAAGCAAAGCAGCCAGTGGGGAGCCATTTCCTGAGTGAGAAAAAAAATCATATTTTTCTCAGTGAAGGCCAAGTTTCCATCCTGAAGCTGCAGAAGCTTTCTGGGATGCCAGCTCCAGATCACTCCATACTAATTTAATGTCAACAGACACCACTGTGACTGACAGTGCAGGGGGTGGAATATTTTGGTTTAATCTAGCTCTGAGTATGCTAGACATGGACTCAGACAGCTTGACCTACATTTAACCATACACAGCAGGAAGATCTTGGGGAAAAAGAAACCTAGTTTTCTTTTCAGAGTGATAAGGATGTCACCCAAGCTTGTTTCACATATAGGGATCCATTCACGTGTCCATGTGTGATTATATCACTGTGTTTCCGAACTACCTGATTCAGGTGTGTCCCATTTGCTTTACTTGGTGGTCAAAGCATCAGTCATGTAAGTCTTGACACCCTTTAAAAGGTGACTAGTTGGATGTTCGAGGAGAACATGGGCTGGATCAGCAGCAAAGTGTGTTCATGGGGTAGAGGATGCCTACCCTGTGACAATGGGCTGCATTGTAAGGGCTGCTCCCCTACAGCCCTCAAGGAACATGGATGGGTGTGACTTTCTGTGCTTCCCTCCCTCCCTCCCCTACAAACAAAGTTGTGACAGGATAACCTTAAGGCCTTGTGTACTCATTACAGAGTGCATCTGGTTACTTTGGTCCATGTATTCTACAAGTCAAGGCTGGGGCTGTTACGCTACTCCTTAAAAATACTTGTTTTTAATAGTCAATGATGCAAATTAGATGACGTGCAGCAGCTGAAGTTTTGGAGAATGATGCACTGGTACATATTAAGAATCATATAGATGAGTGATGACTACATAGGGCACTGAAAGAGCCAAAAAAAAAAATCATGTTCCAAGTTCTATTCTATTCAGTCTGCACTCCGTGTACAAATAAGAAAATATGCATGCTATCTATAGCCATATGTTAAGGGACAGAAACATCTTAGTTCTAATGCAAAATTATGCGCTGGCAGAGAGCTGTTATTAGGAATATTAAAATCCGCCATCTGACAGTCATGCAGAAGACACAAGGTGCCCATTGGTGGTAGAACTTTGCGTGCGAGTGAACAGTGCATCCATCATTTACTGTGTACGCATCATCAATTTTACTTATTTATGTACAGACTGCATGGGCAGCAGGCACATAGGCTGTACATTCATGCAAATTGCATAAATGCAGCATCTTAGGCAACTGTAGCCAAATCCAACAGCACAAATCCAATTTCACTGTTAGACAGGTAAGCGGTATTTCTGCATAAACAATGTCAGGCTGTTTGCATTGATTTTTTTTTTTTTTTGTTTTTAGCTCCTCCCCCATCTTCACCCCCTCCAATGAGAGAAGGAAATAGAAGCTTTCCCACTTTTTGACACTGGTAGCCTAGTGGTTAGGACACTTCACCTAGGATCTTGGAAACCCAGCTTTTGTGCTCATACTGTACCCAAAGGGGGTTTCAATCTGTGTCTTCTACTTCTAGCCAAGGGCTAGGCATTACTCAGATCACTTCTCTGTTATAGCTGGATCACTTCTCTGCCAAAAAGGGGAGCTAAGAGAAGCCAGCTGAATAAGGTACTTCCTACGAGAAGTGTATTTATTTGGGTACAGTTTTGGCCTATCTTAATTTGCACGTATTCACTAAACTAGTGCACCTCAAACAGCAAACCATCCTACTCCTGCCTAACTGGGACTTAGCTTTTCTCCTTACAACGCTGCTTAAAGATTTCTCCTTAAGAATTAAAACAGTAACAGCAAGGCAATAGTATTTACTCTTGTTAATGTTTTAAGAAAAATGCACACCTGTTGGAGGCAGGCCCTAAATCAAGAGGGGTAGGAAGTACTGGGCTTGCCTATAGGACAGTGGTCAAGGCACTTATAATGGAGTCTGGTGTCTCACAGGCTGAGAAAGATTTAACTTGATTCTCTCATGTTCTGAGCCAGTGCTCAAACATTTAAAGTTGCTACCTAAGTAGTGAACACTCATAACAGCTGCCAGCTCTTAAAAGAAAGCTGTATTCACCCTTGCATTTCATATGGACTCTGTCCAAGTGTGTTAGTCCTGCTCTGAAAACTCCTGACTTAGGACTTTTCAAAGGACTCTTATCAGCCATAAAATGACTAGGATCTCTGCCTAAATGGGACATGAAAGTTGAATAGTAAGTGATTAAGGCTTCCTAAGGTCCAAAGGTGAAGTATCTATGGAGTTCAGACCTCTGGGATTCAGCAGCAGCAACCGCCAAACAGGTTTTGGATCTCACTTTTTGACTAATGTCCTTAAGTTGCTTGCAGGACCTGCTAGATAGAGCTTTTCATGACCAAAACAGATTATGGCTAAAACAAACTATGGAAAGAGTTTTTATACTGATCCATTTCAGATTTCATTCCTGCTTGTAAGAATGATTGTGTTGCCTCTCTATATGTTCCCTCTCTATGATTGTCCAATCAATTCATGGGAAGAGAAAACAAACTTAATCTTACATGTTGCCCTGCAGCTTACAAAATCAAGATGCATTCTTTCTACTTAGAAGATCAGCCGCATCAAAATAGCCACATAATTGCCAGGGGATAATTATGATTCTCTAATTATTATTGCTGCTGATGGTAAATGATGTAAAAGGAAGAATGCAGTTTGATTTTCTAAGCTGAATGCCAAAGGAGACACAATAAGAAAACTTGTTTTAACTAGAATACTGAGCAAACTGGACAGAAAAGTCACTGAAAGAAAGAATGCTTGGGTGATGTCTACCAAACCGAAGACACGTTATTGTGATTCTACGGTCTTTTAAGTATGCATGTAAATGAGAAATAATCTGGACAATGAAACTTTAAAGGACTAAAGCAAGAAAAATAAAATGGCATATTCAAAGAAGCCAGACACACCTGCCAGTTTGATTGAAAGTCAAGATTTTGTACAAGAACCATCAACGGCCTTTTATAAAATGGCTGTAGCGTTCTACACAATCTTTCACTGATGCAACACTAACTGTAGTGCTGAGCTACTCAACATTGTTTACAATCCAAATACAGCATCAAAAGCAAAATACATCTCTAACATATTTCTACATAGCTCATCACTAAAGATACTGTATATATTCAAATACAAGATGAGGTTTCCCCTCTGCCCCCCTTCCTCTCCCCCCAGCATGGAGAAAAAACAGCCCTTGGCTTATAATCGATCACATACAAGGAAATCTTGCTAAGTACTGTCTAACATTAAACTGCTGCCAAAAGCAGTGTGTGGCTCAGCAATGGAAGCCAACTATAAAGTTGATTAACTACAGCCGACACTGAGCAAGACTAAAACACATGGCCCCTGTTGGGCAAGCCACCAATAATTAGACTCTATACCCAGAAAATTGTAACAAATGTATACATTTTCCATATACAGAATCTAATTACTTGGTGTGGGGGGGTCATCTTATAATCAGGGTTATCTTCTATTTGAGTAAATATGGTACTATTTGTTTTTAGACATAAGTGCGTTACAGGTGAGATTTTTCTCCCCTCAACCAACCTTGTCTTGATACTATTTATTTTTCTATACGCAGAAAGGAGGGATTCTCAAAAATATAAAACTAACACACTTGAATGTTGCCCGTGCGGACCAGTCCTTATTCTGAACTCTAGTTTTAATGATTACCCTCTGCATTAAAACATGGATGGTACAAAGGCCTTGCTTTAACCACAAAATCTGATGGTTTGCGGAAAACTGGGACGAGCTGAACTAGTTGCAAGAAACTGACCTCAGCTTTGCTGTTATTTTAGACAAGGAGTTGTGGGTAGCATGGCTGTGATCAATTATGGCAAGATCATGGTTTGACTGATTGTGAAACAGGACTGTCAAGTCATGAGAAGCAATATATTGGCTTTCACAACCATGTTCTCGTGCAACAAAATGTAGCTAAACACAGCTTTAAGGGGCAGTCAGCTGATATGTACAGGGCTTAGTTGTGAACATTTCATACAAAGAAAGTTCCTTTGGATGTTTATGAACTGAATAACTTTGTTTGAACAAAAATCGTTGGCTGCAACAGTTAGACTGTGCTAGAGAAAATGGAGGAGGACAAGATACTCCTTTGTTGAAGAGTTAATGTTTAAATCATTTAAATTTTTTAAACTTAACAACCATCAAACACTGGAAGCTCCCTCTGAAACTGCACTTTCATTTCTGTAACGTACATGTTTGGGAGAAGGGAGTTACCAATGAGAAAAAAAGGGGTGTTGGTTGTATAAAAAAAGCAGATAAAAAATCTGATTTAATTCTCCAAATACAAGAGGAAACAAGCTTGAGAAATTTTTAAAAGAAGTTACATGAATTCTTTAGCCCAATGATATCTATAATTTCACTTTCAGTTTTCAATAACAGCAGAGACATAAGATCACGTCAGGCAAAAGAATATTGGATACATATAAACTGAGCTATGGCTAAAAACAACAGCTACTGCAGCAGCACTGAAAGTAAAACAAAACAGGAGACATGGCTTTATCTTTGTCCTAAGATAAAGAAAATGTATAACACAGTCGAGGTTACTTGTACCAGTACTTTACTTAACCTTCTACCAATTAGAGTCAACCACATACAATAACATAATTTTATGTAATTGGCAACTAAAAATGTTTTCCTTTAGGGACCACCCTATGTTTTACTGATGTTACTGTTCTTACCGCCTTTCGTTTCCCCAGAGCAACATTTTAAAAATGTTAGGCCACTATTTCAAACATGGTTGTCTAGTGTGAAGAATAATTAAAAAAAGTCTGATTTTTCAGAAATGCTATGCTCCTGAACTCCCACTGCTTTCCAGGTTATGTGTCCAATTATGTCTTTAATGCAGGTAACTCAGGCAATTCCAACTGGATTACCCTATCCTGCATGTTAGCAGCCCGTCTGTAAAGGTAGATGTAAGTTCTGCCATGTCTAGACTACAAACATACTGTGCCTGGCAGTCATGCCCTTCACATTGTTCCCATTCAGGAGGTAGCGCATATGAACCAGTGTAGCCATAGCTACATGCCATTCTAGAAAATACTGAACAATAATGCAGTACTTAAGTGAAGTTTCAAATAGCTTGGTGCTACCCAGATACAGTTCCATGACTTCTGGGTTGGCAGTAGTGTATGAAGGTGCCACTGCTAGGTGTGGTAAGTTCATGGTCTTGGGCAGAGGGAGAAGTTTTGTGCCACAGTAAGATGAAACCCTATAATTCCCCCCTAGTGATTGTGGGAGAACATGTTTGTCCTTCTGGGTATACACAGAGAATTGTGGGAAGGCAGCGGAGGAACAGGAGCAGTCTAGTGGTTTAGCATACATCGTCACTTCATAGTGGGCAGATTGATAGACTTACTGGAAGTCTCTGAGCCTTTACCTGACATCCCAGGAAAGGTTAACCTAAGTGAAGCTGAAAGCAGCACTACATTTTGGCAAGAGGTTTGTGTTTGTGTGAAGAGAAGTGAAGCCAAATTAAGGGCAATAGCCAAATGAGAGCCTAGGTCAATCATGCTGTGAAGACTTACCTTAACACAAAGCTCTAGTCAAGAGTGAAACAAACAGATGAAGGTTAAAAACCAAAAAACAGTAAGGACACATACTGTTCTATTACCAACTGCTAGTATACGACTGTTGCTAAACTAAGTTTGAACTTGGTTTTTACATATGCAAGTGAAAGATCAAAATTAGTTATTTCAAAAACACCCTACAGTTCTAGCACCCATTCAGCAACATTGTCAAAAAGACCCAAACATTTAATACCACTTACTGGGGCCATGGCATTTGATATCAACAGGGCAACCCCCCCCCCGATCATGCCTCACAACACCCCTTGTGGGGTAAGAAGCTTTATATCTATGAGTCACTATTTAACAGATGGTAAAACTGAGGCAGGGCAGTTGAAGGGCTGATCTCGAGTCATTAAGCTAGTGGAAGCTCAATAACTGATGTCAATAAATCAAGCTTTAAGTGACACTATCAACACCAGAGAACAAATCAGGCAGAACTGATAATGGAGTCAGAATCAGAAACTCTTACTCTGACCCCACAGTCAGTATATCCTGCTAATTCCTTTGCCTTTCTTTAATGAAAATCTTTTGTGAAATATGCAGAGGCAACAGACATCTGGCTGAGAAATTATATTTGTAATAGAAATGACATAGATGCCTAATATAAACCAAAAAGCCATTTCCTTTCTTGCTTGCGGGCTAACACTAAATGAGTGTATCTTTGTAGCAAGATGGCATATGGCTTCAGCCTTAGTCTTTCTATGATGGAACAGTATTTAGATCAACTACTGAAGTGTGAATTAAAACCTAGCCTTTCAGGTTAATCAAAAACCAAGGGGACAGCATGGCAGATTCAGGGTTTACTGTCATTAGAATCCTACTCATTCTACACATGCAAACTGTCATATAGTGGTAAATCAGTGGTATCCTTGTGCAAGGTGAACAACACATGGGTCTGCCTCAAAATCCAGCAAAATGTTTCTTAAAAACCATCTTGTCAATACTCCAATAGTAGGTGAGGACTTATCCCTCTTCAACTTAATTTTATTGTCGTGAAGCAACTGTGAAGCTGAACACATCTCTAAAGTGACTGCATAATTATAAAAGAAAAGATGCTTTGATTTAGCTAGTATACAGGTATAATTAGTCCATTTTATTCAGTTATTCTATGACATTCTCAATTTTAATTCAACTTCATATAAAAAACAGAATATAACTAAACATGTGGCAGTTGTGATGAACACATCTTACTATCGCTTTTCAGAGGAAAGACTTCTGAAAATCTGAAGACAATTTTTTAAAACAAGGGCCCAGATCCTTAACTTGTAACTTGTCAGAGCTTAACTGAAACCAAAGCTGCGATAGCAGTTTACACCTGTGGATGAATAGCTCATTCATTTGCAGCATAACAGATAATAGTTTGCCTCAAAGTTAAGAGACAACAGGGGTTACAGAGACTTCAATGCATATCTATAGCTGAAAACCAAGCTATAAGGTTTCTTTGGAAGATAAATCTTTCCTCTTGTAGACTAGAGGACTCAGTGACAAAATTATGGTCCCTACCTAAGATAAGAACAAAATAATATTGTGGATCTTGGAGAAGTATCTTGATTTAGAAGCCGTGACCACTACACTACACAAAATTTCTAAAACTGGTTTCATTTTCATCTTCTTGGACTTTTTAAAGTTAACTCTAGCCTTGAACAGTTTACAAAAGTATTTAACCCTTAAAACATGATATTCTCTAAGCATCCAAAGATCAGGAGGATACATGCTTCTTTACATGCAGACTCTCCATAGGGTTAAAGTGTGCAAGTTTTAGACAAACAAGTTAGAGCACCTGCCTATTCGTTTCTTTTTTTAAATGAAACTTTTTCTTTGGTTTCTTGTATTTTCTCTGTTATTTTATCCTTGGTTTCCTCCATTTTCTCTGTTATTTTATCCTTGGTTTCCTCCATTTTCTCCGTTATTTTATCCTTGGTTTCCTCCATTTTCCCTGTTATTTTACCCTTGGTTTCCTCCATTTTTTCTGTTATTTTATCCCTGGTTTCCTCCATTTTCTCTGTTATTTTATCCTTGGTTTCCTCCATCTTCCCTGAGAGAAGCTCTTTTGTTTCTTCCATCCTGTCGTGCAGGTATCCCTTTACTGGAGGTGGTCTGGACAGGTAGCCGTGCTTGCGAAGATACTTGATAGTAATGGACGTTCCTCCCAAAGTCACGATGTATCTGGCAGGAGATGCAATCTTAAAGGAAGATACCAAAAAAAAATTGTATCCATATTATACATAATTGTGAGAGGATATCGCCCAGGACATTCTCAAGTTTGCAAAAAGATTATTTTGACTAATTCCACTTAAATACATACATCTTCTCCAGGAAGGGTCCCTGAAGGGTAAGTTTTAACAAGTATTCTTTAGGTGTGTGTAGACACAAAACATGTCTGCTCTTATAAACATGGTGGGGAGGAGCAGCAACAACTGTTTGTACAATTACTCGGTGGTTAAAGGTTAAGAGCTGAAATCAGTTAGAGTTCTACTCTGTTTTTCTATCTAGTCCTTAAATCATATCATACAACTGGAACACATTATTTTGCTCCTGAAGTGAATGGATGTTCACTTCAGGAGCATCCTGGGGGGCTGCACTGAAGAATTTTTCAAAGACAATACAAACTTCTAAGAAATGCAACTCAAGTGAATGTACCTGTAGTCACTATTACACATCAGCTAACAAGGATTCTACCACCTACTAGTTACTGTCTGGTTAAACCACTTTTTCTCCCTCTCATGAACACAAGTCTTAAATGAGCCCTGCATAAGCTTTGGATGCTGGCTGTGCTTCTCAGCTGCTTCCATCAGCAGCTGCCATGGTAGCTATGGCTGAGATGCTCACCCAGGCACTTCTGGCAGCTCCGCTCAGCAGCTGTGTTCCCAGGGCATGGATGGGAGTGCACTCTGGGAAGGGGCCAGCTGTTAAGTCGACTGAAGCTGGAGGCCTCGAAGTATCTCCTTGGTAGAGCAGGAATAACTCTGCTGACAGAGTGGAAGATTCTGCTGCAGAGAAGCTTTAAGAAGTTCTTCCACACAGCTCTGTAGTATAGACTAAGCCTGTCCTGTCTCATCTCTCATCCTTTGTAATCCTTTTCTTCTTCTCCCACTTAAATCTTTGTTCCTAGCTCCGTTCTCCATATAATGATATATCATCATGAAATAAAAGTGGGAGGACATGCACTAATTTCTATTTAATTGAGGGCTGATGGTTTGGCTGTTCCTAGCTATTTATAAATGCTCCCTACATCTGTCTTACCTTAGAATAGTTTCTCATTTTGCTTAATAGCTCCTTACAGGAAAACAGTACTTAACAGAAGTTTTAAAGGGCAGGCATCTATCCAATAGATCAGTCAGTGCTTTGGAATTAAACAAACAAGCCCACAGAAACAAAACAGTCATAATGGGTCATATACAGGACAGTTACCTGTTCCCAGTAACAAAAGAAGAGCCAGATCTCCAAGTGTTACTTATGCAGACATTTAAGTCTAAAACACAGATACTTTTAATCCACTCCCAACTTCCTATAATGCAGAGGCCTCTAAATTTCCATAAGGAAAGTTTCTTAGTGTCTAAATATCCATCTCTGAGCACATCTGCAACTGTCCAAGTCCTGACAGAACTGGAGTAGATAGGGCCCAGATCCAGTAAAAGACAGTGACACCTAAAAGTAGGGCATAGTGGAATTTATGGTCCTAAAACAGATTCTCAAAAGCTGTCTGCTTAGACACCTACATTTTTGCAAGTAAATTTTTCTAGGTACCCAAAGTTCTGGTGCTGCACATGTCTAAAAACTCCTTTGCTTATTTGCTGAGCTGTTCAGTCTTCAATCTCACCACCTAAGTTCATTCAGAATCCACACAAGAAGCATTCCTTCATCTGAATCCCTGAGGCCCAAACCAGTAGACGTGCTTAGATCACATTTGACACCCATCTAGAACCGCAAGTGCCACAAAAAGCCAGGGGCCACAGCTACCTTAATTTACGAATACTGGAAGATGCTGTTGCTGCTCTTTCTACCCATCCACCTAGGATATGGGAGACTAGATTTCCATGTCTGCCTCAGGAGGATTCACTTCCCAAGAGATTGCCCTTATAATCATGAGGTTGTACACTGCTCGACAAAAAAAAAAAAATTTAGATTCACCGGACCACAGAAAGGAAGCATGACTGTCACCCAATGATTAGGGTACTCAGCTGGGGAATGGAGGCCTGGGTCCAGTTCCCTGCTCCAAGGGCTCATTTAATATTTGCATTAAACAATCAAATGTGGGAAACAAAAAGATGAAACCTGTTGAAATGAACATAGTAATATTTTGTATAATGTGTTGTGTGTTCAAAGCACCATACAGATTATGCACTTGTAAACCTAGAAAAAAAATTAAATCTGATCCTTACAGTTTGGCCAACTGGAAAATGAACTCCCTTGACACTAGTGGAAGAAGTAATGCAACTCATAATGAGACAGGGAATTAAAGGTTCCTACAGAAGAAAACTACATCTCTACCTCCCAATCTCAAGAGCATTTCAAATCATCACTTGAACCCTGTGGGTTACTCAGGGGGTTCACACAAGTGAAAACAGGCAGCTAACTCAACAGTAAAGTGAACCATTTAGGAATGGACAGAGATACTTAAAAAGCACTACGAAGCCCTTATAAATGTGTATGTACTATGTGAATATTGCAGGCCAGATTCTTTGGGTAGATGTGATATCTTTTATTAGACCAACTGAGTAGTTGGAAAAAAGTTCTTTGCAAGCTTTCAGGCACAATCACCCTTCTTCAGGCACAGGGAGTCTCTGCTTTTCAATATCTACACATATCTAACTAGTAAGAGACAGAATTTTTACTTCTTTTTAATTTAAAGAAAATTGAAAGCGTTGTTTAGCTTACCAGGCAATTTCAGAACCCTTTTGTTAATTCTGATACTTACCTTACACAAGGTATAAGCAGTTAGTACATTTCCAGTCTCAGAATTTTTCAGAAAGCTTATGATGTTTTCTGGCAGGCCAAGAGCTTCTAGGATAGGAACAACATTCATGCCTCTATCAAAAAAAAAAAATTACATGTAAATATAATGAAGCTCCAAAAGCTCATTAGCACTTGTAAACTGAACTGCAAATCGCTGTTCCTCATCATGACATTTAATGGTGTAGTTACATTTTAAGATTAATTTACTTTCATTTAACAAACTATTTCTTAATATAAGCAACATAAGTTTTCTAGTGTCTTTGTTTTTGTACACAAAACAGTAATGTCTTTGCATTATTAACGGAGATGGAAGTTATAAATTATCCGTTAGGTTGAACTACTGCTTTGCCAACTTGCTGATATCCTCAATTAGCCTGAGTTAAGTAGATATATCTGTACAAAGACAAAGGTGCACAGATGCAGACTGAAAGCTCCATTTATGAGTGTGCTAAGGACCAGTTCTGCCTTGAGGGACAGAGAAAAATTAAACCCTATGTCTGTTTCATGTTAATCCCACAAAGTGTGGATCCAGTATCTCACACTTCCCCCTTAAATACCGGCCTTAAGTGTATGACTTTTTCTGGGGGTGGGGAAGATAAAAAGCACACATTCTGTTCAGGAGACTAGAGGCTCTTATGTCAGCCAATGCACCTTGCCAGTTGAGGCTGGAAGAAGTGGGTGAAGAGAGTTCATATCACCACTTTCTTCCACTTGACCACTTGTTATTTAGGACACAAAAATACTGCATATCTGGTATACTGTAGCTGGAAAATGCATTCAGTTACAAAAGGCTTGGATACGTCAATATTCAGAAATCTTTTTCAAAATATCTGCCAGTAAGAGGGAGCCTAAAGCTACTGCTTTAGCCTGTAGTCATGTCTTGTAAGAAAGTGATACTCTTTTGGTCTTCCATCTTCCTCAGCTACTTTAAACATTTCAATCTTTATTTGTGATGACATCAGCATGAATAAATATGGTACTACTTAAAAACTTAGTGAATTGCTGCTAGAGAAAAGAGAGCATTAAGTATTATGCTACAACGTAATCTACTTCGTATTAAAATCCAGGGAACATTCCTCACAAAGAATTCTTTAGAATCCTAAGGAACCTAATTAGGTTGACACTATCCTTTTTTAATTATAGGTCATTTATTAAATAGCTACAGACATGAATACTTTAGCCCTGTGGGATGATTATTCATGATTCAAGCTGCTTTTCACCTCAAGAGGGTGCTGTCCTTCTAGGATTACAAATTGATGCTCTGTTCCAGCTCATTTCTAATGAAACATTTTCAGTTGCATACAGATATCAAACAGGTTTTAATGGCTAACCAGAATGTCTGAAATAAACTAGTTAAACTGTACTCAGCTTAAAGTGCCCAGACATGGGCATCAACTTAACTTCATCCAAAGCAAAACATTTGAATAGCTCAAGACCTTTATTACTCTGGGATGGGTTATATTTAGAATGACATTTGGATCTATAGCTCCTAGAAAGGGCAATTATGCCAGCTGGTTAGAGTAACTAAAACAAACACTTGTGTTGTGATACGTTCTGATGTCAAAAGGCCCAGCCGCAAACTTGTATTGTTTTGCGTCTTCTATTATTAAATATGAAACACACAGTCTAGAGATAAACTTTTACCTGGATTCACCAAAAAGTTCAGCTTAATAAAGGCTCCCTCTTTAATCTAAAATAAGAGTCTATAGTAGATATGAATAATCACCGTTTATTACAGTGAGCATTCTCCAAAACAGAACAAGGACTGTGGGATTTTGCAATGTTACATTAAATCTAATGCAAATAGAAAAGACTGAATATAATGGAGGGTTATAAATTAGTTTTATCACTAGATACACCAGTGCTCACTCAAGACAAAAAAAAGAGAGCAGGATGACCAGACTGGCCCACAGGTAAAATTCAAGTAAGTCTCAATGTTTAAATAAGCCAAAACAAAAGATGCCCCCGGGGCAGAGGAGATTAGAACTCAAGTGCATCAGCAGAGAACAATGAAGTATGAGCATCTGCTACCAACCAGTGCTTCCATGAAGGAAAAAGTAAAAAAATAAAAGAGGTTTTTCATTAAAAGTTTGGTCGTTTTTTTATTTTAAATAAAAGGTGGTTTTGTAAACCACCACAACATACCAACAGAAACAAACCCCACTGTACTCCATCCACCAGTTTGTATGGCAGAGGTATAAAGGGAATAAAAACAATTTCCTGGAAGCCATGAGAGAAAATGACACTGCCTTTTCACATTTCTCCTAATATGCTGAAACTAGTAAAACTAGAGATGTATGTTGGTCCCAGGTACTTTCTGGATGAGGCAAGAAGAGGTATAAAAATTATATAGGGGCCTGTATCCTTCCCAAAGAAAACCTTCAACCACAAAGGACAGAAAAAAACAGCCACTTTAAAATGTACAAAGAAAAATGACCAGCCTTGCAATTCTGCATGACACTGCAGCCAGACAGTGCAACTCCTCTGCAGATTCTTGTTTGAAAGTCTCACAGTAAAGCCCTATACCAAAACAAAAGGAAAAGTGGAAAGGGGGGGGAGAGAGGTTCTGGAGAAGCATGCAATCCCTATACTTTCTAATGATGTGACGCATAGTGTTGCAATCTAAACAAATTAAAAGAAGTCAGATAAATGGGGGAAGGAAGCAGATAATGATGGCAAGAAAAAACATGTACAACAACCTTCCTTTTTTCCTACCACATCCTATATTCCCTTGATTTTAAGGGTGAGATCCCATGTGGTATATACAATGGCTAAGACAAACTGAAAAGGAGGTTAGTACTTTTATTTTTACCTACAAATTTTATAGCTTACCCCCTCCCAAAGACACAAATACTTAAGACTTCAATGAAGATTTGCCTACAGAAGGGGTCAGCAACCCACGGCCTCGGGCTGGATCTGGCCTGCAGACATGGGGCATTCGGAGGTGAGGGTGCCTTTTGCAGGTGTTTTCCCTGTGCCACCATGAGGATGAATCCCGGGTCTGGGTGCTCTCCCCATGCCACCTGGGAAACAAACAGTGGCAGCAGCAGAGTCCTACATCCCACTCTCATGCCTGTCTCCAAACCAGTGTGGATCATTCTGGCCCACAGCTGAAAGTGGTTACCTACTGCTGCCCTATGGTAAAGAAACGTCCTTAGTTTCTTCTACCCATACAAATGGAAAAGCAGAGCAGAAAAGAGTTAAGAAATGTGACTGACAGAAAGAGCATATATGGGGGAACCAAAAGCAGGAGTGTCGCCCTTTGAAAATGAGGGACAGTTTACATTCAAAGGAGGAAAGCAGGGCAGATCACTGACACATCCCTACTATTGCTGAGGGGAAGAACAAGTAACCATTTTTGCCATATTAGCAGCTGCTGAAAGATACAACTGTGTGCATACTCCCTAACAGCTTGTCTTATTCTGGGATAATTACTTTATCTACACTTTGAAGGAATGTATTTGGTACACACAGATTGCAGTAAGTAAGTTGTATATATACACAAACAGTGATATGAAGTATATTCCTTTTCATTATCAATCCTAGGCTTTGATTAAACAGACTGCTTTCTCTGCTGCAGTACATGGGGTAATTTCTGACCTGTAAAAAGAGCTCTGTTACAGAAATGCTTTTATGCCCATGAGAATTTGTCTCAGTTTAAAGCAGTATTGACCTTCTACAAAAGAGTAACTTACTGCATGGCTGCATAGTAAAAGGATCCAAACCATATGCTGTAAGTCAAGACATGCACTGGAATCACAACCTTTCCATACTGTTTTAAAATCTTCTTGAACCTCTGAACAAGACCAAGTGATTTGTCTTCTAGAGGGTCAGCTTCTAAAGAACTTGGTTCTGCAGTACCTCCCTTATGTGCATCCCTGGATGGATTCAAAGGACTTTCTTCCTTTAATTCTTTGTGGCGAGTATCTTCTGGTTGGGATGAGAACATACGCAATGGCTTACTTTTGTTTAAAATAAAGAGTGCAGCAGATGCATGTAGACACTGTTTTCGAAGGCATCTAGTCCAAGGCAAAACTGGTTTTCCTTTTAAGCACTGGTATATATTGGTGCGATGTAGTACCCAACATGTCCTATGCACTGGCTGGAACATGGTCTGGATTAAATTCCTTTGAATTTTGATGAAGGGTGATAGCTGGCTACAATTCCTAGGGAAAGTACACAAGAAAAGGAATTTTTACTTAAGACTGTCTGTAACTCTTACATTTCCAAAGATTTTTAATTTATCTCATGCAAACAGAAATAGAAAAAAACAACTCATTATACTAAAATAGTTAGTGACTTAATTGCTAGGGTTAAATCACTAGTCCTTGCACATTTAACATTTCTGAAATAAATCTGTCATTAAAGTTCCTTTTCCTAACACTAAATATGGTAATTCTACTGCTTTACAAGGTGACAATTAAACAGGAAATAGCAAATGATAGCCATGCTTATATTTGATACTTTTACTCTGTTTAAACATAGAGAAATTTAGTGAGATTGTGCTAAGGTTCCTGGGGGCCATCCTTTTTGACAAGCATGCCACAAGGTAAGCCTGACACCCTCCCTAAGTGCCACTCTGACCCCCTTGTGCACAAGTAGCAGCAGTGCACCTTGCATCACAGCTACTTGTTTCTGGGGAATGCTCATGCCATGTGCGCTTTCATGTGCAAGTTGCTCTGGGGGCAGTAGGGAAAGCTTAGGCCAGCACTGGGCTGCCCCCAGCAGCCTTACCTGGGGTCCTGGGGGCTTCCGCCACAGTGATTCTGCCATGGATCCAGGTGGCCCGGCTCTGCTTTTCAGCATGCACTGGCCAAGCATGTGTTGCTCTGGTTTTTGTGTGTTTTTTTTTGACCCGTGGATATCAAGGAGTCAAAAAACTCTGCAGAACCGCTC
>NW_017728992.1:86411727-86426106 GCF_001723915.1 Gavialis gangeticus | reverse complement strand
CACTTTCATGTGCAAGTTGCTCTGGGGGCAGTAGGGAAAGCTTAGGCCAGCACTGGGCTGCCCCCAGCAGCCTTACCTGGGGTCCTGGGGGCTTCCGCCACAGTGATTCTGCCATGGATCCAGGTGGCCCGGCTCTGCTTTTCAGCATGCACTGGCCAAGCATGTGTTGCTCTGGTTTTTGTGTGTTTTTTTTTGACCCGTGGATATCAAGGAGTCAAAAAACTCTGCAGAACCGCTCCCCTGGCACAGCATATGCTTGGCCAGCAAGCCCTTGCAGCGTGGAGAACACAGGACTGTGCAGCATGTGGCACTGCAACACATTTGCAGCCCCACATAACTGCATGACCGTGCATGTCTGGATGCGCCCCTTGTGTCCAACCTTTTGCTGTACTTTCGGCTCCCTGCCTGACCTGTTGCTCTGCTCTCTGCTCCTTGCCTTATCTGTTGGTACGTTTCCTGCTCCCTCCCTGATCTGCTGCATGCCACAAACAAATACTTGTAGCACACATTATGGGTTGCCCACCCCGGTTTCTGGGAAGCTCCTGAAGACTGTTTGAATACATGAAGCAATTAAACCATATTCTGCTGTCAATACTGTATTTGCCCAAATTCAAGATAACTTACAAATTAAATTAAAAAAAATAAATTTAATAATTAGACTCTATGCATGGAAAATTATAAATGTGTTATAATTTTCCAGTATAGAATCTGATCAGTGGAAGGTTGTTTTAAATTCATCCCCCCCACACTGCAGTGGCAGGTAAAGCAGTGGCAGGGATGAGGGATCAGACCCCTTTCTCCTAGCTGGAGGGACTGCAGCTGAAGGTAAGAGGGATAGGTAACAGCTGGGGAGGAGGCAGACTAAACAGTCCCCTCCATGTTTCCCTTGAGCCACACATGCAGGTGTCCTCCGTTTCTCCCCACTGCTCTCCCCCACCCCACCATTGTCCCCAGTGTTCCCCCTGCCTGCCAAATAAGCCATCCCCACTTGGGGCAGGCAGCAGCTCAGCTCCAGCTTCAGCCCCTAGTACCTGTCCCAGGCTGGTACTTAAATCCAAGATGAGGCTTTTTTCCCCCATGCTGACTGGGGGGAAAAGAACCTTCTTTCAAAACAGCAATGAAGCCTTATCAGTACCAGCCCTAACCACAGAACTCTGCTCTTGCATCTGTTCCCTGAAGCTTGCTAATACTATTGTTAATACTCTAAACAAGAATTAGCAAAAAACCAATCATGGCAATCAGAACTTGCATCTCAGACCTATCCCAATGGACATTATTTTTAAATAAAACTTAATTTTAAAATGCTTACTGAATATTTCTCTAAGTTCAAGAGAACTGTTTCCTCCACGTGACAGAGAGTAGACAATTTCAACAGGCATATGTAGATGACAAAGTCAGGCTACTCATAAAAATGGCAAGTTTTAGCAAAGCAGCTTAAATTTAAAAGGTTTTCTTTTATTTACACAGCAATAACAGGTTATAGCCCAGCTGACTCAGTGCTTGTGTGTAGTATGTGTGGAAATGCTGGTGAAGTCCATGCTGTTACATTATGTCATACCATTCAAATCTCTTTAATACCATTTAGAATTTTAAAACCTACAGGCATTCTAAATCCATGCAAGTCAGCCATATCCAATTATACACCCACGTTTCCTCAATTTGTCTTTTTTCTTAATACAGCTTTAGCTTAGACAGAAACTTAACATTTTCTCATTTGCTATTAGAAAGAGACAGAAACCTCATCAAGTAAAACACAAGTTTCCAGAAAATACAAAAAAGAAACCCCACATACCCTCTGATAGTTGCAGAATTGCAATATAGAAAGAGCTTGAAACTATTTTTTTCTTGCTTGTTTTATAACTTAGAAATACAGATCATGCATTCGCTGAAGACTGTCGAATAAAGAAATAGGAAGGCACGTTATGAGAGACTGAAGAAAAATCAACTTTAAGACAGGAAAGAATTACCAGGCAAGATCTATCATTATAAATCCCCCAAGTGGACACCGTATTTTCCAAAACAAAATGGATTAATTAAATACAGGTTAACAATGTTCCAAGCAGCCTGACTACACCAAAAACCATGTACATTGGAATACGTTCTGCTACCTGTTCTTTCAATGTTTTTATTCTTAATTTTTTAGATAGTTATTTTGGTATAACTGCACTGAAAGGGTGTGTCCACATTGCTGTCTACAACACTTTAAACTTTCCCATGTGCATAGTACTGCCTGCACAGCACTGAGTTTTCTCAGTATTAGCATAACCATTCTGGACTGGTATCCCAAATACCAATTAACAATGGTCTTCCACTAGGCTCAGTGCATTACAACTCATTGCAATAGAGTGTGAGATACCTACCAGAACCTGTTGGAATTCTAGGCCTTTATGTCAAAACACCCGCAATTCATTTGATGGTACTTATATATAGCTACAGTAGTCAGTGCCATCTCCAAAACACTTTAAAAACAATTTCATGTACTACAGAAGAAACACTGCTGAGTACCACATTCCTGACCACTATTCATACATAATGCAAGCAGGATTGCAAACTGGCAAACCTGCATGCTGGCAGCCTTGCAGGAGACTGAAGAACATCACCATACAACTATAGTTTTACCCCTAACTTTGGAGACAAACTTGGAAGGTATATACAGTATAACCTCATGAATCTGGCATACTCAGGACGGAGCACCTGCCAGAAATGTGAAAATTCCAGATTTGTGAAACTGGAATGGCGGCCGGTGCAGGAGCGGCAGGGAAGAAGGGGTGGCAGGCAGTGCCCAAGCAGCGGCTGCACATGGAGCGACGGCACAGGGTGGTGGATGGCAGCGGCAGCCACTGTGTGCAAGCTTCCCTGCCCCCGTTGCTCCGGAGCCACCTCCTGCTACTCCCCGATGGAGTGTAGTTTTAAAAAGTGCCACATTTTCAATAATTCTGGATTTCTGATATCCGGATCTATGAGATTATACTGTACCAAAGTTTTCTGAACTGGTTATAAATAAGAGCACTGCTAATGAGCACTAACTGATGGGACAGGACAGTACTACAGAGCTAATAAAGCTATTCTAGTACAGCTGCAGCTTCAGGATATGGAAAGCCACCTCCTTGGAAATCTGTGCTAAGCTCACTACAGAGCTGCAATGATGAAACACCAGTACCCTCAACCAAGCAGAGGCCTCATGCCTCGTCATCTGGGAGCTCCTCCCTTCCAGTGGCTACCAGTCAGTGACTAACTAGTTTCATTCTGGTGAACAGGTTTTCAAAACTGTTGGGTCACAGGAGGTAAAACACTGTTATTGTGGGTATATGGCTGCCCTGGGTCAAAAAACTTCGCAATACCTAGGTGGCTATAACTGACTCTGAATAGTTTATATTCTGAGGATGTAGAGGAGCCAAAAATGGGACCCATGGGCTAATTAGGTCTCTTTCCTGCCCCCGCCCTTTCCCCCTGCAGGTTCTGGAGTTTATCTGAACGGAGGCATTTCTTCATGATGATGAAAGTCCTGTCTGACCACCAGCAGGTTCACTAAGCCTGGGACTGAGCAGCACAGATGACAACAGGATTTTTAAAAATGTATCCCCATCAGAGGGAACGAAAATGGGATGTTTGCTTACCCATACCACTACAGGCATGAATGATATGGCTCCAGCTGCTATTTTGCGAGAATCAGCTTACTGTCTGCTTCTCTGGCTTACGAAGGACAGAACTGCATATATTTAAGTAACTGCAGAATGTCTACGGAACATGCACTTGGAGGAACAAAAGGGGAGATTGAAGGTGTTTCAATACAAAACTGGAGGCTTCAGGGAACTATCTGTCTTGTATTATAGATGCTTTATTTTACTTATGTGAGAGAGCAAGCTAGATGCCTCTGGAAGCATTAAACAGTCAGAGAAATATCCAGTATTAAATGTCACCAAAGACTGACAGCCAGGATCAAGAAAACATTGTGCTTTCACTTTGACAGCAAGCTGAAGGGGGAAAAAATTGTAATGTTATGAAGTCAATGAATATGACACAGCACACTCTTTCTGAAATACAAAGCCTACTAGGGAGAGCTGTGCCTAATGAAATTTTGCGTGAGGATAACTATTTTCTTTTTTTACTAATTTAATATATAACACATAACAGTGCAGAATTTTCCAAAACAGAGTCAATATATTTCTGTAGAGGAAACATAAAAATGTGGTGGTGGGAATATATTGGCTCTTCTGAGAGGGGAGGAGTTGCATGGGAACTATTCTTTGAAGTTGGGATTAGCAGAAGGGAGGTCTCAATATCTGATGTTCTCAAAACAGGCAGGACCTGTTAACGTAAGGCAGGGCTGTTAACCACCTGCCCTCTGGGGCTTCTGGCTGGGGCTGTCAGTAGCAAAGGCGTTAACACCACTGTTCTTCAACCCCTGCTAGCAACAAAGGAGTTAAATGCAGCAATCATAGCCACTGGACTGGCAGTCAGCACCCAAGGCATGAATGCCACTACTGAATTTAGCCTTTTCAGTTGCTGTTGATGACTAAACTCTGCAGCAGTTGGTGAGGAGCACTGTGTGGAGCTGTTAACTCTCTGGATGCTGGAAGTGCTGACATGGCAGCTTGATCCAAAAGTGGGTTATCTAGCCTGCAAGAAGCCCTGTGGTCCAGATCCAGCTCACCAGCTCATTTGAGTTTGACAAACTTGGCCTACAGTATTGCTATGCACAACTGTGGTTCACTAAGATTCTCCAAGGCAAACCCGTCTGCAGCTGCATGACATCCATTTGTCTCCCCAACTAGCTGGACAGCTTCTTAGCAAGTTTCCTGTCTTCGTCTCTCGTTTTTGGTGTACAGCACGATTCCGTTGTACAAGTTGCCAACTTGCAGTATTTAAAATATAGATGTTTCTACTAGTTCAGCGGCTCCCAAACTCTGACAGATTGCGCACTACCAATTTAAACAATACAGCCTTAAGTACCACCAGCAAATTTTTGTCATTAGAGGTGCACCAATACATCGGTCCAATATCAGATTGGCACCGATATTAAGAAAACTGACTATATTGGAAACTGGCCTGATGTGGCCAATAACTTGGCTGATAAATGCCTGTGTGCAAGCGCAGTCACAGCGCAGCACGCAGGCAGTGAGAAGAGCTGTGTGCAGCTGGTAAGTCTGTTATGGTGGAAGGGCAGGAGGGAGGGAAGAAGCATGGGGGGGGTGCAGATCAGTGCCCCCGGCAGTGAGGGAGGGAGTGGGGCCGAGGTAGGCACTGCCCAGCCAGGGTGGAGTGCAGGATGGAGCCACAGCTTGTTCAAAGGGTGTGTGTGTGTGGGGGGGTGGCTTCTGCTGCTATGAGCACCCTGGGAGGGCAGGGGGGGAGTGTGCCCCTGGATCTGCATGGGGGTGGGCAGGGTGGACTACAGCTGTGGGCTGGGGCTGCACTAGGCTCTTCCTGATGGCAGGGGCTGGGCTGCTGTGCTGTGCTTAAGGTGCACAGCAGTTGTGGCACTGGAAGGGGGGCTATGGCAAAATCTGGGGTGGCTGCAGCCCTCCTGTAGCCCCAATCCCAGTGTCGCTGCTGCCTGCCCTGAGTGCAGCACAGGTCAGCCTCCCCCTCCACCAGGAAGAGCCCGCCGCAGCCCCCCGCCCTGAGCTGGGGCAGCACTAGAGGTGAGAAGCCTCTGTCTGATAGAGGTTTTGCTTCCCGCCTGCGAGACTGGGAATTCAGGTAAGGGCCCCACCAGGCCAGACCCAGGGCCTCCCACTGGAGGAAAGGGGTGGCAGTGTGGGGAGCCTTTCGCTATAGGTCTCTGCCAGGCTGGCCCTGCATACTGCCACCATGTGTGGCAGGGACTTGTGGCTATGGGACCGGGCTGGGCCGGCTCTGCACTCTGCACCATGTACAGCAAGGGAGCTGCACACTATGGGGCTGGGTGAGGCTAGCCCCGCTTGCTGCCAACACATGCAGGTCCAGGGACTGGCACACTCTGGGGACTCTGAGGACTCCCCCTCCCACACACACCTATACCCTCCCACCCCATTCTCCCCCTACCATAACCCCCACACACTACACCCTCCCACTAGGAGGGTGATAAAGCACTAGAACAGGTTACTTAGAGAGGTGGTGGAATCTCCATCCTTGGAGGTTTTTAAGACCAGCTTGACAAAGCCCTGGCTGCAATGATCTAGTTTGGACTACTTCTGCTTTGAGCAGGAGACTGGACTAGATGACCTCCTGAGGTCCCTTCCTTCCAATCCTAATTTTCTATGATTTTATATACCATGACAGAATATATACCAGGGTTCTGTGGTGGCCTTGCAATAACCCATTAATTACAATATAAGAGACTTCTTAATGTAAATCCATGAGCATTTACCATTCCCAAGATGCCCTTCCAGGAAAACAGGATGAAAACCTTGGTATTTCTAACATAAAACATGATTTTATTTGATAATCTTACATAAACTTATTTTACACAAAAATAAATATGATCTGTAAAAGATTTATGCAAGTACTTTTGTTTGCATGCAGTCTATGATATGGTCCCAGAATGTTCCTTTGAAAGTACCCAATGATGTACCGTGAAAGTGTTCATTACATACTACACTTCTACTAAATGCAATACTTTTCACATGAAGTATGGTATCCATAAATAAACAAGTTGTTTTCATAATTTAAATGACTCCCTTTCTGCTGCTTATTGACAAAGAAATAACAATACACCACCCCCAACATAAAACAGGTTCTGAGTTCTTGTCAATATACAAGTGGAAAGAGTAATTACCATTTTTCTTTTCTTTTTGTATACAGCACACCCCTGCCTATAGAACACACCTGGTTTTAGAAGAACAGCTTGAAGGGAGAGAAAAAAAGCTCATCTTTTATGGTAACAGAGTAACGGCAGCTAGGGAGCTGAGCCTGCTACAAGCCCTGTGCACCTGATGAGGCTCATGGTGTATTGGCTCTAGGGCTACATGCCAAGTCTAACCAACCCTGTGTGCTGGGCTTGGGATAGGGATGGGCAATTATTTTGGTTGGAGGGCCACTTAATGAGTCTTGGTGAGCTGCTGAGGGCTGCAACAGTAGCCCCACCCCTTGACAGGTGCCTTGTCCTCTGGTTGCCATCTTGGAACCAGAAGTCCCACCACCTAACCCCTGACCTTTGCCACCAGATTGCATAACAGCTCAAATATAAAGTCTTACTCTTGTACAGGGCTGTCCCTTGGGGGGGGGGGGGGAAATCAGGGTGACCGTCCTGTGCCCCACACTTCAGGGGGCCCCGCGGAGCTGGGTGGAGTGGTGGTTCTGCATCCAGCCACTCGCTACCCCCTCCTCCCCCTGCTGCCAATGGCAGAAGCAGCTTCTTTGGGTCTGGGGCCTGTGGGATCGGAGCAGGGGCCTCGCATGGGCTGATTTGCCCCAGGGCCCGCACCCTGCTTGGGTCAGCTCTGCTCTTGTATATTGTGTAGGTGGTGGTTGGGGGGTGGGTGTGTGTATACAGTGAGGTGGGTATGTGGAGTTTGTGAGGGGGTCTGGGCATGTGTATGAAGTTTGTGAGGAGGTATGGTTGGGTAAGGGAGAGTATAGGGTATGTTGGTGGTGTGTGTGGGCATGGGGGGTGTGGGTGGTTTGTGGGGTGAGGGCCCCCCCACATCCCATCACCATGGTGCACAGTTCCTGCTGCCGGTGGCAGCAGCAGCAGGCAGTGGGCTCTCAGGGTGTTCTTGGCCCACACAGGTGCAGTCACTTTGTGGTGCATCTCCAGCCAGGTCCAGGACCTGCACATGGTGGCAAGGACTGGAGTCACTGGTGAATCTCTTTGAGTATTCATGGTGCTCAGGAGAGGTCCCAAAAGACTGAAAGAGAACAACTGTTGCCCCCATCTTCAAAAAGAGAAGGAGAGAGGACCCAGGGAACTACAGGCCGATCAGCCTGACCTCAATCCCAGGAAAAACTCTTGAAAAATTTCTCAAGGAGTCCATATGTGATAAGCTAGTAGAAGGCAAAATTCTGAATGGCAGCCAGCATGGTTTTGTTGCAAGTAGGTCATGTCTGACTAACCTCATCTTCTACGACCAGGTTACTCACCACCTGGATAAGGGAGATGAGGTCAATGTCATTTACTTGGACTTCAGGAAGGCCTTTGACTTGGTGTCCCATGAGGTTCTCAAGGTAAAACTAGGGGATTATGGGCTCAACAATTCAATGGTCAGATGGGTGGGAAACTGGCTCTGGGGTCAGACCCAGAGACTACTAATAGATGGATCTGTGTCAACCTGGAGGAAGGTAGCCAGTGGGGTCCCTCAGGGTTTGGCACTTGGACCAGTGCTTTTCAACATCTGCATCAATGATGGTGAAAAGCACACTGACAAAGTTCGCAGATGACACCAAGTGCTGGGGAAGTGCAGTCGCACATCAGGGTAGGCTGACTATCCAGGTGGATCTAAACAGATTACTTAGATGGGCAGATGAGAACCAGATGTTGTTCAGCATGGAGAAGTGTAAAGAGCTCCATCTGGGAAGGAAAAGTCTGCAACAAACTTACAGACTTGGTGGTGCTACACTAGCTAGCACCATGTCTGAAAGGGACCTGAAATCATAATTGACCATAAAATGGGACTTGGGGGGCCATAATTGACCATAAAATGAATATGAGCCACCAGTGTGATGCCACAGTTAGCAGAGCAAACAATATGCTGGCATGCATCCCAAGCAAAACTAAGGAAGTTATTCTTCCGCTCTACTCGGCATTGGTGAGGCCACAGCTGGAGTACTGCATGCAGTTCTGGGTGCCACACTTCAAGAAGGATGTGGGGAAGCTTGAGAGAGTCCAGAGAAGAACCATTCATGATTAGATGCCTAAAGAGCAAGCCACACAAGGAAAGGCTGACAGATATGGGACTGTTCCACCCAGAATGGAGAAGACTTCAGGGGGATTTGGTGGCAGCTTACAAATATCAGGGAAGAGCATCAGGGGTTAGGTGAACAACTGTTCATCAAAGCACACCAAGGGAAAACAAGGAGCAACAGTCAAACTCCTAGAAGAAGGTTTGAGACTCCATACAAGCAAAAATTTCTTCACAGTTCATGTGACCAAACTCTGGAATAGATTCCCAGCAGGGGTGGTGCAGGCACCTAGCCTGGAGATCTTCAAAAGGAGACTGGACACGCACCTTTCTGGGCTTATGTGACACTAGCAATCTTTCCTGCCCAGAGCAGGGGGGCTGGACCTGAGGATCTCACGAGGTCCCTTCCAGCCCTAAACATCTGTGAATCTGTGAGCCAGGCCAGCCCGCCTTTATTTTGCAGGGCTCACATGCAGCTCCTAGGGCTTGCATGTCCCTGGGGAGAAGCCCCATGCAACAGGAATAGCTGCTTTCCCTTCTCCCTGCTCCCATGTGCAGCTCCTGAAGAAGGCAGGTAGCTCCACTGTGCAGGGCTTCCCCCCTGGTGGTGAGTGAGTCCCAAGAGCTGCATGTGAGCCCCGCACAATACAGGTGGGCTGGCCTGGCTCTGCTCCTTGCTGCCACGTGCAGCTCCTGGAACTGGCTGGAGCTGTGCACTACTGAGTGGCTGTGCCTGAGTGGGCCATGAGCACCCCAAGGGGCTGTGTACCATGGAGGAACGGTGCAGGAGGATCCCCACACACCCCCGCCCTCTTTTACACCCCACAAGCCACCCACACCCTGCTCATCTGAGCTCTGTGCTCCCACTGCCCCGCTGGGCATAGGCCTCAGCCTAAGCACTCCTGCCAACCCCAGCCTCATGCTCCATGCTCCCGCCCAGCTGCCACTTCCCTACCTGGAGTGAACACTGCAGCAGGGACATAAGGAACAGCTGCTGGAGGCCGGGAAAGCTGAGCAGGTCTCCCAACAGCTGCAGCAGCAGCCCCACCTGGAAGCCGTGCACACTGGCTGGGCTGGGGCCCTGCTGCACATGAGGGTGGGAGCAAAGCACTTGGGCTGGGCAGGGTATAATTAATTGGTGGGTGCCCACAGGCTGGATGGAATCGCCTGGCAAGCTGAATTGGGGCCACAGGCCACATTTTACCCGCCCCTGGTCTGGGGCAATGTGGAAGGGCTCAGTCTGGCATGCTGGCCCCTCTGGACTTTCCATCGACTGTGGAGCCATATGCCAGGTCAGGGCTCATGTGCTGGGGCAGATCTGGTGCGTGTTCAGGAAAAGGGACTCCCTAGAGGTCCAGAATTTTGGCAACTGGAGGGGAGGGGGTGAAAACAAGAGCTTTTTGAACTGCAGCAATTAATGTTGTCCCCTCTCTCCCCATTTCCAGACCTGTGGGGAGTCTTTTTCCTTGCATGTAATGTGCACCCCAAATTTCCCCAGGTGGTTTTGGGGAAAAAAGATGTTCACTGTACGTGAGAAAATATTGTAGACTTTCCTTTTAAATTAATGGGAAACAAGAAAACATTACTTAAAAGAAAATGAAGTATCAGCAGTTCTTTAACTAGGTGTTAATGTGTAATCCTAACTATGATAGTGTTACCAACTTTGCTAAAAGATTTAATTAAACAAATCCAGGTGCTCTGGTTGTTCAAAACAGCTGGACATACCTCATACCATTTTAATGTATACTAGTAATCTGAACCACACTAATTAGGACATGGTGTGTAGTTCAGCAGCAGCAAAGGATATTGTACAAGCTAAAAAGATTTTGGTTCAGAATCAAAAGACACATGAGAACACACACAATGATGATGAGGCTAATAGTCTTGCTCCATAAAATTCGTTGTCTACCTTTAATTGGCAGGGTAAACAAATGTTCTCTGAATACAGTTTTAAAACATTAATGCAATGTATGTAAAACATCGTAACCAATTTCTCTTGAACTCAGGACTCAACTCAAGACAAAATTATAAATGTACTACTATCTAGTTCCTGGAGCCTCCTCTTATCCAAGGCTACTAGATCTGCCAATAAGGTAAATACTTTCAAATCTTGGCACAAAGCCCCCACCATGTTGAGGATCAAGTAACTCGAGATGAAAAGCTCTTCTTTAACTGGAAGCCATGGTGAGCTATTCCCACAAAATGAAAGATTCATACGATTAAAATGAAGGTCAGAGGTTAAGCCTTCACTTCAGATACTAGGCCTACAGTCAACTTCTGTATCCAGGATGGTTCACCAGGCAACTCATCTACACTGGAACTGATGATTTCATTTTTTTTTATTACACTACCTGGCTGCAGCTCTACTCAGACTAGTACTAAGGAAGATTAACTGACTTTAACTTATTGTAGCTAAACCCTTCTTGCTTGGTTATCAGTTAAAACAGTGTTTCCCAAACGTTTGATACATAGGGCACACTATAATTCAGGATTAAAATGAACAGTAAATATCTGAAAAGTGAGGTGCAAAGGGATTCCCTTCCCTCCCAGAGAGACATCTTACTAGTGCTAAAATGTATTGTTAAAAAATGACAACAAACACATCTTTCTTTAAGCAAAGGATTAGTTTCCATACCAGTGGTTCTTAACCTTTTCAGCTTCAGCACAGCCTTCCATAACTTTTCTGAATTTCATTGCACCCAGTTGAAAATCACTGAGATATCTCTAAACTTAGAAAGCATATGGAAGGGGGCCTTGAGGCTAAAACAAGTTTAGAATCACCAATTTATCTGGTGCCACTTGACAGCAGGGACAGGACTTCATACAACTGTCTCCCCCCTGGTCTGTACTTCAGGGGGCAAGGACAGCACCCACTGCTGAGGGTGTTCCTGTAAGGTCTCATACATCGCCAACCACCACCACAACCCCTCCTGCTGGTGCTGGGAGTGTGGGAGAAGTGGAAGGGACAAGCAGGACTGCAAAGCAGAGTTCTGTCTGCAAGTCTGCCCACTTGCAGCAGAAACGCACATGTATGCAGGTGGGCATTGTTGGGGCAGAGAAGGGTGAGGGAAGGCAGTAGCAATCCATAGAGAAACAGCTGAAGTAGCTGGGGCAGGCTCAAGGTGTCGGACAGATTCCCCTCTTCACACAGGGAGATCTTGCAAGACACCCTTTGGGAATCACTGATTTAAAACCTGAAGCCTAAAGGAGCTCCTACCAGGTCACAAAACCATAATAAGTAAATAACCTTTGGACAAGGTTAGGTCCACATCTATGCCCTAGTTTTCCCCTAACATTTATAGCAGATGAGCCTTACACAAAATATGGAGAGGTGACTATAATGCTTCTTAAAGACAAGAAGTACAAAATATACTTGCAGTAGCTCTTTTTGGATTGGTATATTTCTGCATGCTAGTACACTCACCGCTTCAATTATATTTTTATTGGATGGTCCTTAATCTAGCTTCTTAGCTCATTATCCTGGCTCTGCAGTGCTAAGCAACTCTTCTGAAGTATTTCTTTCAAAAGAAGTTTCATTCTGCCCTCTACTGAATTCTTATAGAAATACACTTAATATACTGAACACGTCACAACCAAATCATTTTGCACTTCATTAATGTCCTGTCTCATCACATGCATTTCTTTCAAAACAGGCCTAAAGAATCTAGATTTTATATTAAAAAGGTAACTCTCAAACATTGTTAAAAAGATACCTGGCTGCAATTTCATAATGCAATATTTGAGAGCAGGGATGTCAAAGAGCTGGGCCCGCAAATCCCAATCACCTGGCCCACAGTGCTGCCCCAGGTCTCAAAGTGGGACTCATATGCTATATAAGTGATGCTGGACTGGGACTTGCACTGAACAATACCCATGTCAGCACCCACTGGACCAATCTGTGGGCCTGACTTGGAATGTGGATCAGCCCCACACCACTTGTCCAGTCCCTGGGGCCTGATTAATCTGACACCCCTGGTTTTAGACATACTTGCCACAACACAGCTTACAATGGGGGAAGGGAGAATCACAAACTCACGATTCAATTACCCATTACCAAAATTCACTGAAGGTGCTTCAGTGATGCTTACAATTAAATACTCAGAACTTCAGAAAAACTTTGAAGTCCTTTATAATGCTACATGGTTCAATTCAATACTAGCAGAGAACACTGTAGTACCAAAGAGCTGAAGCACTCATCTCTGATCGAATCCTTTTTTCTCATAGTACATCTACTTGAGATTAGCATTAGGAGGATTACAGCAGACTTGGCTTGTAGTTGTTTTATTGTTGAAGAAATTCACATCCAATATAAAGCTGCTATGCATACTAAAAATTAGGGGTTGATATTTGTTGTGAAGGGAAACTGGCACATACCAGGGCACAGAGGTATAGATAATAAAAGGCTGGAAAAAATTCATGTAAATCTGATGATCCAGACATGCATACACTCTGCCATTAACTAGCTAACTCCCCCATCCCCTCAACATTTATTGAGCTCTAGTTCTCCACAGTTTAGTTCATCTAGTTGTTGGAGGTACTGCTCTGCAGAAAAAGTGTTACTGCTACTAAGGTCTTGTCTATATAAAACTTTTGTTTTTACAAACTGAGGGAAGTGAACTGCCTTGCATCCACACACAAGTCCCTTTTTTGTATTTTTGGAGCCCTGTCTCACATTCAGCCATCTGCTTCAGAAGTGAAAAATCTATTCCAGAAACAGCTTTTTTGGTTTAACCTTAACGAGGGTCGATATACTGCATACCACTTCATTTGGACCAGCCTTCTAATGCTCTGGAGCTACTTTGACCATGCTTTTCCATCTACTACTCTCTAATCACAAAACAGGAGCATAATGCATCTCTCTGATGTATTGCCCTGACAGTCTGGGATACTGTGGAGGAGCAACTTCTCTTTACATTCATGATTTTTTTTTAGAAAAAAGTGTCTACCATTTCCTCCTGCCAGCTTTTAGACAGAAAATGTTGTTCTAAACAGAGTAAGAACCTCTCACAGCAGGCAAATATTGCCCAAATGAGCATACCACTGTCATTCTGCAACTATTCAGTGACCAGTTAAACGACTAATTTCTCTTGTTCAAGGATCCAGTAAAAGGCTTTATAAAAGACAAGCTTCCCAGAATGGCAGAAGGGATTACTGAAGTTCTATTTTGGCTATAGTAAACAGGGATAAGTTTCTAACAACACTGGCTTCTTGGACTTTTTAGATCACCTGCCTTTATTATGGAATATTCCAGTGATGACCAACCTTTCCGGGCTGTGGGCCACTCCCAGCATGTTGTGTCAGGCCCCAGCTGCCCCTGCATGCTGGATCAGGTCCCAGCCGACCCAATCCAGTGTATGGGGCCACATCATCTGGCTGCGGAGCCTGGAAATTTGGCGGTGGTGGAGTGGTGACAGCACTGATTACCACTCCTGCCAAACTTCTGGACCTGTGGGAAACCCGAGGGCCAGAGGACACTCCTCCACAGGCCGGATCTTGCCAGTGAGCTGGAGGTTGAGCACTACTGGAATATTTCAGGGGGGGGGGGGGGGAGGGTTTT
>NW_017728992.1:86401122-86411717 GCF_001723915.1 Gavialis gangeticus | reverse complement strand
CAGCACTGATTACCACTCCTGCCAAACTTCTGGACCTGTGGGAAACCCGAGGGCCAGAGGACACTCCTCCACAGGCCGGATCTTGCCAGTGAGCTGGAGGTTGAGCACTACTGGAATATTTCAGGGGGGGGGGGGGAGAAGGTTTTCAGTAACAGAAATACTCCCTTTTTCTGATAAACCTGCAGTCTGGTGTGAGGGACAAATAGACACATGGGCTCCCCAAAGCCTCAAAAGTTGGGACCTTCAATTGTTCAGGTCCATCAAATAAGCTCCAGTGCATTGCCAAGTCTTGGAACCTGGCTCAACAGTGCCTGAACAAAAGCAGATTACACCTTTCATACACCAGTACTGACGGGTAGCAACCAGAGCGTAGAGGATGACAGAAGACTTCCCATGCGGAAGGGAAGGCTCTTGTTGGCGTTCTTACTGCAGCTCCAGGACAAGCTCTGCATAATCTCCAGAAAAGTGTTTTTTGTCATCATGAAGTTCTGCCACCACCACAGGCCAAGGATAACATCACTATGCTTTCCTTTCCCATCAGCCAGTTTGAACTGGCACAGCCCAGAAATGATATTCTACTGAAGCCAGGAAAATGCCTTGAATGAGTGAAATGCTGAGTTTTATCCTCCTCCATATGCACTACTGCAGCACTGTGATAGCTGTTTCCCAAAACTATCCAAAGCTGGTGGCATGACTGGTACACACAGAATACTCTGCATTGTAATGATGTATCCTAGAACAGTAGTTCCCAACCTTTTTAGACCACAGACCAGAAGTGACCACGGATCGGCAAACACCCCCTTTCTTACACTCAGTATAAAAAAAGGTTGGCTTCCGGTCTGCAGCAGGCCAGTCACTTCCAGACTTCCGGTCCAGCAGCCAATCCTCCTTCTCTGGTACTGGGCCACAGCCCAGGGGTTGGGAACCTCTGTCCTAGAAGAGTTCCAGCAGACATCCCACAATGCACTATAAGAAAGGCTCTCTAAACTTCAAGAACTAACAACAGAATACAGCACTGAGGGATACCTGCCAAAAGTACTGTGCAACTGTTACAAGAAAGAGAACCCCCCAGAGAGATAATGGCCATCCCTGGGGCAGGACCCTGTTACAAGAGGATTGTCTTAAATCTTGGATTTGGTTAAATACAGTGCTCTTTACTGCCTTCTGTTGTGGCTATCACAATAGTTTTTCAAGAAGGGAACCCACAAGGAAGAAATACAACACTTTTATCCTGGCCCCGTCCTTTGGTTTTTACTGAAAACAACTGTTCCTCCCCTGCTCCCCACTTTCCTTGGTTTCTCCCTATATTTGGCAAAATAAGGAAGAGTATCAGATAAACTGGACCAGCATGCAGATTCAGGAAGATAACAAAGCATCAGTTAATTTTCAATGGATGCAACTATAATAGCTAAAACTGAATTTTATTTAAATTGCCTATTAACTGCATAGATTTGATCACATCCTCAGGAGAGGTGATGGCAAGCAGGAAAGAATATTAAAACCTAAATTCACCAATCCCACCTTTCTTTAAACAAAAGGAGAAAAGGGCAAAGTGATGTGGATAGGACTTACAGACATTAAAACTTTGGCAACTTTTAAATATATGACATGTCATAACTTAACCAGCAGCCATGCAAAGAATAAAGCAGGATGGTGTGTTCTTTTTTGGGAAAAAGAAACTCATCACCCAAGTTGCATACACAAGCTGAGCATTGTATGCTTGTCCTACGAGAGTGATCCTGTACCAAAAGTTCACTGTGCCACTGTAAAATCTTGTGACCAAACCACTGTATCCTCAAAGCATGTTTCTTTCCAGGAGGTGAGATCGGAAAAAAAAAGGCAAGTTCTTCTGTGCAGAATCGGTCTGCTCCAGATAACAGATACCATTCAGGGAAGAAGGTAAAAAATGTTTTCTAAACCTGAATAACTGAGAAATCTACTTCTTACATCTATAAATCTTAATTCAAAACAGTCAGCTTACTTATATGTCTTGCTGTCAGTATGTGCCAGTCAAACAGCTAAAAGGTTTCAGGATTTTTTTCCATATCGTCCATTTTCAGATGTGTATAAAACTGGTGGAAGTTTATATTTAAATAAAATATTCCAGAAACTCTGTCATCTTTTATAATTTGCCCTCAAGCATCTGATTGTATGAACCAAGTTCTGTTGCTTTTTCTGACAGTCTTAAAGGCTACAAAAGCTTTACAGAATTGGATGGGATTACTTCTGAGAGCTGGAGATCACTACAGCTCTGTCCCTTCTGTATATATTTGTTTATATAACAACTGTTCCTCGTGGCCAAGGTCAGTCGTTGGGCAAGATCAAATGGCAGAACTATGGAATGACAAGTACATGGACCAAGTAGCATTTTCCCTTCTGAGGCTGGACTAAATGCATAGGATCTCAAGCACTTAACAATACTAGTTTGCTTTAGCTTTACAAAAAAGTGTCAGTTCTGGACAGTTCATTCTGTAAAAATCTGAACTGAGTTCTAGTGTTGGGTTGTGTCTTGGCTATAAGAGTTAAGGATAGTGAAATCAGAAGAATGAAGGAAAAAGCTGGGGATGGGAGATTCAGGGAAAGGGAAGGAAAGAGGAACTGTAGAGTGCATTTCCAGACAGTATCAGCATTGCAGCAGCCTCTAAAGGCCCAAACAAGGTCAAGCCCCATTTACAAGGCACTATTACTCACACATAGAAAGAGCCAATGAATTACTTTCAGTCTAAACAACAGAAAAAAGAAGACATTTTATCAATATCACCTGATGAAAGTCTGAGGCTGACACATACTGGAAGCCTGACTGACTCAATTCAGAACACAAAGGCAGCACTGGAGAGCAACAGAGATGTACAGAAATAATATCAAGATCAATGAAGCCAGGAAAATGCCATCATGGTGAACTATGAAAATTCTAGTTTAATACTTTCTTGACTGGTTCAACCACTTTAGGTGAATAATAGCCCTAGAACTTTTGTGAAGTACAATACACATTTCAAGGGGTATGTCTACACGTGCACATGAATGCGACGAATAAGCTGTCGCTTATCATGCCAGAGTTTATTGACCCCAGGCACCGTATTCGTGTGTGTGCTCAGAACTGCAGCATGTTGAGCTGGGTTGGAACAGCCTGCCAGCCCGGGGCTCCCCTGACCTGATTCAACATGCTGCAGAGGTGCTGGCTGGAGCATGAGGGTGCTCCAGGGTGGGGCTAGCCAGCAGGCAGCCCCCACACTGAAGTACCCTTGTGCCTTAGCCAGCCCCATCAGTGTCTACATGTGTGCTGCTGCGGAATTTATTAATTTACTCCAGCCTAACAGCTCTGCATGTGCAGATGCCAAGAGATCAGGGTGGATCAAAATCAATGATTAAAAATAAAAAAGAAATAAAAAAAATCCGATTTTTTAAATTTAAATTGGATTTTTTTTTAAATCATCAATAAAATACTAAATTTCTCTAGTTTAAAAAATAACAGTTGCAATTAAATCTCATCACAAACTTGTTAAACCTACACTTAGTCTCATAAAAATGAATTAACGGCTCTGTCACACATGCACACGTTGAGTTATCTATCAGTCAAACATGGGCATTCATTTCAGTTTTTCATCTCGTGAAAATGGCTATAGTCTGTCTGTCCAGCCTAACAACCAGCTCTTGCTTCTTGAAAATTCTGGGATTTCAGATTTCAGTTTCTGTTTTTCAGCAGACTAAAGTCACATGTGCAAAGACACAGGCTGGATAGGATTGTTGTTGTTCTGTGCTTGTGTGATGGTGGAGCTGGACCAAGCAAGGCAGAGGAGTTGGTTAAGACACTGTCACAAAGACAGACAGACAATATAGGAAAGGACAGAGGCAGAGTAGAAAGGAACAGTGGAGTGGACTGGAAAGAAAAAGGGAAGACATTATTCAGTAGTACACACAGCTTCCTGTATTCCCCTACACTTTTGCCACAGAAAAACTGTCATGGCTTCTGGGTGCAAGGGAGACCTTACCTGGGAATATTTTGAAGAATGAATAAATGAATGGGAATTCTGGGAATATTGTGAATGCATGAATAAAATTACAGTGGGAGTAGGGACAGCGTACTTTTAGTGTTGTGATGACTTGTCTGTTAGAGTTAATAAAATTTGAAAATTAAAGAAAAAAGAGTTTAAGGACAGAAGTTGTAAAATGCTATATCGAGTTGTAAATTAACATGTTTTAGTGATCAGATTTGCACCATTGTTTAAGAAATATGTTAAGTACCAGTGGGAAACTTGATTTAAGTCAGGGTTTTCTCTTGGTGATTTAAATAACGATTTAAATCAATCCACCCTGCAAGAAATATACTGTGGAGCTAATCAGTTTACTCCACAGTAAGCATCTCATGTAGATATGCCCAAGCAGACTTATTAAGCTTGATCCAACGGGTGCGAGAACAAAGAGAAAGGACTAACCTTTGTAACAGTTCCCCTCATTGTTAATCTTTCCCCTCCACTACATCCTAGTAAGAGTTTAGTACCCGAAACCCGCTAGGTGTTCTTACTTCTCCCTTTCTTTGTAATAGGAACATAATTTGGATTCAAAATAAGTTTCAAATACATGAAAACTATTAATACTATGTTTCTTTTTCCAATCAATAGAAATGCTGCCAAACAATTACTTATAAATCTAAGCTTTAAATTTTTGAACAGTTCATAACAGGCATGCCACAAGTTAGCCCCATATTGTCCTCAAGTGCCACTCTGATCCCTTTTCTTTACCTGGTCTGCTGCTCAGGTTTCTGCTACCTGCACAAGCTGTTGCTCTGCTTTCTGCCCTGTACTCCCTGCATACTCTGACGCTCTGCTTTCTATTCCCTACCCTATCAGCCACTGTGCTGCCTGTCCCCTCCCCAATCTGCCACATGCCACACACAGGATACCAATACCACTTGTGGCCACCCCTGCCTTAGATCATGGTCTCACTCATGTTGACTTTTCCCGTGGAGTTCCTTGAAAAGGGGATCTATTACCTGAAAAAAACCTGCAAGTTCCTGATTATTTGCTTTTTCTGTTATGAAATATTGAAGATGAACTCAGGTCTCCTGGAGAACTCCTACTGGAGTGTCCACACAGTATAATTTAGTTTTACTAGATTTACTTACTCCTTTAAGTAAAGTCACTCAGTATTAAGTTGTATAAGTCACTGGTAGAAGCAAGCTGAACCTTCTCATCAGACTGTTTCAGTTTTGATCAACTTAATACAAATATTACATACGCAGCCAATGATTTATTGCATTTTTAAGTTTGCCTTCTTTGCTTCACTTCCTGACTGTTCTGAGGGGTAATGTGAACCACCAGGACACTGTTTAAAAAGGCAAAATTCTATGCAAATGCTCAAAAAGTTTAAGTAGTAAATTGAAGCCCATTATTTAATACAAGATCTTAAGGAAGTCCACGTCTTAGAAACACAAAATTTAATTTCCACGTGACATACTGCAGAAATAAACAAAGCCACGTCAATATATCTGGAAAAGAAAGGGACTCAAAATTGCACAGGTCCTTTCTAGAAAAAAACAATCTGTTCTTACTTTTTGCCACAGTCCATCAGATAGATTTCTAGAGGGCAACAGTAATTACTACAGTAATCCACCCCTCAGGCACCTTACTTTTGTCTGAATTTGCCTTCTCAGACTAGGCTACCCATGCCTATCTCCCAGGATCTACTTACTGCCATCATCAACAGAGATTTCTTCAGGCAGTGGTTTTCAACCAGTGCTCTGCAGACTATGTCTAAGGGGTCCATGAAAGATGACTATAATCAATCAAAAGTGTATGAACACCCGTGCTTACAATTCAAAGGATTCCACACCTCCATTTGAAATTTCCAAAGGGGTACTCACTTCCATTAAAAAATTTTTAGCGGTTCACAAATGAAAAAGGTTGAAAACCACTGTCTTAAGGCAGCGTTTCCTAAACTGTGGGGAGTGGGTGAACCACAGAAGCAATCTGCAGTTCCACTACAGTAAAGTTGGACATTCCTGCACTGATGCTATTTCCCCTCATTTGGGGGGTGGGGGGGTGGAGGGAGCACGAGTGCTCAACTTTCCTTCAGTGGGGCATAAACCCACAAGGTCTGCAAAACTCCATCCTCAGTATTTTCCTTGAAGAACTAATTTTGGTAAACAATTTGGAGAAATTCTTTAACACTCAGGAATTTTCTTACTGCATAGAAAACTTATGGCTTTGGTAAGTAATGACTTCAGCTGGGAAGTTCTTAGTAAATAGGATATTTGGACTTGTAGGACATGCAATATTTATCTGCTCCTTTCCAAATTCATTTTTCTCATTCACAGCAAGTGAAGCCTACTGAAAGCACCTCAAGCCTGAATGCAGTTGCTCATTATGTTATTTTTTTTCGCTTAGCTGGAAACCAACTTCAGCAGCATGTCAAAGGATGCAAGCCACCCTGTCAATCAGAGTTTCTCTCTTAGAAAAGCTCTGGTGCCGAGGACCTGGCTGAACTGAAGATGATCAAAATACTCTGTTTCGAGAATAATACCTTGGTCTCTTAGAGACTGCATTTGGTCAAGTGGGAGAAGTGTGTAACTTTCTTTGTAGTTATTAGTAAGTTGTGTAAAATTCAAATTAGGGGTGTATCGATAAAGATTTTCTTGGCCGATATAGATAGCCAATTATTAACCAAACCGTATTGGCCAATGCCGATCCAATAATCGATATTTAGAAGTAACGAAAGGCACTTTAAAACACTGACATATATAAACCTTTTCTTTTTGGCACGCGCCAGCAGCCTATGTCTCGTGCATTACCGTCCCTGCTCTTAAAAATTGTGGTGGGGATGCCTGAACTAAAGCTTGTCAAATAAGCTTTAGTTCAAGCACCCCTGCCACCATTTTTAAGTGCAGGGATGCTGATACATGAGACACTGTGGCACTTTAATTACAGCAACTGTTGGAGCGTGTAACAGTGCCTGTGCCAGTTGCAGCATGTGGGGCTAGCCTAGCAATGCCCGTGACTGGCTGTGCAGAGCCCTTCAGTTCCTGATCTTCTGCATGATGCCCTTGAACCCTAGCCTGCAGGCAGCTGCCTGACCCTGCCCACCAGGGCTGAGGGGGAAGGTGTGAGCCTTCCTGGCTGCCCAGTGCCGGGGAGTCTCTGGGCCAGGCTCCCTGGCTCTCTTCCCTCTGCCCAGGGTAGGGCCATGGGACCATTTCAGGCCTGGGGCCACTCCTCCCCTGTAGCTAGGCTCCAGGTCCTGAGAGCTGGATTCCAGCAGGGTATGGACCTCTTCCCCTCCTGGTCCTCCAGCTGCCAGGGGCAGGACAATCCCCCGTGCCCTACAGGGGAGGCTGAACAGACCCTGCCTTGGGAAGGTCAGGATCTGGGTGGGCAGAGTTGTCAAGGGAGGACCTTGCTGCATGCAGCAGGGGTGGGGAGAGCAGCTGCCTCAGCCCCTGCCAGGCTCTGTCTCCAGCTCTGGGGCACAGACCCCTGGGCACTGTGGGCTGAAGTATGCTGGGCTCCACCCACCCCTCCCTGCCCTAATCATGTCTCTGTAGCACTTGCTGCCTTTTACAGCACCCACCCCAGCCCTAGCCTGCAGTCCACATGACTCCAGCACTTGGGATACTGCACCAGCTACTCTGCTCTGCTCCGCTCCAGTCCAGCAAGGGGATGTCAGCGAGGATGGAAAATGGATTGGGTCCTCTGTGATCAAGGCCACCCCAGCTTGCAGGATGTGACCCAGGTATCTAGGGTCCCGGCCAGAAGGCATAATTCTTGGTAAACATTATCGGCTACAATGGCCAAATAAAGCCGATAATGTCATTTCCCTTTTATCAGTGCTTATCCAATAGGCAACCAATATATCAGTGCGCCTCTAGTTCAAAAAAATGTGGATTTTTGCTTTAGGCTTCTCTAATCCTTGTATGTGTCCCCAAAGGTTCTTCTATCAGAAAAATAATGAGAATGGAAGGTATAGGATTTATTTTGTTTGCTTTCCCTAGCAAGGGTATAGTGATACAAAATGAAGCTGTAACAAAGCAAGTTGCTGATGGCTTTTCCTTAACAGGTTTCTTAACCCTGTGAACATATGTGGCTACTTCTCATGTAGTTTGCTTTTTGCATTCAACTTGCTCTAACTGGTGTAGTCCCTGGCAACCCTACCAAGAGCACTTGTTTCTTTACTTAATATGTTGAAGAACTTCCCCTAACTTGTTCAGTTTCCTACAGAGCTAGCTGTAAACATGTAATGTAGCATTAGTAACCCTATATAGAGTCTAATTTGGTCTCTACAGATCTCCATTCTGGCTCCGTTTTAACTTTTGTTGGAACTGCAGCCATCGGAGTCTCAGCATAAATTTTTAATATGAGGTTCTGATCATTTAGATTTGTGTTTGCCAGCTTCCATAGCTTTTTCCTTATTCCCTTATTAAAATGCATTAAAATCCTTAACTCTGCTTATGTCAAATTTGGTTTGACTACTCTTTTCACTTTTGTCTCTCCCTTACTGAATCAGCATTATGTAATAGTCTCCTATATGCTGTCACCATACAAATCATATTGCTTTCCCTTTATGGTTCCCTGCATTCTCACTTGTGCTTGAGAAGAGTAAAGTTGGGTAAAGCTGAAGCTGTATTCATCAATCTGTCTCTCTTATGCCAGTAACTGTGCTGCAGTTTATTTTGTTAACGTTTAGTACCTATGGTATACAGCAAGACTGAACTGCAGTAATGAAACTTGGAACTGTTTTCCCTGTCTCTTAGCACCTCTCATGCTAGTTGTTTCATATATAATGTTCTGTCTGCCTAGGAAATGGCCAAAAGCCCCTTTCAATTTACTGAATTTTTCTTTTCCACCTCAGTGAAGTGGAACACAAGACAGCACTAAAATCACCCATAATAATATAACAGCATTTACCTGTACTTTCCCTATTATACCAGAAGCCATCAGTACTGCCCAAATCTATGGATCCAGGGAAAACAGTTGCATGACTTACCATCAACTTTTCTTAGCATAATCCATACTGTGGATTCCAATGCTGCACACCAAGACCTTTCTGATGCAGTTTTCACAGGTCTCCCTGTGGACTTCTCACTTTCCCCTATGTGTTATACCCTGTGGCAGTCTGACGATGTCCAATTAGTGTACAAGGTGCAAATCTACCCTGTCTTCTCCTTAAAGATAGCCATGGTTTATGCTGCAAGGAGAGAACTTTCCTTCTTGCAAGCTTCCCCACCTTTTCCCTGCAAAACATGCTGGTCCTTTCCAATAACTGTGGAGGTCCAGGAATGCTTTAACTGCAGCACAAACTGGGCTGACACTGATTTTTGCCATATGGGAGCCCATTTTGATTCTCTTTCCCTTCTTGGAATCCAAAACATTTTGATTAAAAGCTGAGCTGGAGGCTGTTAGGAGAAAGAAAATGAAGCAACTCACTAATGAGAAGATCCATGCATCTGATCTTTGAAAAATGTGCAGAAAACAGGGGGTCCTTTGTTCTATCACTTTGCACCCCGAGAAGGAAAAGAAACCTAAAAATGAAATGTTCACTTCTTGCTGTGAACAAGCTGCTGGATTAGAATTAAATCTGTCCCTGCAACCTCAAGCACTCCTCGTACAGGTGGCATTATGCTGGTAATAAAAGCACATAGACCACGACTTTTACTGTCATAATTACATCAGAAAAAACAGTTATCCCCATAAAAATGTTAATAATTCATGCATACCAGGCCTGAGCATTAAGGAAGTCTCTCTCTCAAGGACAAGCCCAGAAAGCAAGCCAAGAAGATGACTCCTACCCAAACAGGCTGGCTCACACGTTATTTAGCTAGCTAGATTCCTGCCCCCCCCCACCTTTTTGAGGTTTCCACCTTGTACTGGAGGAAGAATTAAGTCTCTGGTTCTCCAGTGAGCCAAAACAAGAGCATGTGGCACTTGTTAAAGCAGTGGTGGGCAACCTGCAGCCTATGTGGTACAGAGCAGATCAACAGCAGGAAGCAACACAGTGGCAGAGGGCAGGAAAGCAGAAGGCAGAAAGACAGTAGGAGGGAACACAGGGAAGGAAACAGAAAGCAGAGCAGACTAGGTAGCAGTGGCATCCAGCAGGGTGCAGGGCTAGCTTGCAGCATGCCTTTCATAAAGGTTACCCCCACCTTGTTAAGAGTATTACCAGTCATCAGTATTACCAATAAAACAATGCAGGAGGGGAGAAAGGAGAGCTCAGGGGAATAGTATAAGGGAGGAGAAGGATTTCATGAAAGGATGCAAGGATAAGGGATATTTTCACTGCAATTAACTCTGGCCACTAGTATTTAGGTCTGGGTACCCAGGTTAACCAGGCACAGGTGAGAACAGCCCCACCACGAAGACATATAAGGTTTTTACTTGCTTTATGCTGTACATGCGTTCCTGGAAAACACAAATAACTTGAATTCGTATAAAGGGAATCAATGCAACAAATAGGGATACATTTCAAGAACTCAACTATACTGACCCCCAGACCCATTTCTACCACTTTTACAAGACAATTTTGGTATTCACCAACAGCAGACAGTACACACAGCACAGAGCACTATCATAATAGGGATGGCAACTACAGAAACACGTGTTGCAGAT
>NW_017728992.1:86395696-86396122 GCF_001723915.1 Gavialis gangeticus | reverse complement strand
AGCACAGAGCACTATCATAATAGGGATGGCAACTACAGAAACACGTGTTGCAGATAACAGGTGAGGAGCACAGATCCACACAGGAGACTATATTTTAGTGTGCGTCACTCCCACAATGCACCGCACAAAGCAGCTAACTGCAGGCTTCCACCACAACAATTGCATAAGAGTGAGTTTACCTGGCACATAAAGAATTTTTGGTATAAAAAGTGTCATTGCATAAAATAAAGCAAGTTAGCACATACAGAACCCACATAAAGCGAGGGAAACCTGTATTCAAATGACTATGACCACATTGGTGCAGAGTTCTCCCCTTCAGCATTCACAAAATGACCCTGACTCACGTGAGCCACTAGGACATTTGGGGATGCACTCAGAGGTACAGTAGGCTGGGACACTAGGATTCTATCTTAGAAAGCTGCTGGG
>NW_017728992.1:86394155-86395685 GCF_001723915.1 Gavialis gangeticus | reverse complement strand
TCTATCTTAGAAAGCTGCAGGGTTGGGGGAAACATGGCCACTCTGCTGTGGACAGGCAGGCCTTTGGAGCACTGGTACTGCTCAGTGGTTGAGCTCGCACCCATGCTGCAAAATGGGAAGGTCATCAGGCTGAGCAGAGACAGCAATGAGGCTCCTGCCTTCAATCTGATCCTTAGACATGACACATCCCCTCATTACTGCTAGCAGATGACGAAGAAATTCCCACAGACCAACTTGGGCAGTTGGCATAAGGGGCCCTGTCGTATTCAGTTTTAGCTGCCGCTTCTGCTGTGGCTCTGGGGAAATGAGAAGGGGCAGATAAGGCAAGACGGCGCAGGACGAAAATTCCCCAAAATCTCAACCGGGCCCAGCAGGGACCAGGCAGGAAGAAAGCCAGAGGCAGATTTTGTTTCAAGCTGGAGGCTCCCCACCTGAGAAAAGGCAGGAGCTAAAAGGAGGTTAAACTGCCAACTTACCAGAGTTACCAGAACAAAGGCTTCTGCGAAACGTTGCCTCCCACCAGCGTTACCTGGCGTACGACAATCACCATATTTGTACGATCGTTTCAACCCTTGTACGACATATGATCAAGAACAGTAAAAGTGTTCAAAACGTGCTCGTTTTTGAGGCCACTTACTGATGCAGCACATGCAAAACTCAAGTCGCTGTTAGAGTCTTAACTGACTTTGGGGTTTGCCGTCAGCACTATAATAGAGAAATGCTTCAACTTGGATGCCCCAGGTCTCTCTCACTCGCAAGTTACAGCGAGCAACGGAAAATAAAGAAGATTTATTTGCACGTTTCTTTCTCAGCCTACTGTAGTTTTCCAGCAAACAGGATCATTTGGAGCTTCCAATACGATCCTTTCACACTGAAGACCTGGCCGCGCGGCCTCCCGCACGGGGCTCGCCCCAGGAAGGAGCCTTTCCCCCTTCCTCAGGGGCATGCGGGGAAGGCCCAGAGAGAGGCGGGGAAGAGAGCGAGCGCGCGGGGCCGGGCTGCTGCCTCCCGCGCTACGAGAAGGAGCAAGTGGGCTGCGGGTTGGGCCCGGCGCCCGCGGGACTCCCGCCAGACCCCGCCACAGGCCCTGGCCAAGGAGACGGGAGGGGAGCCGCTGCAGTCGGTACCTGCTGGAGACGCCGTCGTTCCTGCCCGAGCTCCCACGCGAACCGCCCCGCCCCGCCCCAGGGGAACGTGCGCCAACGCCAGCCAGCCCCACCCCACCCCGCCCCAGGGGAACTTGCGCCAACGCCAGCCAACCCCGCCCCCAGCCACCCGCACTGCGCATGCCCCGCGCAAGGCTTCCTGGTAGTCCGGCGTGCGGCCGGGGTCCTCCTTCTCCTTCGCATACCTCCCATTGGTCCCTGCTCCCCACCGGTGGTGACGTTTGCAACGTGCGCATTCGGCGCGCGTCACTTCCGCAAACAGAATGTCGGTAGAGCCCGCTCGGTGAGCGCAGTGCGGGGCAGCTCCGCTCGGGCCAATCGGAGGGCTGGATGGGGGCGAGGCGGCCCCTCGGGGCCGGGCCGT
>NW_017728992.1:86373012-86389155 GCF_001723915.1 Gavialis gangeticus | reverse complement strand
CCCGCACTGCGCATGCCCCGCGCAAGGCTTCCTGGTAGTCCGGCGTGCGGCCGGGGTCCTCCTTCTCCTTCGCATACCTCCCATTGGTCCCTGCTCCCCACCGGTGGTGACGTTTGCAACGTGCGCATTCGGCGCGCGTCACTTCCGCAAACAGAATGTCGGTAGAGCCCGCTCGGTGAGCGCAGTGCGGGGCAGCTCCGCTCGGGCCAATCGGAGGGCTGGATGGGGGCGAGGCGGCCCCTCGGGGCCGGGCCGTTAGCAGCGGCGCGGGTGGTCGAGGGGCGGGGCTGAGGCTGCCGTTCCTGCGCGCCACGGGGGGAGCGCGAGCGCGGCGGCGGCCCCGGCAGAGGTTGGGGGAGGGGAGCGGGGTTGATGCCGATACTCTGTCGCAGCCGCTCTGGAGGGCCTCTTCTGCGGCTGCGCAAGGGGGAAGGGGAAGAGTTGGACTGCCCCTCACCCACTAGACCCATCGTGACGTCACAAAGTCAGCCCCCACCCCGCCGCGTGGGACTGTGGGGCCGCCCCTCCCGTGGCCCCTCCCCATTGCACAACAATGAGGGGTGGGGGTTGTGTCCTCACTGGGCTGCCCTGTGCTGGCCTCAGGCTCCCCAGCTTCTTGCCTGCAGACCCTCTGGAGGTCTGGTGCAGCCAGCACTACCCTATGGTGAGCGAGCAGCGAACCTCGCAGAAGCTTATGCGTCCCTTGTGCGGTTTGTGGGCAAGGTGCGCATCTCGGCTGGAGCCAGAGCCTGGCAAGGGGTCCTCAGTGAAGTCTGAGTTGTGCCCCCACCCCCAGTGTCGTCCATCCACTAGTCAGGCCCACGGCACTTGCCTCATAGGGGTGAGGGGCAGACTCGGTTCCCAAGGTGCCCTCTCCCGCTCAGTACCCCTTCGCTTTGCTTCCTTGCTCTGTGAGGTAGAGATGCCCCATGGATTTCCACACCCTGACCACAGGCGTTTGGAGCCAGGCAGGATGTGGCTGGGGGCCATCGTAGGATTCCGGGGGCATGGGGGAGCTGGGACGCAGCACAGCAGGGGTTACTGTACAGAGGCACAGCCCTACCCGTGCCCTTCAGTACGTTCCAGAAATGAAGCAGAGGAGCTGGTATAAAGGGTATCTGTTCTTAGCTTTTCTACGGTAGGTACACGGCTTTGTTCTGGGATTTGGAATTTGCCTCAGTGAGAGTGAGTAGACAAGGTATGCTTCATTACAGCACTTTCATGTGTAGCACAGAGGCAGACTATGTAAGGATTGCCATTTACTGGGTTGGACCATAAGTCCTTCTTGTCTAGTATTGTGTGTCACACAGTGACAGAGAGTGAACTGGCATAAACTGGGTTTTTTTCCCCCCCCCTGCTATTTCTCTCTCACTTGCAGCCTCTAGCATTTGAGGTCCAGGAAGCTCTAATTTGGAGGCTGTAACCCTAACTCCCATGCTCAATAGCTACAGATTCCCCTTTCTCCAAGAATTTGTCCAATCTCTTTTTGAATCTAGCCTAACTGTTAGGTTCCACAGCATCTGGTGGCAACGAGTTCTACACTTTAATTACACACTGTGTGAAAATTAACTTCCTTTTGGGCACCTTAAACGTGTTCCCTATTAGTTTCATTTTATGACCCCTAGTTCTTGCATTGTGAGACAGTAAATAATAAATCCCTATTTATTTTCACTTTGCTATTTAGTATGTTGTAAACCCTTGGGTCCTGTCCCCCGCACCTCCCCCCCCCCCATCTCTTTCCTAAACTGAATAGGCCTAGCCTCTTTTGTTTGTCCTCATGGAGAAGCCCCTCTATATCATCCTTCTTGCCCTTCTCCAAATTTTCTCTGATTCTATTTTTTTGAGGTGCAGGGACCAGAACCAGGCACGGTATTCAGAGTATAGACATGCCATGGATTTATCAAGGCTCATAATGATAAACATACCCTTAATCATAACTGAAAAGGGAGCTGTCTGAGCTGTACCATTACCAGTCCTAGTTAGGAGTGCGCACCTCTCTTTTTAAAGAGATGAAACAGGAAGAAGACTGATTAGTGAAAGAATGAGCTACAGTCAGCTACTATGCCAGCCGTGGATCTTTCTCACAATTTGTTTTTAAAATTCTATTTTCATATTTTACTTAATGTATTTTATTTTATTTTCTTGTACATGCATGCACCCATTGTCTAAGATTCAGCTGCTATACATTGTGGGCAGGGGGTTGGACTTGATGATCTTGCAAGGTCTCTTCCAGCCCTAATGTCTATGGAATCTATGGAGTGTGTGGTATAAGTGAGAAAATATGGTAATAGCAGTTTCTGCCTCTGCATGGGGCAAGTAAAAGTAACACTGCACAAGAGACATCACAGTGAAGTACAGAGGGGTTCCCTAGCTTCTCTTCATGGATGCTTTCTCTTTCCCCTGGCAGAGGCTAATGCTGCAGAAGCTGCTGTTTACACTGAGAACAGAGGTCTTCTGATGTCTCATTTGTGGTGTCTTAATGTTTTTTTAAGGTGCTGCAACTGCTGAGCAAAAAGACGACTTTACCCTTTGTTGTGACACGACTGGGAAATCAGTGGTGCAGCAAAGGGTGGTAATATATTCTGCTGCTTTATTGCGACAGATGTTTATTACCTTTGTGGCACTTTCTCTGCTGAGCCTGCTGGTGCTAGCTGGGTGTAGAAAACCTTATTTCCCTACTGCCACCAACCCACGCCATGTTTCTGGGGCAGTGGGGAAAAAAGTGCTTTGCTGTTCAGTCAGCTCTCTGGGTGATGATATCAAGGGTAGAACAAGGGGTGATGTGTGCTTTGCCCAGTCACCCATATCACAGCACAGCTGATCCTCTTCTTTTGGCGATGTCTATTTCTAGCCTTGGTTGCTGCTGCCTATCAGTATCTTCAGAGAAAGATCTTTTCCTTCATTCTGCCTTTCTGAAACAAGGTGCTGTATCTTATTTGGGAACGTGTTATATGTGCGAAATAGTCCTTCTGTTGATGAAAAACTCATGTGCAAGATAACTGTACAGGACAGACAGTAAAGAAACGTGTAATAGAAGGGTATTCACAAAAATGAACCAGAGAATAGCAGCTCACGTAAATTAAGCTTTTGCTGTAAAGTATTACTTGATTGAACATGTTACTTTTTATCTCCTACTCTTATCATATGTGATGTTTAGACTATAAATTGTCTGTAGCAAACAACTATTTTTAACTTTCTTTTACAGCACTTAAATGATGAAACACTTAAGATATTACTGTAATAAGTGTCTGTGGTATGTTGAAAGTAATATCTTTCCTTTGATTTACAGAATTTTTGTATGGAAAAAAAAAACATTGGTTGCTTTTAACTAAAGGGACAAGAGGAATAAAATCTAACAAAGATGGCTGATTTAACCAGGGTTGCAGAACAAGATTTAATGAAGAGCTCAGTTGAAGAAGCAGATAAACCAGCTTTGGTGGCAGAGCCTTCTGCCAATTTGGATGATGATAGTTCAAGTTCAGGTAGAGGGTGTTTTGCTGAAAAAGAAAAGGAAGATACTGGTGGTCATCAGCCCAAGGTTTCAAGAAAAAGAAAACGTGAATCTGAAGATGATTCTAGAAAAGTAGTAAGTATTATCGATTTTGAGTTGTATATGAACAGTAGGTGAGGATTCAAATCTTTTTTATTTTTTTTTTTCAAAACCTGGGTTTAATAAGATATGTCATAGTAATATAATCTCATAAACCACCAGATGGAAACATTAATTGTGTACATCTTTCAAACACTAGTTGCAGATGCTACTTTGGAACTAAAGGAAGGGAAAGAAAGATGATAGAATGTAACTCTAAAATTTCTGAGATCTTGGAATATCCCAGGGCTGAAAACAAGTGCTGTGATAGAACATACATTTCTTGTGATTCTTAAAATGTCCACATTTAAAATAACTAGTTCTTCAATCTAGCAAAAGTTTAGGATTTTTGTTTTCCTGATATTGATCCAGATCTGTCGACAGTAAGCCCTGGGCCTTTGTACAATATGATTTTTTTTGTGTGTTAAGTCATCCTACATGGTAGTATGGTATCTTGCACTTATTGTAATAACAGTGTCTTACATTTTTATCAAATGTACTTTCTAAGCCACTTTGGTATGATTAGTAAAGGATGTGGTGGCAGAGTGGTTAAGGTATCTTGCAGTGGATCCATAGAAATGAGCTCAAGTCATGTGCTTGACTTTTGCTGAATGCTGTCTCTTATTGACTGAACTGTATATGAGCTGGGGAATCATAGGTGGCTGGAATGTGATCACTTCCCTGTGTATCATGGACTTTGCCATACTAGCCTGGTGGGTCACTACACTTTGATCTTGGGATGATGATCATCATGGGAGAGTGCTGGAGGATTTACAAGCCTGTCTAGACATGTGATATTTTAGTATTACAGTAAAAGCCCTGGGAATGGGGGATGCTGGATAACAAAATATGCTGGTTAATTGAGTGGCTCTTGCTGCTGCTTCTCCTGCCGCGTCTGGGGTGTCCCTCCACCCTTCCCACGGCCCCTGCGGAACAGGGACGTGGGCCCCATACAGCCTGTTAGGCCCCCGGGCCATGGGGGCAGCGCAGGCTGCTTTGCCCTGGGCCATGGGGCTCAGAGAAACCAGAAATGCCACGGTGGGCACTTCTAGTTTCACTTTATCTTACAAGCCAGCATGCCGGTTAGTAGAGCATCCCAGTTTGTAAGATGCTGGTTAACAGAACTTTTACTGTACTTAAGATAATGTGTGAGAAGAAAATAAAATACTTAACTAAATAGGAAAATGGAATCTCTTTTGGGACTGTCACTCAGTCTGTGTGCGCACAGTAATTTGCACAGTAGGGCATGCTGTAGTTAGGGTCTTCAGATGTGTTCAGCCCTAATTTAAGGAACTCAGTGTTTTCCATCTTGAGAGAGTGCCTGTCTTCCCTCTTACAGTCCTTTGTTCAGATTTTGTCTTGTGTATTAAATTTTGGCTAATATGATATGATAATAGGTAGCATGATCTCATTAATGTTGTTTCAGCTAAAAGAACTACAGTATTGGTAAGTAAGACCTTGTATCATAATTAAGGAGGATTTTCTATATTCAGTAGGATCAAGTAGATTATTTTCTAGGGTTAATCAACAAAATTGCCTGAAATATAAAAATGTTGAATATATAGCACAGACAGTTATTAAAACTCTTCTCTTTTAGCTGCTCTTGTAATGATGTAATACCCAAAGTACACTTTTTATAGGGAGTTCTTGTATAGTGGTGCAAGCCATTTAATAGCTCGAAGGTTACAAGATGTATTCACATTTTAACTAATAAGAACCTTTCACCTGCTTTTTATTTATACCATAATTCTCCAAAACTCATTGGAAAGTGTATACATGAGATTCCACATAGCCCAAGACCATTTTGACCTTATTCTGTGTGTATCACTGCGAATTAGTTGGAAGGGGGAGGAAGAGGGAACCTTCTTACATAAGTAAAGCCCATCTGTATCTTGAGTCACAGGTCCTTGACTGAGGGGGAAATAGCGGTGTTTGTGACAAAATTACTAGAACTAGCAGAGCAGAGTCTAGAGGCAGAGTCATTGATGGTGTCTTTTTTTTTTCCCCTTTGTCTTCCCAAGCTTATTCCTTCCAGTCACAAAGGCTATTAGAAGATGTTGGTATTTTAGTAGTGATTTCTATCTGAGGCTTTGATTAAACAATTCCAGCTGGCTGGCATTTGGATTAAATAAGCAGTATTTTTGCACCTGTTGTGGGCCTAAACTTAGAATGTTGTTTCTGTGACAGATTTTTTAAGTTCAGATCTGGAATAATGCTTTTCTATGTGCTGATTTTCAGAAGAATAAAACTGATCAATCTTTGAGCAATGGGTACAACTGTCACAAATTTAAATCTCTTTTTGGTGAGAAAAAGATGCCTTGCTTAAATCCATTGAAATAACTGGTCACTAGTAGTGGGTTTTTAAGGGAGTTTCCTCCTTGTCTAGTTTTAAAGTACTGAGGGCCAGGGAAATATTAGGTAAACAAAGCCACTGAATTTTACCATTGTTTCTGTTTTGTATTATTTTTCTTTTTGTTTTAAGCCCTATGTTTAACCAGCATTACTTTAATTAAAACATTTAAACATTTTTTCACCATTCCTTATTTGATTCTTTTGTCTTTCATTTTCTACAGCACGTGGGAGAAGGTCATGGGCAAACTGTAGCTGCACATTATAATGAACTTCAAGAAGTTGGAGTAGAAAAACGTAGTGAGAGTCGCATTTTCTACCTGCGAAACTTTAATAACTGGATGAAGAGTGTCCTCATTGGTATGGCTGCCTTATTGCTTAGAATTGTCCATGTTGGACAAAATACTAGTTAGATACTGCACAAAACTTTTCATTTGAATTTTGCTTGTTCTGTGTAAATGTGTCCCATTGCCATTACAAAAAACGACTTTAAAATTTATGCTCATGTTAAGGAGACAGGCAAGGATTTTTGAATTTCTGATTCTCATGAGGGTGCATCTTTCCCCAGAATGGTAGTTCATTTTAGGCCTCCTAATAGTTCTCAGTTTTTCAAGGGGCACTGCAGAGCACAATGGGACCTCCACTTCTTGCAATATCGAGTTGTCAAAGGAATAACTTTTAAGCATTAAAGACTGGCTGGGCATGCAGTGGGTATTCATCTTAAAAGCTGTTCTGCTTGTTGTTATGTCTGTTTTTAAATAAGGAACACTTGCATTCAAACAGAAATGTTGTTTCTCAGGAGTTAACCTATCCTTGTTTTTAAGTCTTCACCTGGAGTTGTAGCCTTTCATCACTTTTTCCCAGAGGGATTATACCTTTAGATGCAGACTAAACAGTTCTGAAAAATGTAAGCATGTGAACATGATGCTATGTCCAGATATGAAGTAAATGTACTTCTGTGCTAGCTGTAATTAATCTTCTGAAGCAGGAGTACTCAACTCCCAATCCACAGACCAGATCTGACCCATGGAGCAATATCATCCAGTCCACAGGGCTCCTGATGGGTCTGAAGTTTTGGCAGCAGGGGAGTGCCACTCCCCTACTGCCAGTTTTCACGGCCTGTTGATAGCATAGCCCTCCATGCTAAATTGGCGTGAGGGACTGCAGCCTGATTTAAGAAGCATGGGGTAGGATCCAGGTGGAAATCCAGAAACGGACCCCACAGGGCTAAAAAGTTGCCCATCATTGTTTTTAAAGGTATGAAAAGCCAGGAAATATTAGAGGAAGGAAAATAGAGGAGCTTAAAAAAATCTTTGTAACCAACTGGAAAACTCCGCTTTTAACCCAAAGTAGTGTTCTCAGTTTTTTGGAGGGGAGGGAGCTGACATCTTGCCCCCCTTTTAAGTTTGTTGTAGTTGATCAAATGAATAATGCTGTCAGTTTTCTGCTTTCCCATTCTTTCCTTTTGTATACTCTCTTGAAATTAGTGGTGTATTCCTCCCACCTCCAGGGGTATGCATAACTTGGTGTTTAAGATACACTGCTCTAAAGTAATGGAGCAAATATTACAAGAAGTCTCTAAATAAAGTGGAAGAAGGACTCCAGAGGGTTATAGAGAGATTTTGCAGAGAGGAGTTGGCAGTATTTGTGAGAGAACACTACAGAGATTAGTGGGTTAAATGAAAGCAGTTAGAGGTAATTGTTTTTTTTTTTTAGAAGCGTTTAGTGAATTCATTTTAAAGCCTTATTCATAGTGAATTTAAATGTTGGACCTGAGCTTTATGCTATTGATTGACAACTAACTGAAGCAAATTGAACAAAAGGTAACTATTGGCAAAATATCAAGTGAAGATGGAAGCATCTGCAGCTGTCAGAAGGAGCTTTTTTGGGCCTAGCCTTATTCAATAATGATGCTAGAAGGGTTGGACTTTATGCTAAAGAAGTTGCCCAAGATGTCAGTGCCAGTTAGGATAGGCAGGCTGACAGTTCAGAAACTCCTAAGCAGATTGGAACTACACTTAAAAAAGAAAAGAGTGTAACTTTGAAAAATGCAAGTTACTGTGTGAGTGATGTGTATATATAAAGGAGAGAGATACCAATTCCACTAAAATTAAGAAATGATATTGGAGTGAAAGTTTAGCACATGAATTTGCTGTGTGACTTGACAGCTGGAAAACAGAACATGGTGCGCTCTGTTTATGGACATGTTAGATAAGTGCAGTTTACGTAACTGCATAAGACTACTCTTATCCCAATTTTTTACTTATTGCTTACATTTAGCAAGAATCAATTATCTGTATATTGAGGAAGGTCATAAACTGTTTAAGGGCATGGGAACATTGGCCTTCCTGTTAATTCTGTAATTTAATTGTACTCTAGTTAACTGCATACTGACTTCCTGTCTGCTTTGTAACTGCAACTGCCCCAGAAACAGTGATGGGAGAATGACTACCCAAGGGCTGCAATTAGAAGCTGAAAACTGAGAGGATGTAGTCAGGTTCACAGCTGCTATGTCACCTCATTTTCTACGCTTCTAAAAGTCTCTTTCAAATTAACTTTTAGAAGTCTTGAAAATCAAGAGAGCTGTCAGGTTTGGTGCTGCTAACACCACAGCATTGGAATTAAATTTGGTATAGTCCTTTTTCATCCCCTGTGCTTGTACCTACTTGAATAAATTACTGTAGTATAAGCTCTCGTTACTTTCCCTGCCCCCTCCCCTCTTTTGGACTTTGCATCCATGAGGTGTTTCTTACTTATTTAGATAATACTTTTGTATCTCCAATTGGAAACACCTTCTTACTGGGTGAAATTCCTTCGACTTCCTCTCTTAATCGCCACTGATCAATGGAAGATGCTGCTGTTTTATGCCTATAAGTTGTCAAAAGCTTGGCATACAATGCCTACGAAGTGTTCAACATAGGAAGTATTTGCTCTTTTTTCAGAGCTGTTAAGAGGTTATTACAAATTAGCAGCATGAAATTCATTTTTGGAAAAAATGTATATCCTAGCATCTATCCTTGTAAGAGTATTTTGGAAACTTTAAAGTTGCAGTGCTCAAATCAACATTGAGATTGTAAAACGGTCAGATTTCAATGCTTTAGGGAAGTTTGCACTGTATGAATTAATTGATATGGGGCTTAAGCATGGATTCTTTTTCAGGAGAATTTATAGACAAGGTACGACAGAAGAAGAACAGTATCACTGTGTTAGACCTCGGATGTGGCAAAGGTGGAGACTTGCTTAAATGGAGGAAAGGCAGAATCCATAAACTAGTCTGTACAGGTAAGAAGGCAACCTTTTGGGGACAGTAAAGTAAGGTTCTAAGTAAAGGATGATAATGTGTCTTCATTTTATTCCTGTTTGGACACCCCACAAAATGTAATGGTTGTTTTGAAGGAAATTTTGCTTTAGTATTTTATTGTGGCTTTCTGTCATCTTATGGAGATTTAAATTGTCAGTATCAGTGGTGAAAAAAACCATATTCATTTCACTCCATAAATATAAAGTGAATGCTTGGAGATTAAAAGTAGCTTACAAAACTGTCAGAATCTTTTTTCAGTTTGTGCTGGTGCTACTGAGATCTCTATTCCATAGATAAGTTTTTATCAGTAAAGTGTTACTGGAAGGTCAGTGCATTGATTATATATCAAAAGGTATGTTTACTGTGGGGATGGGAAAGAAGGAAGCTCTTAGAGATGTTAAATTCTTAGAGCTTGGGTCAGTAACATATGGCCTGCATGCTGGATCTGGCCTGCAGAGCCAGTGGATCCAGTCCATGGAGCTTGGAAGGCTTTGCCTCTGGCTGGGCTGAAGCTGTGCAGCTTCCAGCTGTGCCTGTGCCACTATCCCTTCTTCTCACCCTCCTGGCTCTGGTCTAATGTGGACTGAATGGCTTCAGTGGCACTTCATTAGCAGCGTGCTTTGCCTGCCCCTGCACTACTCCTGTTGCTTTCAGCCCTCCAGCTCCTCCGGCTTATGGGGGGCTGTGCTGGGGCCAGGAGGCTGCAAACTGCATTTGCACTGCTACTGTTCCCCTCTCCTACACTCCTGCCCCCGAAAAGCACAGGTGCAGTTTCCATCTGGTAGGAATCTGCAGTGAATCTGGATAGCTTCAAGCTATGTTCATGCCATAGCCAGGGGAGGGGAGGAAGAAGTGGCAGTAGTGTGGGTGCAATTCACAGGTACACCCCCCCCACACACCTTCACTGTCTGGTAGTTGCACCTGTGCCACCCACAGCCAGGGAGAGGGGGCTGAGGGAAGTGGGTGCAGCTCACAGCTGACTGGCTCCAGCATGAGCAAAGAGAAGACCTGGCTGGTGATGTGTCATGGAAGCCACCTACCTGGTGCATGCCAGACTGGAGCCCCAGGTTGTTTTGGCCTATGGCTTGTGAAAGGTTGCTGGCCCCTATCTTAGAGAACAAGCAACAACCTTGTTATGCCTGTTCTCTCTCACTGTAGTTTAAATACAGTTATTCTAACAATGCAAACATCAGTCATGGTGCTTTATATTTTAAAAGCATATTAATTTCAGTTTATTGTGATGTCACAGATTTGGAATTGACTTCACTGCGGAATTTGGCAGGAAGAAGAGATGGGAGCTAAATGATCTTTGTCATAAATTAATTACAAAGAAATTGGTAAAAGAGTGAAAAATACAGATAGTTAGCAAAATTAACATTTCTTTTGGAGCTGATGTGCTTTTAAGATTTGCTGTTACAGTCTTTCAAGCAATATGTATCTTAATAAAGTGGTGGGACAGAGGGGAACTTATGCTGGGCATTTAGAAAATGGTGGATATTTTCTGTCCTTTGTTTTTCACTGTTTGCACATCCAGTAAACTGATTGGTTTACAGTTCCTAAAACTGTTGAAATTAGGCACACAACTGTACAGTTGTAGTAGTAAAATGTTTGTATATTTCTTAACTAGTCTGTACTTTAGACTGGATATATTTCACATTTGTTAGGACTACTTTACATTAGAAAAATGACTAATTGCAGCAGAAACAGTTCCTGTGATTGTAAAGCGTAATTATTTTTGGTACCACTTCAGAAGTCTCCAAAGTTCAACTGTTCTCATTTTTGGCACCTGTTGTAATCAGCATTACTTCAAGTATAGACTAGGTCTTAGAACTGTTCTGTGCAGACTCAGGAAGACAAAGAGCATCATTTTTGTATCCATAAATTCATACTTTTAGAGTGGGTTTTTTTCTGCAACCAGGAGGGCTGAAATTTTGATATTTAATTTTAGAAATGTGGGACTTTAACCTATCCTGGGCAAGATAAAGACTTCAAGGGCAGTGGGTAGGTTGTGCTATTGCATTGATCCCAAGCATCTCTAATGTAATAAGCTGCTTCCAGCTTCCATATAAGTGTAAATAAAACTTCATCATAGATTGTCAAATTGAAGATCAGCTTCAACATGTGTTTATGGTATTTTTATTATGACTTTAGTAGTGGTTATCTGAACAGAAGTTTGTGTATGCAGTTTATTTTTTTTATAGATATTGCTGAAGTTTCTGTGCAGCAGTGCCAGCAGAGGTATTCTGATATGAAAGTCCGGTCTCGACCTAGCGAACATATTTTCAATGCAGAATTTATACAAGCTGACAGCTCCAAGGTATTGTTATCGTGCCTTATACATTTTGTAGAGATGCAACCTGTTTCTTGGCATTCATGTATTAATAAACATTGGAAGTCTGTAGAATAGAAATGCAGGGGTGTTTTGTGGAAGAAAGATTGTTTAGTTGGAGGTTGAATTGTTTAATTAGTCAGAAGATCTATACAGATTAAACTCTTTATGTGCATTTACTTAATAAATGAGTTCAGTCAAACTTCTGTCAGCATTTGTAATACTCTTGAAAACCTGAAATCATTTTCCACCCCTTGCTCTGAATTTGTAGTCAGATTAGTCCCAGACTCTACTAACTGTTGGTACAGAGCATCAACAGGGGATGTTCAAGAACTTTGTTTTGATAGGCAAGTGTTCTCAAGGCTCCTGCAGTGAGGGAAGTAGTGGGACTGGGTCAGGAGCAGGTACTGCCCAGCTGGGGTGGGGTGTGGGATGAAGCCATGAGAAGCTCGTCCAGAGGGCGTAGGGAGTGGGGGTGGATCCTGCTGCTGTGCACACCCCCAAGGGAGCCACAGTGGGCATGTTCCCCTGGATCTGTGTGTGGGGTGAGGGTGGGCTGCTGCCATGGGCTGGGGTCGGGGTTGGTGCTGGGCTCTTTCCAGTGAGAGGTTGGGCTGGGGCTGCACTCAGGGTGAGAGGGGGTGCTGTGGCAAATTCTGGCGGGGGCCACAGCCCACCCCGTAGCTCCCGCCCAACCTCAGCACTGCCCCAAACGCAGTTCCGGCCTGGCCCAGCCCCCATGCCACTGGGAAGAACGCAGCTCTAGTCTGCAGTGGCAGCCCACCCTACACATAAATCTGGGGAACACATGCCCCCCCATGGCTCCCCTGGGGGGGTGTGTAGCAGCAGGGTCTGCCCCCTTCCCTGAACCCCCTCCCCTGGCTCTGTCCTGTGTCTTCTGGCTCTGGCTGGGCTGCCCCAGCCCCACTCCCTCCCTCACTGTGGGGACGTTGATTTGCTGCCCCCACCACAAAACACATTTACCGGCTGGACCACTGCTCTCCAATCTGCTGGGCTGCGTATCGGGAATCAAATTGGTATTGGCTGATATGGCTTGTTAATAATCAGCCAATGGTATCAGCCCAAAAAATCTTTATTGGTTTACCCCTAAACACTAGTGGTGAGTTCATTTCTAAGTGAGTTAAAACCCAGGTGACCATGCATCTGTGTTTGGCTGGGACACTCCCAGATTTCATAGGCTGGTCCTGGCTGGTTGGTCAAAGTCCTGGATTGGAATCTGGCTGGGAGGCAGAGTGGCCCGGTGTACCAGGCAGGTGGGCAGGCAGGCAGGTACCACTACCACTGCTGCTGTGTGTGGGAGCCCATCCATCTGGCATACCATGCTGCTTTACCTCCCCACCAGAGTCTAGCCCAGGACTTTTGACCAACCAGACAGGACTGGTCTATGGAATGTGGGAGTCTTGCGGCGAAACTAGGATGTATGGCCACCCCAGTTATAACCAGTCCCCAATAATAAAACTTTGAAAACTAACAACTGTAACTAATTAGCCCCGTTATTTTGGCTTTAAGTTTAATGATCCAGTTCCTTAGTCAACATTTTAAGAAGCACATGAAAGAATTACAGCTTGGGGTTAATATATTTTGGTAGCTCTAGAATATGTTATGAGTTTTCTTGCATGTAAGCAGGCTTTGAAGGCTGCCTTTTCCTCTTTCATCCAGCAGTTAATACATAGTGTGAATTTGCTGAAGGCAAAGGAAAAAAGGAACTTTACTGTGTGGTCTTTTCCCAAAAACTTGAATTCTGGAATTAGCATATTTAACTGGAAGGTTAATGCACATCACTCTTTTTCTGTAGTCTTTGGTACAGACCTCATAGTCCATTTGTATCCATTTCAGGAACTTCTGTCCAGCAAGTATGATGATCCAGCGATGTGCTTTGACATCTGCAGCTGTCAGTTTGTTTACCATTATTCATTTGAGACGTATGAGCAGGCTGACATGATGCTTAAAAATGCTTGTGGGAATCTCTGCCGTGGAGGATATTTTATTGGCACAACCCCAAATAGCTTTGAGCTTGTGTAAGTGCTTTTTATCCTGTCAATTTAAAAAAAATGTGGGATGCACAGTCAGACTAAAAGGGAAGTCACTCCTTGCTTCTGTGGTTTATTAAAACAAGATGTTTCAAATAAAAGAGCTTTGTAAGGTTCTTGTCTGAGCAGTCTTGCCCCAGGTAAATTCAGTAAAGTGTAGTAGAACCGGAGTGTCAAGGATATGACCTATGGTGCTCTGTCATCTAGCCTGCAGTGCTGCCCATGGGTCTTGGGCTGGACACACACACCTTATGTGGTGTGTCCCAGACTATCCCACATGCTGCATGCGGCAGCCTCGGCCCCAGCCATGTGCTGCACATAGGGCTGTTCTGGCACACATTGCGTGCAAGATCAGTTCAAAGTACATGCGGTACATGGGGCCAGTCTGTGGGCCCAGTTGGACCCAGCCCTGCTGCTTATCTGACTTGTAGGGCCTCATGAGTTTGATACACCTGGAATAGACTGTACCTACATAGTTCCTGTAGAAAACACTGCTCCTAATCTGTAAATTTTCTGTATTGATTGCAGCAGTGGCAAAACTGGCATGATACAAGCAACTGAAGTAAGCTTCCTGTATCAAATTTCAAATGTGCCTTCTCACCAGGAGTACCAAACTGCATCTAAGTCTAAGGATCTATTTCTATGACTACTTAATCTTTAGCCACTCTGAAATAGTGTAAAATTTGAATGAAAGACTTGCTTTGACTAAATAATTGTATATTATTTTTTCAGCAAGGCTGGGGAGTAGAGAGCTTAGGGCATTGAAATAGGGACTTTTTTTTCTTGCTTTGGGCCAGGGCTCTTTATCTTTGTTTTACCTTTTTATTAGCAAACATAATAAGAGCTTGCCTGTCTGTTGCTGCCTTTATTCCTCTGTCCTATAGGAAGCGACTTGAAGCTTCACCCACCAATTCATTTGGGAATGACATCTACACAGTGAAGTTTGAGAAGAAGGGGGAGTATCCCTTGTTTGGCTGCAAGTATGACTTCCACTTGGAAGGTGTTGTTGATGTCCCCGAGTTTCTGGTTTATTTTCCATTACTAGAAGAGTGAGTTTACTTATGGCTCCCTTATATAATGAAACTTGAGGAAATAAATAAACATGTTTGGTGAAATATGCCTTCATGACACTTACCATATTTTCTCACATACAAAACACCTTTTTTCCAAAAGCTAGCTGCTGGAAATTTCTGTGTGTATTATATGCAAAAGATATGTTGAGAACAGTTTCTGCTTTACGGGGGGGAAAAGCAATAGTAAAATCTGCCCATGACTGAGAGCAGGCTCTGCTTCCTTGCTGCTGCTCCTCAGTTAGTACAAGGAAAGATCTTTTTAAAATTCATTCTGCCTTTTAAAAACAAGATATGTGTTTTATTCCTGAGAAAATATGGCATATCAGAACTTGCCTCTCTTTCTTGAATCTGGTTTATTATTTTAAGTATAGCTAGCTCTCAGAACTAAGATTTCACTGTTAAGATTACAGTTTGGCTCAAGATTGTCTTTTTTTATATAGCATAATTCTTGCTGAAAACACTGTTTTCTATGGTGGGGATGCTCAGTGTCATATGATGAGTAGCAAAAGTGGTGTTGTTGGGTTTCAGTTTTTTGTTTTGTTTTACTGGTAGTCTTGTAGGCTACGGACGGACATTCAAAAAGTCTGAGCCTGAATTAATTCAATCTTTGCAGGTTAGTCTAACCTGGCTAGGCTGAATCAGTTTGTAACCACCCAGGCATTGTCTCTGGACTGAAAAATTGCAGGCATATGCCTCAGCCTAGAAGCTGGGGGGTACTAGAGAAGCCCTCCCTTCCCTTTTACAGTGCTGAGCTGAGGGGGGTGTTCTGGTTGCTCTGATTAGGAAGGTCTTCCTGCACAGTCCCAGGCTTTTCCCAGCTTGCTGCTCAGGGGCAGGAGTGTTGCCAGCCCCGGGCTAGCACTCTGAGGCAAGTTGGGGTAGGGGGTGCAGTGCATGCATCTGCTGATGATACTTTTCAATCTCCCTCTCCCTGCTACTTTATACTGATTGCAGCAAACTGACAGGTGAGCAAGCCAGCAGCAGGCTGACAACAGTGTTTATTACCTCATCAGCAAAACAGTAGCCCCTCTCAAGCTCTTCTTAAACTTTTTCCAAGGAAGGAAGCAGGGACCTTACCAGCTGACCTGCTGATTAGCTCTAAAAAGCCCTAAGCAGACACTACCGTGTCTGCCTGTTTCAGTGAAATTGGAGATGCACACAGACACATCTCAGCATTAGCTAGCATACCATATGCCTAGGATCCATGGGGCTGGGGTCCATGCTGTGGAAGATGGGAGGGAGGGAGGGGGAGATCTCTGCTTGAACAGGGAAGCCAGGCAGACCTTACTGTGTCTGCAGTCTCTGCCAGAGCTCTGGATGCAGAGCAAGGGGTGAGGGGGGCAGGGGCAGCTCTGCTGTGGAGCAGAGAGCCCTGCCCAGCCCAGAGAGAGCATGCTAGAATGCTGGGGGAGTCTGGTTTGACTTAAACCACCCAGGGATCTGGGACAGGT
>NW_017728992.1:86363412-86368012 GCF_001723915.1 Gavialis gangeticus | reverse complement strand
GAGCCCTGCCCAGGGCTGCAAAGCATCTGGGATGCTGGGGGACTCTAGTTTAAGTTAAAACAGGAAGGGGTCTGGGACAGATGTTGCATAAGTTTGTTTGACCCAAATCAGTTATGTCTGATACTACATTCAACCAGGTTTATCTCAAACTGGTTTCAGCCATTTTCAGACTGGTTTATATGCACTGAACATCTCTTCTGTTACAGGTTTAAACCAGTTTCTGATCACTTAAACCAGTTTATGCATAAGGTCCGTCCCTAAAGTGACTGTCATAGAGTACTGGGAATTCTATTTAATCGGTTTAATAGAGATGAATGCTTACTGAGTTGCTAATTATTGTAGGTGTCACTGCTAGGAAGTGTCACTGAAGGAAGATCTGTTCCACAGAACCTTTATTCCTGATGGTGATGATAAAGTGGGTGGAGGAAGGATAATCCTTGTTAACTTTCTTAGACTGCCTTTACAGATTGGAAAGAAACAAAAAGGTTGTGTATCTCTGCCCAAATGGAGAATCCATTTTTAAAGTTTGTTTGTGACCCTTTCATATATTCTTGTGACCCACTTTTGGGTCATGACCCATGGATTAAGGTGTGCTGCTTTAGGGGATCAGATCTTTTGGGGGGAATGGAGGAGGGTTAGGCTCTCAGAGATCTGTTCCTCTTTTTTTCTCTCTCTACACTTTATCTTTGGGTAATTTTACTGGCAAATACAAAGTCGCCCAGCATGTCTATGTAGATAGCTCTCAGATTTACCTCACTGCTGCAGACCTGCCTCCTTCTGTTTAAAACTTAATCAAACTGTCTCTCAAGTATGCCTTTGTAAGTGTCTGTAAGTTTAAGAGCACTATTTTAGCAATATTGTGCTTTTTCTTTCTTCTGAACTCTCTTCTGTCTCTTTCCAGAGCATTGTGGGCAGCATTAGCATCGTGTCACGTAGGTCTGGAACTAGGTGTCATATGTGACTAGTATCGCCGTAGATTTTTCATATATAGGATTTTTATTAATTCAATATATGTCGCTATCAAACCCATTTGTATAATATCCCTAGAATGCAGCCTTTCCAATATACCCACAGAGGTAAAAGTCTTTCCTTCATCTCATGATTCAGTACTGCATTCATTTTTTCACTGGTCCTGACAATTGCAGTCTTGACGTTGCATTCATTCAGGATGGCGTTACAGAGCTTCTTCTTGTAGCCCATTGCTTTGACCTTTTTTCTTCCCTCTGCTTTCCTCACCTTTGCTATCCCACTAAACATAAGCTGCTTGTCTTTACCTCCAAGGTCATTTGCCTCCACCCTGCATACCCTCTGTCAAGTACTACCAAAATGTCAGCTTCTGCCTCAAGTCAGCGAGCAATGCTAGCCATGATGCTAGCTGCCACTGGAAACTTGTTAAAATATTAAACAGGCACCTGATGTGTCCCTTCCTGCACATGCCTCATACATAGGAGTAAGTTTCCTGCAAATATATGCAGTGCTACTTCATTTTAGAAGTCCTTTCTTCATACTTTCCTTTGCTATGATGCCTGTCATAAACTAGACAAATGTGAGGCCTGGTGTACTTAGACCATTACCTGACTAATATTGTTGCATTACGTCTTTGTATGCCTTTGTCGAGGACTGACAGACAAACTGTGGTTTTGCTCTCTTCTTAGGGCTTATCTACACAGAATTGTGGAGCAAAGTTTAAGGTCAAATCAAAGCTCCAACTTAGGTGTTAAATAGCCTTATATTGATGCTGCAGCTTACAGACTGCAGCAGTCTAAATATGTTTACACTGCAGTATCAGGGCATTCTAGCCAGGAGAGCCCCAAGCATAACGCCCCCCCCCGCACCTGTACTTATGCTCTAAATCAGGAAGTTTTGGTAGTGAGATCACTCTAGGGTCACAGTGGCTCCTTTCAAGCATACCAGAGACTGGTCTCAAGAATGACTGCAGACTTTACCTGCTTGTTTCTGGGTTTGGATTGTGTCAGCAGGGTGGGGCAGGGCATGCTTAGGCCTTTTACTTGATCAGGAAACACTGTTACCACAGTGTAGATTTCTGCCAAGACTGATTTAATACTGAAGCAGATCATCCACATGTTTTATGCATCTTGACCAAACATTGTTAGCTGATTTTTCTGAACTGTCCTCCATTGCTCTACGATTGCAAGATAAGTACTTGCTTATGCTTTGGGCAGAGATGTGTTGCTCCCCCATCCCTACTCTGCATTTAGCCACACAAGGGGTTTCTAGCTGCTGTGGTAATGCTAATTAAAAGTTGTATAGAGGGGAAAGGCCACATACTCCCTCTTTTTCGTGTGTGTGTGCGTCATGTCTACATGTGCATTAAGCTACCTAAATGCACAGTAGCACAAATATACGCTTTTTAGGTGATGGTTAATGTGCAGTAGCCTTTCTTATTGTGCATTAGCATAATAGTGTGTGGTTTTTTATGTGCCACTTTAATGCAAAGTAAAATAGGCTACTGCACATTAAAGTGCACATGTAGGTGCACTTGCTCGCTCTCGAGAGCTCACTTTCTCTCTCTGTGTGTGTGCCAGTCCATAGTAACTGATGTAGTTATTTTAACTGATTTAAAAAAATTTTTAAGTTATTAATTTAAATTGCATTTTCATAGAAATATATGTGTTTCAGGGAAAGGAAATGCTCCATCTAAGTGAGACTTATTTGAGGTTTAATGCAGAGACAAACTTTCCTGTGAAGCTGCAGTTTTTAATGAGTCATGATGGCAGTATTGATTCCCTGCTTCTCTAATAACAGCTGTAAATGCAAACATTTAGAGAGAGGTTGCAGTCCTACTGAAGACCATAAGATGTCACTATAGTTAAAATTATTGACTTTACTATGTACTTGATATTTTTTGGCTTTAAAAATATCACTGCAATAATTTTGTGGGTCACCTAATTGCCTGCTATTTTGACAGAATGGCAAAGAAATATAGCATGAAGCTAGTCTATAAAAAGACATTTCGGGAATTCTATGAAGAAAATATGAAGAACGAGGAGCATAAAATGCTGTTAAAGCGCATGAAGGCTTTGGAGGTAAATATTGAGCATGCTAACATTTACTTTCTTTTAATTTAAGTAGCATTTGCCTCTGGTGATATTTTGGCACTAGGTGAAATTATTTTCATGAACATTGTACAGTAAGTTAACATGTTTTAAATGTTGGCAGTGTCAAGCCAAATAGCACCTCTGTTACTGAAAGTACAGTTAATCTTCTAAATTTTGTAGCAAAAGTTTCCGTTTCAGGGTACATTTTAATATTTTTTAGCTACTAGGCCAAATGAGTATTTTATACTTGCTTCACACACTGCATCACATTTGTTTGTTCATTTTTGCAAATTAAATTCGTATGACTTCAGGTGATTTTATAATTAACACGATACTGTGATACTAACACTTATTGTAAATGTTGGTCCATTGCCTACATTGGAGAAAAAATGGAAGGGAGAAACTTAATTGCCTATCTGTGAACTACTTTCACGTGCAAGCAATATCAGTAGGAGAACTGAAAAGTCAAACAACATACATGTACAGAAAAAGGGTAGACTTCATATTCAGGAAAATGACAATCGTGACTAATCTTACAAGGATATTTGTCCCACAAAATTTTACCCTCTGAGTCTGAAATTGCTGTTTTTTTCAGCATTTTTAGGCAGTTTTCTAACACCAGACTTCAAGGCGCTCTCTTCACTGACGTATGTTGTTTTTCTGCTGTAGGATAACAAATGTCCACTAGTTTTGTTCTAAAGTGCTAAATGAAGTCAAAATATTCTTAATATATATCTCTTAAGTAGGTAAAGTCAGAACTATGTCCCCTGTCTACCTGTTTGACCTAATTAAGTTCATCTCATAGTAAAACTAAAGAGCTGTGACTTGATTATGTTTACTGCCCTAGGGTGATGATACATATATGCTGATACAAATTACATCCAGATCTGGTGTGGACTGATAAGCAGTTCATCTGAGGTAGCTGCACACAGTAGGTGGCTATTGCAGCATATTGCCATTGGACAGCAGCGAACCTATTAAGTCTTGAGACCAGCCTGGGATAAGCTTGAAACACACAACATGTACGCAACCTAATTTATACAAGTGTGTACTACTTCTCTGTAAGGAAGTTCTGTGCAAGGGGCTATATATCATGTGGCTGCTTGTTTATAAACTGGTATATGGCCACTTATTCAAGTGTAAGCATGTTGCTTATACATTGTCCTACTTAATCTACTTTAAATAAGGGTAGCAAATTTATAGTGTAGTGAAAAGCAAGACTGTGAGGGAAGAAGAGGAAGTAGATTCCAAGATACAAACAGGGACAAAGCTGTATAGAGAGAATTCAAGTTGAGGACAACAGGGAAAAGAGATTTAAACTGGAGTTAGAAGAAGGTTTCTAATAGTCTTCAGAAAAGGACCAGGAATCTGAATGGTTTCAAAATAAGGTTTAGTAAGTTAATGAAAGTTATGGTATGATGCAGTAGGGGTGTGCTTGGTGTGGTAATATGACAAAGTGTATTTGAGTGTTTAGTATCCCTATGAAAAGTCCTAACTTGATCTCTGTGTGGGAGGTGTCTAGAAGGCCTGTATTAGGGCTT
>NW_017728992.1:86358138-86358412 GCF_001723915.1 Gavialis gangeticus | reverse complement strand
GGGCGTGGGGTTACTTAAGTTCAAGTGGCCCTAGAGTTATTTGAGGTCACTGGTACAAGGGAAAAAAGCCTGGTGGCAAGGAGGAGACAACCAGGAAAGGGAGAGAGGCAGAAACCTGGGAGCTTGGGGCTGGAAACAGAGGTGGAGAGGTGGGAGTTTGGGGAACAGATAAGTGGTGGAAAGGAGGAAACAATCAGAAAACAGACAAAAACCCAACTCGGGATTTCAAAATAACAGGTTTATTAAACAGAGAACACACTACACAGCCCCATGA
>NW_017728992.1:86356508-86358127 GCF_001723915.1 Gavialis gangeticus | reverse complement strand
GTTAAATTGAAAACCTGTGGGAATGAGGAAGTATTCTCCTCCCTCAGCAATGAACAGTGATATCTGGGTAGATGGTCTTGTGGACCCTCTTGAACAAATGATTACCTACTAACAAACGGGACTGGATTTGATACCCAAGGGTGCAGACAAGTGCGGCTCCTATTGTAACTCATTGTTTTCTGCAAAGCGTTCTGACTTAGAACATTAACCCAGACCAAACACTGTTGGTTCCAGAGGGGAGGGAAATCTAGCTGTGGGCTGGGAGCCTGCAGCCAGGTTCTCGTAGCAACGGTCACTGACTTTCTGCCAGTGCTCCCTATTTTCAGAATGGGAGGGGAGAAGGGCAGCAGAGGGAGATCATTCTTGGGTTTCCCCAGCTGGTGTTGAAGGGTGGGGTGGGAGAATTGGAGCTCCCACTCCTTGAGGGGCTGGGGGGAGGTCCAGTACACTTGCTTTACCCTCTGGAGGGGGGCTGAGAAACCCCAGACTGAATTCCCTCCACTCCCTTTCCCCCCTTCCATTCTGAAAACAGCATCAAGCTGGGAGCTCCACAGGCACAAGTTACAGAAGATGCTACATTTTGAAATGCCTTCATCTGATACCTCAAGCAATGAGGTATGATTTTTCACCTGATCAGCCTTTTTTGAAACTCTGTGCAGCTATGCATTTGTGTTTGGTCACAGCTATAAACTACTTTCTGTGGCCAGATCTGGTGAAAATTGCCACTTCTGTCTGTGCCCCAAGAGGCCCCTAGTTGTAATTTGAGACAGGAAATTATTAAAAGATTTAAATAAGAACAGTCAACCAAATCCTCCTACAAGCAGGCATCCAAATGGCAGACTGATTGCCCCTCCCTCCCCCTTCAACACTAGCTTCAGTTCAGTGATTCACTTGGTTAGATCTTGACATAATGGGTTCATTTTCTTTTTTTGCCTGTCCTTCAGCAATATCCTGCAAACGATCATTCCAGCCTTGTGTCGGATAAGCCTGATGACTATGAGCACGTAGAAGAGCTTATGAAAAATGGCAAAGCAGAGTTGCCTATGGTAAGTATTTGCTTCCATCAGTTTCCTTCCAAATATGTTTAGATGGAAGTCCAAATCCTGCTGACATTTAAGCACGTGCTTAGTTTCAATCCCGTTGAAGTTAACAGGACTTTTCACGCGCATAAGTCAGAATTGGAAAGAGAGAAAAGGACCTCAGGAGATAATGTAGTCTATCCCAAGAGGATCACTTATTCCACTCCCCCACCACACACACCCCTCTCCATCCTGAGATAGAATTGTACACACACTCACCATCTCTAAAAGACATTACCTAACCTATTTTTAAATTCCAAAGAGAGTGTAATCCTCATACTTCCTGGATAACCAGTTCCAGTTATTGCCTAACTTTAGAGTTGGAAAGTCATCCCCACACTAAAATCTAACCTCAGTTTTCATTCGTGCAAACCAAGGTGATTATTTCTTATCCTATCTGCAGTGGACATGGAGAACAATTAATTACTGCCTTCTTTATAAGAGCCTTTTACATATTTGAAGGTTTATCCTTCTTCAGTCTTCTCTTTTCTGGAGTAAACAAACCCAGTTCTTCCCACTCTTCCTTATAGCCCAACCCAC
>NW_017728992.1:86340483-86355220 GCF_001723915.1 Gavialis gangeticus | reverse complement strand
CCACCCACCATATACTTCAGTCCTTTCTGTTTTATCTGCTTTTTGCTTATGTTCCTTGATTTAGTAATGGACCATTATTTTCCTTAGTCTCTGTCTTTCTTTTAGTGTTTTTATAGAATCTTTTCTTACAGTCTTATGCAAAGACAGTTGGAAAGACCAAGACATAAAACTAATATGACTGCTGGGGCCATGCCTGTGCTTACGTTTGTGTACTGTAATAGTGAGTGTTTAACTTAAAGTATTGTTCAATCTCATTGGCCAGGTCTTTCCCCACTTCCCTAACTGCAGGCTCCCTTAGCACTGCATGGGCAGGCAGCTTCCCCGCTACCACTGCACCATGCAAGCAGGCAGAATGAATTAACAAACTTTTTTTTCTTCTTAATAGGGAACTTTGAGTAAATCTGAATGGGAAGCAACAAGTAAGTAGTGTTTTGAAACTTAAAATACCGTTCCTTTAACGAAGCAGTTGAATAAATGATAGCGGTAGAAGGTGTGCAGATATACCCTTTCAAAGGTGGTGGTTTAATGTTAAAACCTTAATTAAGAGGCTAATTTTTATATGCATTTTTATTCATGTGACCAAATATAGATTTAGTTGCCTAACTTTAGGATGATCAAGTTAATAAAAAAGTCGTCATATGCATGTAACCTAAGTTTGGTTAAATTAAAATGGCGATTAACAGAAACTGTTTACAGCACTCAGTGTTGGGGACTACAAATTTATAGTGTTGGGGAAGCATAAATGTGCAAAATATTTCAAGAAAGTTGTTAAAGCTTTATTGTAGATCAAGTTGGCTAACTTATTCACAGGTTGCCCTTCTTGGCACTCAGTATATTTCAGACACAAATAGTTGAGGAATTGATATGAGGGTGACTGGTGTTTATTCTGATGTGTTGCACTTTTAAATAGAAAACAGTAATATTTTTACATATATTGTATGAGTTTTTTAAGCCAATGTAATTGGAAATTTCTGTGGCCCCACGGACTACTCTTTTCCACCACCCTTGATATTTTTTTTACAAAAAGTAGTTGGATATCTACGTAAAAAAAAAAAAAAAAAAATCCTTCTGGGAGTCCAATAGCTTTTATGTATTGCAGTCAATTAGAATTAGCAGTATTCCAGACCTTGGTACTGGCCTGCTCAGATGTCAGAAGAGGTTAGATTTGTAAATTTAGTTAGCTATTAGTGTTCAGGAAGTCCTTTAATCAGAATTTTTTCTTGTGTTTGGAGAATCCATTCGATCATCTTCAAATAAGTGTTCTCTCTCCCATTGGGGAGCTTTGGTTTTACAGATCAACTTTTGTTCTCTTATTGCAATCATCTGTTTTTAAATATGTATCAGAAGGATTGTGACAAACTCAAACGACTTTATATGTTTTCAGCAGTGCTCATTTTTTATTAAATTGAGGGTTTTCATACTTGTTATAAAGAGTAATTGGGGATTAGTTACCCAACAGTCTTTGTATAGAGAACTTGAGGAATAGTATTCCTGATGGGTAAAATTAGAGGCAGTTTGCCACATTTAAGCAGAATTTTGTATCGTTGCTGGAAAATGCATTCAGGCTTATTGTATACATTGAACAACCTTCTAGCTATGACGCACATAATCATAAACAGCTATTTAGAGTCGGCTGGAAACCTCTAACCATCAGATTGTAGTCTGCTTGTTTTTGTAAGAAACTAGTTTTGCACCGTGTTTTGACACGTCTCTGCTGGCATGAGACAAGGGTTGTCTGTAAATTTTACTTTTCCGTGTAGCTGTTATTGATGATAAGACAGATAAGCACATTGCAGGAGTATTACTGTAGTCAAGATAGTACTTAACCTCCATTTCTACTAGGGACATTCTTTGAGTTAACAAAGTGTCAGCTGTGATTTGTAAACACACTGTGGTGTCTCTTTCTAACAGCTATTATTTTTAAAATGGCAACTTCACATTTTTATATCTTTGTATGTACTATTAACATTTCATTTCACCTTTGCAGAGAGGAACACAACCTTAATTCTGCTCTATTGCATCTATTATAAAGAAAAATACAAACCAAAGGAACATTTAGGATTACACATTAACCTTATGTAGCTATGAATCTTAAAATTGTAATAATGAATTTTGAAAGACTTAAAAAGAAATGGAATAAGTTGAATGTTAAGACATTCACATTTCATAGCTAGAATCCTTAAGCTACTGTTGCATCAAGCATATAATATTACAAAGCTGCATTTAAGATTTAATATTGCATTGCTTTGGATATTTTTTACTGGTTGGGTTCTTCTGAAAATATAGCCCTTCATCTAAATTACAAATACACAGTTGAATTTTGCTTACCCAAACTTGCAGTTATATTAGAATATGCTTTTAATACATGGGCCATAATGGATATGGTCAGATGGGGTAGCTATTGCTGCAGTTTTTATTAGATAGAATATTCTGCTCTCCAATATTTTTTTTTTTTTTTTAAGAAAGGTATGTCAAATGTGTATTTTGAAACTTTTGGGATGAAGAGAAACTAGAAGTTTTCAGTGAAGTTTTAAATGTTCCTTTTTCTTTTCTAGGTATATACTTGGTTTTTGCATTTGAAAAGCAACTGTGAAAAAATCACATACTGGAAGTAGCACGAAGAGTTCACTTCCCTGTACAAGTTGGAGTGATCCAAAAATCCATTGTGGCAACTATTTTTTTATGTTTATTTTTTAATTATTGGAAGTGTGCGGGACACTACCAAAAAACTAGAGCAAGCTCGTGAATCCGAGTTACAGTTGCCTGTCTGTGACAGATGGACTAGTGTGTATATGTAAAAATGATTCTGAACCTGTGTCTTTTAAAACATATTTTTAAGTAACCTGCATACTCCCAGAAAAAAAAACCCTTTGAACTTTACACACATTTTGTTCCAAGCAAAGGTTTCGTTAGTAGAAATTTGTTCATGAGTCTTAAGGGCCTGATCCTACGTCCTATGAAATAAAAAAAAAAGATGAGAGAGAGACCCCCCCCACTTACTTTTAGTGGTATAGAATTCAGGCTTAGATATTGACAGCACAGTTTAAATACATTCATAATGCAGTACTCTTATACTTAGAGATATGTCTGTACTGAAGTACAGAGATGCCCAAGCTAGCTTTAGGTACTGAAAAAAATTCAAGGTCATGGCACTATGGAGTACTATAGCCTAATTTTACTCTGTTGTGGCTAGACTTGTCCCCATAGTTACACTAGCGCAGGTGTCTCTATACTGAAATGTGTAGTGTAGACATAGCTTCAGTAGTGTTGTATTGAAGTTGTAGTTTATGCATTAAGATTCCAAGCTGTTCTTGTTTTTTGTGCTTGCTGATATGTAGTGTCAACTCACAGTGTTTTCAAAATTAAATTGGTTTGCTCTGTACCACTTAATATTGCGTTCTGTCATCAGTGCTTTCAGGAATTCACTCCTGAAGGGTTTTAATAGACCCTTTTACAGACCACTTTAGAGACATACCAATGTATTCAGCAAGTAGCAACCACTATATTTTGGGTGCCCAACATTTTCCTTACAAAAGGCTCTTGACAAGTTTATGTAGTGTTGCAGCACACCTTTGAAACTTAGCATAGAGCGGCATAGTTTGTGAAATTCCAGTCGGGTCTGGGTGAATTACAGAACTATTGAGAATAATTTTGGTTGAAAACTCTTTTCACTTGCTGCAGCACTCAGGTAAACTTTGGTAGCATGCCAGAACAAGAGAACATGAATATTCTTAAAAAAGGGGCCTGCAATATACCCAGAAGCCCTAAAGGCTGACAAAGCAGCTGTAGCAGTAAGGATGGAAAGGAATTGTCCCCCTTATCCCCTCTGCCATGTAGTTATGTCAAGTTGGCTGTACTGACCAAATCCTTTCCAGCCTCCTACTTCAGAGTAACAGCTTTCTGCTGCTGGCAGATATATATAGTAAAAATGATAAAACACTGATAGTTCAGAATTCATAATGGAGAAGATTTGTTAAAATTTTGCATATAGTATTTGATTTTTCTTCCACAAGAGTAACAACACAAAACTACTGAAGGAACATTATGTGTCAAAGTTCTCAAATTAGGTTCTCAATAAGTATCTAAATTAAGATATGTCAGACTCAGATTCCTAGTTGGCTGTGCCAGCCTCCTGCTTCTGTGTGAATGTGCATTTGTTAGCCTAGTGGTTCTCAACTGTGTCGCAATGCCACTCTGGGTGTGCGTTGCTGTCACTGCATCTCAGTGGAACTGCCCCATCTGCCTTGTTTGAAGCCAGACTGGGAGGGGCAGCAGCAGGAGCATATGTTTTTGCTGTAATGCTTCCCAGTCTGACCCAGTGTGCTTTTCCTGGAAATGAGATGTGAATGGTAGGTGGAATTTTCCCATGTGCCTCTGTTCCTGGGAGGAGTGCAGGAGAGCTGCGCAAAAGTGGCTGCTCCTGCCTGCTTTAAGTTGAGATAACCCTAATGTAGTGAAGAGCTTGCATTGATGCTGCAGCATTTCCTGGTTTGGCTCTGCACAAATTGGGCGGAGCACTTGCACCCTTTTGAATAAACTGAGGCAGCACAAGAGTGGTTCTCAACTGGAGTGCTGCCAAATTCAGAAAATTTAGAGAGGAGTGACCTGAATCTAAAAAGGATGAAAACCACTGTGTTCTCACTAACTGCAGTTTATCAGACTTCTTTTCTTTTTTTTTAAACCCCGTAGAACCAATATCATTCACTACATTGAGCAGAGACAGAGTTAGAATTAAAGTTGTCATCTATAAACTGCTTGATTACAGTAGTGGTACCCAAGTGACTGGCGTGGCACTAGATTTGTGTATGTGACACTTCTCCCAGACTGTTAGATGTTATCTGGGCTACAGAGTATCTATTTGTAGAGGTTTCAAAAGACATGATCAAAGCCTGCGTGCAAAAACAAGTATAGGTCAATTATTAAACTGCTCATGTTGAGTTATTTGAAAATGTCTGTACATGGGCATTTGTAGGAAAATCCCCAAACAGCACAGGATTCAAATTTAAAGTAATGCAGAACACAGAAATTTACATTATAGGTACAATGAAATAAATAACACTTTGCATTGAGAGAACCAAAAATCTGTAAACATAACCTAGAGCCATATACTTTTAGTTCTTTATTTTGTCTCTTAAAGAATAAATATGGGATGATGCTAGAGAAAAAAAATTCACTTGAGACTATAGAATATACTCTTTTTGGACAAGCTTTTTGATTTAAAAAACATTTAGTATACTTTACAGCTTTATCATTTAAGAATTGATTTGGTAAAATTTTGATTCACTAAAAAAATCTTGACGTCTTCCTTTTTTTAAGCTGGAGGGAAAAGTATTGATCTGGCTTATGATTATAGACATGCTAAAAGTTTAGAACTCTAATAGTCTCTTTCTGCAAGCTGTGACTGCTGCTTATAGTAGTTCTCTCTACACTTTACGTAATTTTAGGAGTTAGTTTACAATAATAACCAGTTACTGACACACAGAAATGATGTTCAAGATAGGGTTATCAACAGAGTAATTTTCCTAATGTTAAGAGACTCAAAACAGCAGAAGAAATCAAGTGTCTGGGAAGCTGAGCAGGGAAAAAGTGTCATTTGACACAAACATGGAAGAGACAGTGTCAGATCTTTCACTTTCCTAGAAGAAGTCTCAGCAGGAGCTTGTAAGTAACACAGAGAAAATCCTTCTAAATATACTTCACATTTGTTGGCTGAGTTTTCAAGTTTTTATGCCCAACTTGGAAGCATTTCTAGTAGTGTCTGGAACATAACTGTTGGATCCTCCCAGTTCCACAATTTTAAGACCTTTAGGCATTAACAGGCAGAAATCTTATTTTCCACAAAACATAAAATATCAAAATAGGAGACTGGGAGCCCCTGCCACCTTGTTGACACAGGCAAAGCTTCAAATGACTTGCCCGGTCAAACAACTGAAGGTAGATGCCTTCAGAACAATACTGATCATCTGGCAGCCTGAATAACTTCTCTCCAAACATAAAAAGTCATACTGGAGGTAATAGTGGTGAATAGAAAATCCTGACTGGCAGGAAGGAGCAAGAGCACATGAAAATGGGAAGGGACGTAGGGGTGCACAGTTCCATTGCCATAGAAGGTCTTCAGAGGATGAGTTGCAGGGTCCCCTTGAAATAAAAGGGAGGATGGGAGAATGGCACATGAGATATTTGTAATGGAGAATGAAGGATGAAAGGCCTGAGTGTGTGCAGTGAACTGTGTTTACAGAGTCTACTAAGTGTTTTCTCCCATCAGTTGGCTATGGAAGATACAGGCTTCATCTTTACCCATTATTTCAGTGTTGTGTGTTTGAGAAATTGAGGGGGTAAAAAAGATTAATTGCTCATGGACACTTATTTTTTGCCCCTGAGGACATGAAAAATATCTAAAGCAGTGCTGCTCAAACTTTTGGTGCCATGGGCCAACTGAGTGGTACACAGCATAGACAGGACCCCACAGCCCCAGTCAGGTTGCACCGTGGATCCAGACTGTGCTGCTCCTGCCTGGCCCTGTGTGCCAGGATTGGGGCTCTGAGTTCACGTGTCAATTCTGCCCAGTCCTGCATTCTGAGATTGGGGCCCTGAGGCCCTGCACTGCCTCTGTGTGCTGGTATGGGACCTGAACCCCACTGCTGCTTCCCAGCACCACATACCAGGCTTAGAGCCCTGGGACTGTGCACCAAATCTAGCACGCAGGGTTCAGGGAGCCACACAGGCCCAATGGATGCATCTACGCAAGACACGTTAATGCCTAATGTGCATTATGGGCATGTGTCTACATGTGCATATTCTTAATTCTCATTAAAAATGTCAAAATTAGACTAACCGTGCCTAATTAGACTAACCGTGACTAATGCACTTATTATTTTAAGTGTATTAATGCACGTGCAGATGTGACCCAGTGCTAACTTTAGTGTCGGATCTGCCCAGCCACTTGGGGCACATGGCAGGGCTTCAGGGACTTGGCATTAACTTTAGGGCTAAGCCCCTCCATGTGTAGACACCTGCCAAAATCCTTTAATGCATATTAAATTTAGTTGTGCTTAAATGAGCATGTAGACTTGCCCAATGAGAAGGTGCTGAAGGCTGCATTTGGCCTGTGGGTTAGGGATTGAGCACCTCTGATCTAAAACACAAACTGCTGCTTAAGCCAGCCCTACTACCTGGTTGTACTAATTAAATCAAGTCAGTTCATTACTGACATATCTCAGTCCTTTGCTACATGTTACGCTTATGGTGTGGCTAAAATGAGATTAATTGTGCCATAAATAGCAACAGTGCTACAGGTGATTTATGGTGCCATAAAGTGTCAAACTAGCCACAGATATTCCATAAAATATGTGGAACTGTTGTGGGTTGTTTGTATGGTGCCATAAATTGGAATGTATAGGACCCCTTATCCTAATGTTGACAATTAGCTGATTGGCAGTGTTCGCTTGTCAGTATTGGCTTTGAGACTAAAAAAAGGTTGCTGTAGGTGTGAGTTGCAAGGTTCCCAGGAGGGTATTTGAAGGACTCCCATTGCTGGGAACCTTGCAACCCCTGTACCTGGCAAACTTTCCTGCATTGTCCTGCAGGAAACATTTTATAATAATGATTTTATTTATTTATTACTAAGTTCTTAAGATGCTCAAGGGTGGAGCATTTATATAGTGCTGTATTGATAACATTTAGGCACAAGTGCTTTCTTTGTGAGGCAAATTCAATTTTAAAATGCAGATATCATATTTCAGGGCAAGTAGTTTAGTCTCCCCACTGAGACAGCCAACAGAGGTGTCATTCATGATGGAAATTTTCTGAGATATGGATACCTGTCCCATGTGAACAGGACAAAAACAAAGCAACATTCATTATGAATTCTCATTGCAACTTTTATAGCATTGGTGATGAAATTCAAAGTTACAATTCTTGCCACAATGTAGCTGCACTGTGATGTACAAATAATTAACAGCCTAACCAGTAAAGAGATATTCTTGGGTTTGAACTGCAAGGTGCAGAGAATTTGGGCCCTGAAGCTTGAAAGCACTTAAGCATGTGTTTACCTTTTGTGCTTCAATTTAAGCAGATGCTTAATTGAGAAGGACTGGTGCATTACATTTGTTGCCTATTACAAAATATTTTGTTGGCACCTGAAGCATGAAAATGGCAAAAGATTTGAAGTAACCCTCTTACAGTATTTGATTAGTTTAATTTACATAATGAATATACCAGTCCTTTGAAATTACATAAAATAAGATTCCAGGGAAAAACTTATGTAATAAGGCACTATCTTATCTGAAATGCATTTTTAGTAAAAAGGAGTAATTATTCACTCTGCTAATTGCTAAGACTTGGAAAAATAGTTAATTTGTGGGAACACTGAAACTGAAGTAGAATAAATCTAACACAGCTGCAAAGTAATCAAGACACGGATAACAAATCCACTTTGCAATTGACTCAATGCTAAAGTGATGCTGTTGGAGGAAATATATTCCTAATGGTGTGCAAGAGTAGTAGATTTCACTGTTCATAAAATGTTTATTGTATACCCCAAATAAGGCCCACAGTTCTAAAAAGCAAGGAACCAGCCATCTCCATATTTTATAAACCTAAATTAGGGGCCTGAATTAGTGACTGTATCAAGAATCATTATCTAGATACAGTAAAGTCTTAATAGAATCCATCCTGTTATAAGTTTCAGTCCTTTGTTTAGTGAAGAAATGCAAGTGATTTCTAGTACGTTTAGGAGTATGGTAGTGCACAAGTATCATTGTAATAAAAGTTGATATCCACAAACTATGTGATGCCTAAAACTCAATTTAGTTTGATCGTAAATTATTCTATAGCAAATAAAGTTTAGTTTCAGTTCAAGGTATTTATAGCAGTACATGAGGTCTTTATCAAGTGTCTGTTCAGAATGACACATGGTTCTAACAACTTAAGTATCAGAAAAGGATAATAATAATAAAGGATAATAATTTTGATTTCCTGAAACAAAGCTAAGATCAAAGTCCAGTTCCTAGTTTTGTAAAGGGTTTCTTTAGTTTACTATGCAGTTTCAAGTCCTTGTCTAGATGTTTCCAAATTCAGATTTCCAATTCTGCAGTGCAAAAGAAGGAATTACTTTTCTGTTTGTTAGCCCAAATTGCATGTAAAAATCTGAGGTAAGAATGGCAATATACTGTATTTTGTACTTGTGTAAATGACTTAATAAAGTGCAGATAACACTATATGAGTTGCCTGCAGTCCAGTGCTTCCTCTACCTGGATTCTTCCTAACTCCACCTTCCTCATCTTCAAATAAAACCAACCAGTTGGTTATTGTAATTGGTTCCTGAATAGCAGTCTAACTTGGCAAAGAAAGAAAGTGTTCTCTAACTTATGCTTAAACAGGTACGGACTAATAAAATCTGTTATTTTTGGTTAATATATAAAATGCACCTTCCAAATAAAAATCAAACTGTTACAAAATCAAAAGTGACATTTTCATAGTCCAAACAAGCCTCTTTGGTGAGGGGTACAAGGCAGCAACATTTTAAAATGTTACAGGAATTAATTTATTTGCTCAGGAGAGCCCTTCATTTCTGGAATGAGCCATCCATTAGTCAGTCAAAAGAAATCTGACAACTATCAGTATACCTCTGCTTCAAACATCTGGAATTGAAGCCTGCATCTTATAAATCAAGAGCACCATAAATAAGATGAACAAATCACTTGGTAGCAATTACAGTGGGGAAAATCATTGACTTGTTTAATTACCTCCTTTATGCATTATATATTTCTCATTCACTGTGTCTAGTCAACAGTGACCTAGAGGAAAAGATGTAGAGCTATGAGCTATGCTAACATGAGGTTGACTGTATAATGTCAACTAGGACTATTCTGTTTGTTCCTATTACATTTGTAGTCCCAAATTAGAGATTGCAACCTAAAGTAGGGGGGTTGCAAAGCCCCAAATCCCCCTACCCCAGACTGCAATTTCCAGTCTATCAACAATTAACAATCTGAGGACTTACTGAAAACAGTGTTATCAATTTGTGTGCTTACAATGAATGGGTAAAGGCCTCAGGTACTTCATGGTCACTGTCCCTGTGCCCCAGTTCTTAAGGCAAACTGATGTTAAACCAAGGCAATTTAGCTCAGTTTCATATAGGATAAACTGTTCTGGTTTAACTGTCACTGGGCACGTCTATGCATGCATTAATGCACCATAATTATGGCACATTAAGTTTGGCATTTGTAATGACAGGTACTAACAATGCACTGTAATCAGAACTACTGTGTAGTAGCACCAGCCCTTGCTTTTTTGTGATCCTAATGTATAGTAGACTCATTCTACTGTGCATCAGCATATTAGTATGGTTTTTGCCTGTTATGCTAATGTGCAGTAGAATTCGTCTACTGAGTATTTAACATCTCGTGTAGATGTGCCCACTGAGGGGTTAGGGTTGGTAGAGACAGTTACTACAGAAGCAGCTGAGGCATAAAGTCCCTGGCAGTTGTTGGTACATAAATAATTACTGCTATTATTCGAAGTCCACACCATTCTAACAAAAGAAGACAAAAATTAATTATGTGTGTTCATCATTGAATGAGTTTGTATTTTGAATGTTTCTTGTATGGTGGTTAGGTGATTGTGTTGTTAGAAGATGTTTTAAAATAGGATGTGAAAGGGGGGAGAGGGGTAGATATTAGGAAGAACTTTCTCACTAGGGGGGTAGTAAAGCATTGGAACAAGTTATCCAGAAAGGTTGTGGACTCTCCATCCTTGGAGGTTTTTAAGACCTGGCTAGACAAATCCTGGCTCACATCCTAGGCTTTACCCTCTTAACTGCACTCATAGGTGGAGGTTGTAATTGTTTGAGGATTTTCCATATAGGTTCGAGGGAGGGGTGATATGTCATAACCAGTGGTGTGCGATTCATGGGGGTTTTCCTTCTGTATTGCAGCAGTTCACGTGAAGAATTGCTGCAGTGCAGAAGGAAAACCTACATGAGTCATGCACTACTGCTTATGACATATCACCCCTCCCTTGAACCTATGTGGAAAATCCTCAAACAATTACAACCCATACTAGAAGAAGATCCAATTCTTAGAGATCTTCCCGGAACCACCCATCCTAGCCCGCAAACAAGCACTGAACCTCACTAACCTCATCACCAGAAGCAAACTTCCTGTGGCCCAAAACACACCAAGTAGATCCAGACCACCATGCCATGACAAGAAATGTAAAACCTGCCAACATATCTCTTCCCCTGCCCCCCCACCCCCATATCACTATACCCCACAACAGAACCATCAGCATTCCTGGATCTTACAGCTTCCCCTGCAGAAATGTAATATATCTCATCCAATGCACCAAATGCTCAGATGGAAAATACGTAGGTGAAACCAAACAACAACTGTGCACCAGAATGAATGCACACCAGAAATCTATCAAAGACAGGAATACCCAGTTACCTGTGGGAGCACATTTCTTGCAAGAAAACCACTCTCTCCAATCTCTCAGTTCTAACCCTCAAAGGGAGTTTTCAAAACACCTTTCATGGATAAGCATGTGAACTTCTCTTCATCAACCTCCTGAATACAAAAAAGTATGGGCTAAATATAGACATTGGTTTTATGACACATTACAACCTGCCTAACATCTGACTCCCCAGGTACTTCTCCACTATTTGCCAGCTACATTCATTCCCCTTCCTCTCCCTCTGCACCCCAGCCTGTCTCTCATCCACTGCCTCCTCAATTTACATCTTCACTGACTGCCTATCTTGCATGCATACCAGCCTCTGGCCTCTTTACTATTCATTCCATCCAGGAAGAGCACACACCAACTACAGATGCTTCCTCAGCCTGGCAAAGGGTATTTATACCCGAAAGCTTGCAAAGAAGAATGATTCCAACTTTTTGAGTTGGTCTAATTAAAATATCAGATCTACCCAAAGAACCTTGTCTGCCTATGTCCTTAGGCCAACACTGCTACAACCTATACCCCAATAAGTAAATATGCACTTTCTACAAGGAAGAATTAGGAGAATGATGAGGTTTATTCATCCTTTATTTTTCCTAAGCAGCCATACTGAAAGGCAGAATTCTATCTAAACATCCTTGATCAAGGCAGAAACTTTACTGTGCCCCACTGGCTTCACTTGAGTTTTGCATGACCTCACGTGTTCCCCTGCAGAGAGGAAGCTGCAGATCAGTGCTGGAACTCACCATACTGGAAACTCAAAAGTTCTTCTTTCTGCCTCCCTGCTCTGTATGCCTTGGGGGGCAGTTTCTGCAGTTACATGCGAGTCCTAGCCTTGAGAGTTAATGCATCCACCTATTGTCTGGCTGCCATGCTGAGAATCCTTAGAAAGCCTAGAGGTGGGGTGCCAGCAGTTATGAAGAGACGTCACTTAATTTGATGTCCTCTGAATCACTACAGCTTATTTCAGATTTAAGCTCTGGGCACTGGGGACACCAGAAAGGCAGCCCCCACCACCCTAGGGATCCTGTGCTACCACTGTCACTGCTGTAGCAGCCCATTCAGTTGAATTACCATCACATTTTGTGGGGAAAAGCTACCTGGCTTCCCACCAGGCTTCTAAGGAATCATGTGGACTGATAGGAGCACCATGATAGCCCTGCCACATGATCTGCCCTGGGGTATCCAGTATCCCTGGTCCTGGGGGAAGCTCTGTGGTGCTGCGAGCCTGAAAGTTTTGGCTCTGATGGGAGCTGAGTTCCTGGCTATGTAGCAGCAAGTCTGGGAGTCCTGAGAACTCTGACTACAGTTTTGAACCTCTCAGGACTTTCAGGCTTCCTGATGCAGAGCTACAAGACTGGGAATCTGGTGTGCTTAGGCTAGTGCTCACAAAGTTCCCATGTTTTATACTGCCAAGGTGGGAGCCCCACCTCCGTCAGACAGGGGAAACCTTATTTCTATGAGCTGGGATTCAGTTTTGTGGCTTTGTTTCTCCTGAACATTTCCAACCAGTTCTACATAAGAGCTCCTGGTCCCTTTGTATGCAGCCTTTAGATTAGGCTTCTCTTATAGCTGGGATGTTGGCCAAATTAACCTTTCTCAACAATAACTGCATTTCAGCATATTCCAGGGCTGCTTTAAAGTGGCTACACTGAGCATGCTCACTAAGCCTATATAAAACAGCAAGTGTAAGGGCAATGCTGGGTGTGTGCTCCTGACCTATTGAAGACAGCTACACAGACTCATTTTGGGGAGCTGATGTATACGCAGACTGGGAGCGAGTGGGTAGAGCATACCCCATACTCTCAGTATCTTTGGGAAAGTGATTTAACATTAAGTTTGAAAAATGAATGTCAACCCTGAACCTATTTCTAAGAATGTCAACCGTGAACCAGTTTGTGAACTGTTCAAACACTCATTTTTCTATACTGATGGAATCCAATAACTATGATTGAGTTTATCCTATACAAGTAAACTTTCTACCCAAATGGAAACAGCTTCAACTGCACTTTAAAGACAGAATGCATCTACCACTGTCAGTAAGTCAAGTGGTTGTAAATACTTTCATTCTTCAAAATGCAGTTCAAGTTGTTTCACAATTTGAAAAATGTATTTCAACCAGTGAAAGACCATGTAAGCCTTTGAAACAGCTGGCTCTCTCGTCTCATTCAAGAGAGCTCATATACTTGTTGTTACGCTTTTCTTTGAAATATCACAATTGATGGCATTTTATGTGAATAGAGAAGCTTAACTAAGTACTGAACCCTTTTGAAAAAATCAGCCTTCAGTCATTTATCCTGCACCCTTGACCTTCTGACTCATATTTGTCTTTTACAAATGTACTATGTAGCTTTTTTTTTTGTATACCTGACAAGTAGTAATATTTACTTCAGATAAGTGTAGCCCAGCTGCACAGCCAGGTAGAAGCTCCTTGCTGAGTATCATGACAGAATCAATGCTCATGGACCCATGGAGATCTTAGACATAGACATAGACATTAGGGGCTGGAAGAGACTTCACGAGATCATTGGGTCCAGTCCCCTGCCCAAGGGGCAGGAAGTCAGCTGAGGTCAGATCACCCCAGCAAGATAAGCATTCAAGCATTTCTTAAAGGTATCCAGAGTAGGTGCTTGCATTATTTGGGCACATCCACACATGCAAGCACGTGTGCTTGCAACAGCTCAAATAAAAGCGGTGCAAATTTGAGCCGGGGTTTTTTGCCTCAGCGCATATGCTTGGACATGCACTTTGTTGTGGAGCAAATTGTGCCACTTTGGGCAAAATAACTCTGCCTGGCTCCTCCCAGATCTGCAGCCAAGGGGAGCTAGAGCCCAGGGACAGCACCTGTACTGTCCCCAGCAGTATAAAAAGCTACCCTGTCTTGGCCCCAGCAGTATAAAAAGCCACCCTGGCAAGTAGCTCAGGGCTACTCGCTCTCAGGAGCTTCTGGGGCCCAGCCAATTGGTACCAGACAACACTGCCCCTCGTGCCAGTTGGACTGTTGAACAGGCCTGAGATTTACCTGCACACTCTATCCACTGCAGCAGTCTGGCAGTGGGGGCTGCTGCCTGGCTGTGACCTGCTTTGCACCTGCCAGACCCGGATGGGGACTGCACAGCCAGTAGAGGCATCTGCCCCTCTGGGCCAGCTGCCAGTGGACTGTGGTTGCAGGGTTCGCTTCTGTGCAACACTACTGCCACATGTGCCCTCTGCCCAGCCTTCTGGGTGGCTATCGCCTGGAAGATGTTCCGGGTGTGGTGGCTTGCTTTTGAACTGTCAA
>NW_017728992.1:86331898-86340472 GCF_001723915.1 Gavialis gangeticus | reverse complement strand
GGCAGGTGTCGGGGGGGGCTGGTGGAGTGGGCGGGGCTGGCAGGGGTCCCCCCCGTGGTCCCCTCCCCCCTCCTCCAGCTCTCCCAACCCCTTACTCACTGGCACTGGAGCTCTGGTGCTGAACAAGCGGCCTGGATGGCCATGTGTTTCAGCACCAGGTCAAGGGGCCAACCACAGAGGCGCTCTGGCAGCCAGAGTGTCTCAGTGGAGGATCCAGCCTCCGGTTGCCTCAGGGCATGGTCTGGGACCATGATCTGCTCCACTTCTTTAAACTTCAATTTTTTTAGACCCCCTATATCCTGGGGTCTAATTTTCTCATTTTTTCATTCCTGCACATGCCTGTTACCCCACCTCAAAGGGGTTTGAGATGGGGCAAGAGGCACGCGCGTTCTCTTCTGGATGCACCCTTTCTGGGGGGAGTCTATTCCAGACTCTGGAGAAATGGACAGTAAAGAAGTTTTTCCTTATGTCCAGTCTAAAACAGTTTTCCAGTAGTTTGTGACCATCAGACTTTGTTATCCCTTGGGAAGCCCTCCTGAGCAGATGTTCTCCCATTTCCCGATGTACACCCCTCATATACTTATAGGCTGCCACCAAGTCGCCCCTGAGCCTTCACTTCTCCAGGCTGGAGAGTCCCATGCCTCTCAGCCTCTCCTCATAAGGCCTGCTCTCTTGACCTCTAATAATGTGTGTGGCTCTCCTCTGGACTCTCTCAAGCTTCTCCACATCCTTTCTAAAGTGCAGAGCCCAGAGCTGGATGCAGTACTCCAGCTGCAGCCTCACCAAGGCTGAGTAAAGTGGGAGGATGATTTCTTGTGTCTTGCTTGAGATGCATCGGTAGATGCAAGACAGAGTTTTATTTGCTTTGCCGGCTGTGGCATCACATTGGTGGCTCACGTTCATTTTGTGGTCATTCATGACCCCAAAGTCTCCTTTGGTCATGGTGCTAGTGAGTGTAGCACTGCCAAGCCTATAAGTATGATGTGGGTTTTTTCTCTCGAAATACAGCACCTTGCATTTTTCCATGTTGAATACCATTGGGTTTTGATCTGCCCACCTTGTGAGCCTGTCCTGTCCAGGTTGGCCTGAATTGCCAGCCTATCCTTTAGCATGACCACACTTCCCCATAATTTGGTGTCGTCTGTGAATTTAGCTAGTCCGCTTCTGACACCTGAATCAAGATTATTTATGAATATATTAAAGAGTACTGGTCCGAGGACTGAACGCTGGGGGATGCCACTGGTTACCACATGCCATGTTGACTCAGTTCCGTCAACTATCACTCTCTGGGTCTGACCACGGGGCCAGTTCCCCATCCATTGGACCGTAAGGTTGTCGAGGCTGCAGTTCCCCAATTTTACCATGAGGATATCATGGGAGACCAAGAGAAAGGCTTTTTTGAAATCTAAATATATGACATCAACCTCTTCTCCTTTGTCCAGGTGATGCATTGTTGATGGTTTCTTTGCTGATTTTTTTCCAAGATCTTTCCAGGGATTGAAGTCAAACTGATTGGCCTGTAGCTCCCTGTATCTTCCTTCCTTCCTTTCTTGAAGATAGGCACCACATTGGTCCTCTTCCAATCTTCAGGAACCTCTCCCGAGTGCCACGAGTTCTCAAATAACCTCATCATTGGCCGTGCTATGATCTTGACTGGTTGTACTATGACCTTAAGCATTTTGAGTCTTTCTGGGAGTGCATACCAGTGCCCATTCAAAATCTAGCTATCAGCCCGAGCATCCCACTGATGGTTGTAGGAGCTAGTAGTTTTAGTACAACTTCTCTCTTTTGGGGCTCTACAGACCTGTCAGCTTCTGTTGCATTTTTCTGGGGCAACACTGCTACCAGAACAGCTGTCCAACCACCAGTTCTTTTTATATGTGACCTACCAATCTGACAGCATTCTTAGAGAATCAGAATGAGCCAGTGAACTTTTCAGCACTTGAAATGGCCAGTTAAAATATATATTTTGTTAAAAGCACAGCTTGCTTTGTCAAGGGTATTCAATAATAATTAGATATTCCTTTCTTCCGTTTAATTGTTACTTCTGAAGTTCTTCTAACTTCTAGTGTCCTTCCTGTTAACTTGTGCTTGACTTTTTAAATGACTTGAATGCTTTTAACTGAGAGAAACAACACTTTAAAGAACCATGCAAGTCTGAAGTCTAGTGTAGAATAGTTATTTGCTTGACAATTAGTTGCATTGTTTTAATGCCTTTAAAAATGGTTTATTTTAAGCAGGGCAATATTAATTCAATTTGCAAATGAACAAGAGAGAAAATAAAATGGATTCACTTTCTGCATTTCTCATTTTTTTATTCTTTATTACACTTCTGTGAAAGATCATTTTCCATATTTCCTGTGGTAGCTGAGCAGTTCAGTCATGGTTGTAACCAAAACATTTTATTAATGTGAGTAGAGGAACACTAATGAGATGAATGTATTATTCAGCTCTGTGAATTCTTCATGCATATTTCTTCAAACTTAAATGAAAAATATCTTTCTACATTAATTTGTTTCATGTCAAATGAACCTATATCAATGCCAACACTAATAAATTATCCTGTTTTTAATAATGCTTCTAGCATTCATTATCTATGTGAAGGGGCTATGCATCTTCTGGTCTAAATGTGATGAAACTAACTATAAACCAAATATGACTTTCCACTATGCCTAGAGAAGAGTATTACCGGTATATGCCACACAAACGGGGTGTGTGTGTGAGCGAGTGTGTATAGGGTGTTCAGGACTCCACCTGCATTTTCTTCATTGAGGTAAGAAGTAGTTCCTGGAACAGAGGCAATGTTTCCTTTGTACTTTGCTTGGCAGTTTCTACTTCAAAGTATCCAGATCAACTAAATTTCTTCTTCCTTCTCTGGATGAAGATATCAATTCTGGACAGAGTCTGTGTTTCTCACACTTAGCCTTTTATTTCTTGATTTCCACTGTACTTTTATTGAGTTTGTTTTTCTACGTAGCACACTCTTCTCTTTTCACAGCTGCCCCATATTTCCTGGTTCCCATAGTAATTTAACAATTGCACACTGAAACACATCTCCCCAATTTATAAAGAATCAGATTCTCCTTTTCCTGGCAACTGTAAGCCAATTACAGACTTCTTGATAATACTCACTTCACAGTTGTGGTACCAGTTCTTTCACTCATAGGATGATTCATGCCATCAAAGAAGCGAAGATCCTGATTATGCATTAATGTTGACTATCCAATATCAAACCAAGAGTACTTAGTGTTGTGGGGGTGATTTTTTTTAACTAGTAGACTTTGATCTTGGTGAATGCCTTTAGTTGGAAAAAAGGGTACATAGCACCTTGAGGAATTAGACTGTTTCTATTTCTCTTTGTCTTCTTATCAATTAAAATCATGCACACATACACACCGCTTCCAAACCATAATTTATATTTGCACTGGGGAGTCTGGAATGTACCAACCTAAAGGAAATTATCTCCCCAGACTCCCACAAGTTATAATGTATATCATTTACTACATTCAGCTTGATCAGCCAAATGATGATTTTTAGTTATGCGGAAAGGGTGTCCATTGATAATCATTTACTGAAATACATGTCCATATAAAATCCACTTTCCTCTCATGCTGAAAGGCAAAATATCACTCCAATATTTAGCTTGCTTTGCATGAAATACATAGAGGTAATCCATTTATAAACATTAACACATTAAAATCTTCCACAGGTTTAGATAATAGAAGAGATTGGAACTATTGGATACTTTGAAATCTGCATATGCCTTTGGCAGAATTAATATAACTCAAGTTAATTAATGGAGAATAACCACTTAGATGTGCTTCTCAGTCTTGACTGTCCCAAAAATTTCCTTCTAGTTCCTTTGTTTTCTCGTAACTTTTTCAGCCCCAAAGGACTGATCTATACGCATATTTTCAGCCTCTCTGTTGGAGGCATTTTAATCCAATTTGCAGTTGAAACACTATATATTTCTTCCAATGCTCTGTAAGTCCTATTAAATCTAACATTCTGTCTTGACCAAAGACCCATTTATATCAGCCACAAAATGACCAAGAGGCCACCTATGATCCTCCCTTTCACTGGACTTCATTTAATTCTGGGATACACAATTAGGAGTGCACATCCAGAGGACTCTGTATGGAGATCAAATAGAAGTAAATAATTAGAAAAGAGATTTAAAAAAATAAGAGCTCAAAACATAGTTGCAAAGTTGCAATGAGGGGCAAAAGGAATTCAGAAGGTTTATGATAATTTATAGGGCCAGACTTTTTCAAGATGTGGATCTGGTGGGGACCCTGTACTAGAGCTGCCTGGAAAATGGATTTTTATATCCCACAAAAAGAGATTTCAAAATTGTTTTGTTCTGATTTATGATGAGTCAAGATTTCAAAGGTTTTACTAGCCATACTAGGCCCCAAAATTTTGGCTTGGGTTAATTCAAATATTTAGTTTGTGACTCTTTTTGCATTTAGTAAAAATGCAATAAAATTTCATTTGAAGAGCTTTCCAAAACTGTCAATTAAAGAAGGGCAGAAGACCTGTGTAATAGATGAATGTCATTGCTACTCTTACTCCCACGTTTAAGGAGGCTGATATGGATAAAACACTGTAACCCCCCATAATGTTAAGCTGTTCAGTTACACGGCCAATATGCTACAACCCAGACTTGAGGTACCTCCAGGGAGCAAAAAGATCTATCTTTGTGATCAAGTCAATCTTTAGATTCTCTGCTATGATTGCTAAAGATTTTCAACCAACATAACAGTATAAATAGTTTTGCATTAGGGCCTAGAAAGAGACCAAAAATTAACTTTACTTAAGCCTCCAGTCACTGGGTGTGGTTAAAAATTTGTGGTTAAAAATTATGTGGTATGTTTTTCATTTTGCAACAAAAGGTATGCGCTAGGTCTCACATCCTAGGCTTTATCCTCTTCATTGCACTCACAGGTGAAAATGTTAGTGTTTGATCATTTTTAATAAAAATGAATATCTTGTAGGAAATTAAGTGACACTGCAGTACTCACAGGTGAGTGTTGCAAAGGGCTGCAGCCTTTTGCATCGCTTGCCCAGCCCTGAGATTTCCCCCCAGGGCTGCTGGCCTTGCACCCTATGGCAGCATGGCCAGCATCTGCTCCTGGCTGCTCCTCACCCCCAGCTCTCTCTCTGCAGGTACTGTGTCTAATTATTTTTGCGTATCAAGGAGTGTGTCTGTGGCTTACATCAGTTTTTAGAATTTTTTGAAAAATAAACAGAATAGGCAGTACAACCACCCATATACTACCAAAGCAACTTGGATTGCCCTGTTACTGAAGGGAAGACAGAAAACTGCCCACAATTACAAATAAATGTCAGGTTATCCAACTTTAATCTGAACTCTTACTTGTGCAGGAGTCTGGTAGTATATTGGTGGGAGAATGCTTATCAAACACAGCGGTTTCTTCAGTGAGCCTAGAGACTTGGTTTTGAAGGCCAGCACGTTGTTTAAGTTACAGAGACACTTTCATCTTACATTTTGAGCTCTTTTCTGATGAAGGATCCTAAGATGCTTCATAAATGCAGGAATGACTTTACCCACAAATGCATTCAATCTTGGGATGGAGAATGGCAGGCAACTGTATTAGAATATGGAAAGAGAAAATTGATCTCAGGGACTGTCAGAGCAAAGAGCTACTTTTTGTCGTGCCCTGAGAAATTTAAAGTTTTCATCTCTGAAAAAATAGTGCTGTGGGGTTCCATGCTAATTTTGCTCACTGGGCACATCTACACATGCATTAATGCATTTTAGTTAATGCACATTAAATCTAGTGCCTCCACATGCCTGTAGACGTGCTGCAAAGCTGCTCCGATGCACTGTAATTACAGCGTGTAGGAGCAGACTCGATTAAGTGTGGTAATTACCACACTCCACCCAGCCTCCATGTCTCATGTATCAGTGGTCCTGTGCTTAAAAATGGAGACAGAGGTGCTTTAACTAAAGCTCATCGAATGAGTTCAAGTACCTCTGCTGCCATTTCGAAGCACAGAGATGCTAATACATGAGATGCTGTGGCGCTTTAATTAGAGCAGCTCTCAGAGTTGCTTCAATTTAAGTGCTCCTCCTCCCCACTCCCGGCCCTCAGAGCATGTGTAAAAGTGCCTTCCATTGTGAGGTACTAGGAAAATGCGCATTAGCTTGTCTTAATGTGCATTAACTAAAGAGCAGAGTTTTAAAGTAATGTTTAATGCACATTAGCCTATTTGTATGCGCATTAAGTGCATTAAAAAATAGTTGTTAATAAATAACAAATAATAAACAAATAAATAGTTTAAATAAATAATTAAATAGATTTCCCAGTTGGTCTAATAAAAGGTATAAATTTAAACTTCATTGCAGTACAACAAGAAAGTTTTTTTTACCTCCCTGCTTGCCATCTGACACCTCCAGGGAAGGAAATCTACCTGATCTACACATCTAACAGCTACTCAGCACAGCTCAGAAAGACACTCTCATGGACCCAGAGGGAGACAGCCTTCCATCTTCAGCTCCCTCTGTGCAAAAATGAAGTTTATTTCCTACTTATGGGGACTTTTTACCATCTTGTACCATCTATAATTTTCCCAGAGCCTGATGAAGGGACTTTGATCCCAAACGCTTGCAGAAAAGGACAATTTTCTTGGAATTTTCCAGTTGGTCTAATAAAAGGTATTATTTTGGAACCAAGAGTTTTAGTTTTTTGTATGTCTTAAATAAATAGCACTTTTTTAGTGCCACTTTAATGCACATGAAAGTAGGCTAATGCGGATTAATGTGCACATGTAGATACACCCACTGAGTCTTTATCAAATGTAATATTTATGTTAGCCCTACAAACAGACTCTGAATTCTTACAGTTCTGTTGGGTTACTGTCTTCTCATGCTTCTTCACACACACATATGTAATGTTGCTTTTTTAAATCAGGAAATTTGGGATTTTTTTTAATAAGAGAAAACTAGGATCCCTAGTTATAAATCGGCTGAGAGAAAAGCAAAAGAAAGGATAATTTGTCCTCTAGACTCTTTCGTGGTGGCAATGTATAAAACATACACACGCATTAGATGAGCCAACTTAAGAGATTTTAGCCTGTAGTTCTAGGGCTGGCAAGTTGGCGGGAGCGGGGGGGAGGGGGGGAGGAACATGTAGTTACCTGCAAACTGAACAAACTGGATGAGGAATTGGTGAAGCATAATCTAGATGCTAGCCCTGCTGCTAATTTTATAGTTAATTCTCAGAGCAGAACTACCTTTTAAAGGTCTGTTCAACACAGACAGAAACCTGGTACGGTCTCATTTGCAAGGACAGCAGCAGTCAGCATTGACGTGTGAGTTACTGCTGTCTGTGATTGAACTGGTGAGGCCACGCAATCTGATTATACTAATGCTCCCTCTTTTGGCCCAAATAGTCAAGATTTGTGACTGAGTGGATTGTTTCCATTTGAAACAGATTATTAGTCTAGTATTTTCTTTGGTGCAAAAATGTACATTTTAAAGTCCTGTTTCCTGGAACACAGTAAATACCAAATAGGAGAAGACAATCTGTTCACTGTTCCAAGCTTCTTTCCAGTCAGCAGTTTCCAAAATACACTCTCTGCTTTGTTTAGGCTATCAGGGCTTTCCTGCTCGTGTCTGGGGCTTCTTTACTCCTTTTCCCTCTGCTTCTGTCGTGTTTTGGTTTTTTATGTCTCTTAGATACACAACTGCAACCTAAATCAATCTTCTACCCCACATACATGTAGCCCATGGTGACATTCCTCCATTATTAACTGGGATTCCCAAGTTACCGCGTGGCTGCATTGTGAGTAGAGGCTCTTATTATCTCAGACATTGCTGGTCAAAGGTCTTTTAATTGTTTCTTAACTTAGCATAAATAGAAGGCATTTGCTACTCTTACCAGCTGTCACAAGGTTTCCCCCCTCCATTTCCTGCATTCCCTAAGTCCACAAAATCATTTCGCCAGTTTTAGAAAAACTATTGCTTTGGAGAAAGTTTGCATAGTCAACACACAAAATGTCTTCTTGGTCCTTTAAGTGCAATTAATATTACCTCCTGAATTGAAAGCTAAAAGACTCTTTTTCATTTTTTTCTTCGAAGGGCGCATCTACACATGCCAATTTAAGGCACATTTGCCATTTTTAAGGCACATTAAGGGCACAGGTCTACTCGTGCATGCCCTAAATGCATCTTAAAAATGACTATTTTATGCTATTAATGCCTAAATTTAATACCTGCAAATGCAGGTATCAAATTTATGTGCAAATAGCTGATTACACATTAACACTGTGTATATGAACTGACTTGGGACTGATGTTAGTTCCAAGTCGGTCTGCATACCACATTAATGCACCTTAGTGTCAGTGTAAAATGTTGGATTTTTGTGTGCTGCCAATACAGGAGAGTCAATTCTGACATGTGCAGACAGCCTAGGCCGCATGTCCCCTACTCGACCCCTGGGCCTGTCAGTCATCCGTGACCTACTTTTCAGCTTCGCACATGCTCAGTTGCCCACAAAACCTGACCAGGCGCATGCTCAGTCTTTCTGCAGCATGACATAATCTGAC
>NW_017728992.1:86305130-86326898 GCF_001723915.1 Gavialis gangeticus | reverse complement strand
GGCCACTAAATTCTTATAAAAGACCTGTGAGCCCCCACTGAGGTGTGGGTTGGTGGTGATTAGTTGTTGGAGGTGTGGGCATTGGTTGGTCTTGTGAGAGAGAGAGAGAGAGCGGCTCGATCTGTTACCAGAGGCTGCTAAAAGCAGGGACTGCGTGACAGAGAGAGATTGGGATCTCAATCCCCGGGTCCTCTCCTCACAACCCAGCACTCGTTTTCCTATTGATTCTTCTGGCTTATGATTGATCTCGGCACAGGTTACTGACGACGATTTGGATCATCCTTGACTACTCTGACTATGGTTTCGGCTTCTCCTACCTGGCACTTGACCTCGGCACGGCTATTCGACCGTCTGTTTGTCCATGTTGGACTGGCGTCACAACGCTGTTGACGAGTTACAGTTCTGTTTTCGTTGACTGTTATCCACGTATGAGCCGTTGACCAGCCCTGGGACTATTAAGTTGAGCAGCTGCCCCTAGCCCTCCAGGGTTAGAAAGCAAGGGCTCACTTAAGAATCCTGTGGGCCAATGGACCCCCTCATTGTTTATTTGTACTTACTGTAACTGAAGAAAGCAGCTCTGCCTACGCAACTAAGCGTAAGTGAATAAACCTCATACATTTTGAAACCATATCCGTGTCCCGTACCACTCAGACTCATTGCCGTGAATCCCACCTGTCCATGTTCCAACGCCACCCTTGACCCACCGTGACCTTGGGGCCCTGTTCCCCGACATGGCGTCATGAACAGGATTAAAGGGAGGCGAATTTGAGTCTGAGTTGCTTCAGAGCTGCCCATGGCGCAGCGGGGTCCATCTGACCAGTGATCCAGAGGACCTATGGAACCACGTCGCGTTCCACCAGGCCGCAAACCAGGCCGCAGCCGCGATTCATGGTTTCCTGTCCATCAGCGGCACAAGCGGGAAGGAGAGGGCCGTCCGGTTCAGTCTGGGAGCCCTGGGCTGTGTACTAAGTGACTCCCAGGCTGTTTACCGCCCAAGGGAGGAGAACGGGACTGCATCCCGGGCCCGAGTAAAATCTCCGGCCACAGCAAGCCTCAGCCCGGCTCAGGAGTTTGCTCGGTGCATCAAGTATGCGAAGGAGGGAGGAGAGGAGACCCCCCCGGATCGGTTTCAGTGTCCGAGCCTCACAGCCGGATCAAGGGGGCATGAGCTCCTAACATAGCTCTGTGAGGGCCTAGAGTGAGATGGCAGGAAGGCCAAATGGACCGGCCTCAAGTGGAAGAAAGGCCTCATAATAAATGTATTGTTCCGCGAGTACGTGTCATTACTACAGGAATTTTCGGATCAGAGAATGCAGCTTGAGACTGCCGCTAGAGCTGCAGCCAAAAATTTGGCCGAGCGGCCATTGCAAGATGGTGCCGGTGAATCCAAGAACGCGCCAACTCCCGCGCCTACGTCACTGCCTGCTCCGCCCACGAAAAGCCTTCCCCCTGCTGCAACGTCACCCATCGCTCTGCCCGTCCCGAGCCCGCCTTCCATCAAGGCACCGCCCATGGTTCCACCCATCTGGAACCCACCTCCCGCAACAGCACCACCTGCTGTGAATATGTCACCACCCCTGTACGTCGGTCAGCGCCACCTGGAGGACGTACGGGAGAACAGGAACCTGGAAAGCGAAACCACGACGATGAAGGCAACCAAAAGCGAAAGTACGCAAACCGCTGTAACCAACATGATGAAGACTAGTGCAACCAATACGAAGGCATTAATACCAATCAGTGAAACCATAAGCGAGGAGAATAATATGACTGTAACCACAAGCAAATTCGAGCAACTGCAACCAAATGATTTAGTAACTGCATATCCGATTGCAGTTCAGAAACTAGTTACCGACCCTCAAGGGGGAATGAAGATAACAGTAACTACACGATCAAGAACCCGCTCCAAAATGAGCGAGCTTAAGAAGGATACTGCCATCCGTAGCGATGAAACACCTACCGCATGGCTGGGTCGGTTGGTAGCAGAAGCCGGTAACGAGATGGTGAACCAAGATGAGGCACTGCAACTAATTCGAAGCTCCGCCTGGAGCCGGGCCAAGGTTGTTGACCCAGTACCAGTATTGGCAAATTACTACTGGCCAATACCAGTGCCAGCATTAGCAGTAGAAGCTTTGCAGCGTAAGGTCCATGCCTGGCACGAAGGATCAGCAGGTCGTGCCAGTGCAACATCATTGGTTTATGCTGTTATTGGAGCATCCTATGCGCTGTGGAATCCCGTGCACCAGGCCCTGAACTTAACACCTGTTCAGGTGCAGGGAGCGTGGCCTCACAGATTTGCTGCATCACCTGGGGATGTGCCCTGCCTTGCCGAGGCAATAGAAGCAGCCACGGAAATCTACGGTGGAAACCAGAGCATCACCGCTCGTTTACTACTGAGCTCATCCATCAATGGCCCAGCTATCCATACCCTGGGTCAACTTGACCAGTTGGAGGGAGCGATGAAGGTGAAACCGCAAAAGAGTACGTACCCCGTTTCAGATGGAGAACATGTGTTCGCTAAAGCTTATCCAATCGAGAACCGATATCAGAAACCGCCAAGCAAAACATACGAAAGGCAACCGATATGCAATTTTAACCGTAACCAACCATGTTATTCACCACCTCAAGAAAGAAACCGATCTTCACAACCTAAGTATTCGCCACCGCAAAGGCCGGCGGTGGAACGAGCAATATTCAGTTTCTTACTCGTGAAATCAGGTCTATCTAAAGAGAAACTACGACTCCTAGGGAACGATGGCCAATGGGACCTAGCCAAGACCCTAGGGTTCCAAGAATACGGCGCGAAGCCAAAAAACGAGTAACTGCCGTTGGCGTGAGTCCGGTGACCGGCGGCTGCAACAACACTGGTGAACAAAATGAACAACGAAAAACGGACTTTGAAGCTGAACCATCATGAACCGAACTTAAGCGAAACGAATTCAAACTGAAACGTAATGATGAAATGCCAAGCGAGTTAACAATGAACGAACTGAAACGAAGTGGACTTGAACGTGATGAAACAAAACTGAACGAAGGAACTGAACTAAAACGATGAAACCCGAAACGAAACGATTCTAGACGAGACACAAGCGAACGAGACCAAAACGAACAAAAACCAATACTTGAAATGATCAAACCAAACGATTTAAAATGGAAAACAGTAACTTTTTTGACTAAAGGAGTGCAGGAGGGAGTTGAAGAAAACGGTTATAGACAAGGAACTCAGAACGGTAAGGCGAGAGTAGTCATGGCAGCAAATTATACGAAGTTTTTTGATGATGGTCCAAGACCATATGCCTCAATTGAGATACAGGACCCTGATGATCCACTTAACATTACAATAGCAAAGTTTTTGCTGGACACTGGTGCGCAAGTGAATGTGATCAAATCATCAGTCCCACACCAACGGATAAGTAAAGTCATGATGGTTCAAGGTTTGAACGCAGTAACCGCGACAAACCGCGTCAAGTTTTTTGTTAAGGGTCACGGTAGACGGTTGGATGCAGTGTTAGGGGGCATTAACCTCCTCGGGGTGCCAGGCATTCGAGCACTACAATTGAAACATAAAGTACTTGAAGCGCTACCAATTACCACCATATTGGAAAGCGAGTGGCACAGACCGACCCTGCGAGTAAATTCCACCTGGAGGTACACCCCCATACCTACCAAACCGCACCTCCACGATCAGCTTGACACTCTGCTCAAAGGATTAGTACGGAAACAATCTATTATGCCGGTACATGCGAGCAGCCGATTGTCTCCGGGATGGGGGATCCCCAAACCGGGGAAACCGCACGAAGTTCGCCTCGTGGTAGATTATAGGGAAGTTAATAAACGGTGCACGATTTTAACTCAGGCGACACCCTGCACACTCCTCCAGAGTCTGCAAGAAATGGCTCAATACCAAGCCACTGAATGGGTCGGGACAACGTTGGACTTAAAAGATATGTTTTTTTCCATTCCTATAAATGATTCTGACGGTATTCTAAATATGTGTATTAGGGGAAAGATTTATAAGTAGAATGTATGCCCACAGGGGTATTGCAACGCTCCGGCGTTGGCTACAAGTGCGATCAATGACAGCCTGAACCAATTTTATACGACCAACCCGGAAAGCAGATTTGTAAAAATATGGAGCTATATTGATGATATTGCTATCATGGGAAGAGACAGAGACTTAGTTGAAAAGATCACGGGTGACCTAGTAAGGCATCTCAACACTGTTAGTTGGGTTGTAAATGAAAAAAAGTCTCACCTGAAACCCACGACACGTATAAATTTCCTAGGTACCACTTTCAATGAATCCACACGCCAAGGAGTGGCTCACGAGGCCGTCGATTTTGAGATTTGGGAGAATAAAACCCGTCACAAAAAGCCAATTTCCAATCGTTATTGGGCAAACTAAATTGGTTTAGGCATTACTTCACACCACCACATTTACCAATATTAGCCCGCATTCAACGACAGATCCGGGAGAAGACACGGCAGAGAACTCCCTGGACTTCAAAAGATGCCAATGCTCTACGTGAGCTAGTTACGTCAGTTAAGAAAACAACTCTTCACGCTATCGATTTAAGTACGCCACTAGCTGTTACAATCAGATTTATGGAAGAGCATCTTTTCACCACCGTTAAGAATGTCGACGGAAATCTTGTTTTCATCGTGCACCGTACCATACAAGCAGCACAACATAGATACGGCATCGTAGGGAAGATTCTTTTGGCTGCCCAGCTAGCCGAGTTGTTGGCGACAGGAAAAGGAAAATTAAAGGTGATAGGGGCAACCCTGTTACCATGACTTTCTCATGATCGGCTGGACCCATGCTTCCAGGGCGAACCATCTACCTGGAGTGCCCTGGTGCTCAATCACCTGTACCAGTGGCACCACTGGAAGCATGAGGATCTACTACCAGCACCAACCATTGATGAGCAACGGAACATTGTGCTATATGGCACAACACAGCCAGCGTGGATGGCATCGGATGGCTCCACCCGTAACAAGGGGAAGTATGGCTTTTACTGCCACCCTTGCTCTGAACACCAAATCCACCCTGGCTGTGAATCTGCACAAAGGAACGAATTGCTGGGTTTCCGGGAAATCGTACTACACTGCTTGCATCATCATGATGGGACCCTTCCCGTTCCCATCATCGCCATTGATGCTCAGTACATTTATAAGATCGTAACCGGTACAGCCTCCCCAACAGAACATCTTGAGTTGTGGGACGACATTTACACGCTCCTATCACACTTCTCCATACCGCCGTTAGTGAAGCACATGCGTTCACACCAGGTCAATACTGATCCCGTCCACCAGCAAATCGACCAACTCTTACAAAATCCTACCCAGGCCGATGTGTGTGTCACAGAAGCCATCGACGAGTCTGTTTGCGTTGACCCATACCTCAATTGGCTACATGAACACTGGGGCCACCCAGGTCCCTGGGCCTATCACCACAAATGGCGCCAGGTGTCCGAAGGTAACTCATCATACAGTTCTCATAGAGACTGGAAGTGAGTCACCCAGGCATGTGAAGTCTGTGCCATGGAAAAGGTTCATCCAACAGGAAATACAAAGGGTGCCCTGGACGAAGACACCTTTGTACCAGGAAAAACATGGCAGGTGGATTTCCTTGGTCCCTTGCCAGGGGCGTCGGTCCCTAATAAAGGACTGATCATCGTGGACCTAGGCACACGTCAGGTGACTGTCATACCCCTCCGGAAAACACACGCTACTGCAGTCATCACGGCTCTTATGAGTGTTTTTGCAGTATGGAAGGTGCCGACCAATATCCAGTCAGATGGGGGACCGCCATTTACATCCAGTGTGATCGATAAATTTGCCACACTCCACAATATCGAGTGGCATCACCATTTACCCTATCACCCCCAATCAAATGGGGTCGTCGAACGGGCCGTAGGCTTGTATAAAGAAGCCTTACGGGTCACCGGTCACGGGACATATAAAAATTGGACTAAATTAAATCATCAAGTCCCAACAAATTTAAATGCAGGCTATGGATTAAGAGCGAATCAAAACCAACGGAATCGTGGAAGAAAAAATTCAAAACCGCCGAACTTGTCTGGATCTCCCTTCCAGATCTTAAGCATCGCCATCCAAAAGTTTTGAAAGGCGTGATCAGATCAGCAGAAAAATTCCCTAATACGTATCTGGCCGAGTTGGAAGAGTCAACGAGCTATCCTCGTACATCATAATTGGCTGGCCAGATGAGCCGTCACGGACTCACTGCCTTAAATCTTCTGTGTTCCCAGCAAGGGGGCATGTAGTTGCTCCGCTTTTGTAACTGTGCTGGATCATAAACCTCATACATTTTGAAACCATATGCGTGTCCCGTACCACTCAGACTCATTGCCGCGAATCCCACCTGTCCGTGTTCCAATGCCACCCTCAACCCACCGTGACCTTGGGGCCCTGTTCCCAACACTTAGCATGTGCCAATATAGATGCGTGCCTAAATCACCGTAATGCACATTAGGCAAATGCGCATTCAGTTTAGGCACATGTAAAAACACATGCAGACATGCCCTAAGAAATGTAATTCCTATTAAGTGAAGGTTCTAGTATTAAATATGAAATCCTGGTCTGTTGGCTACAGTGCTCCATGCTCCCTCCCAACCTGCTGTGTTTCACACGGAGAGGCTGCCCATGCCACTTGTGGCATGCATGCTGCAGGTTGCCCATAATAGGAAAATGTACAGAAAATAAACTACACAAAATTACATTTTGAAGCATAAAGGCTAAGATTCCAAACAGGATCAGTGATTTGGGGTTCCTCTAAACACAGGTGTCCAACCTGGGAAAACTTACACAGGTCTAATTCTCAAAATTCCCAGCATTTTCTAAAATACAGCTGTGTTCAGGTTGGCAGCCAAAACTGCCAGCTATTAAAAAAAAGAAAACAAAAGTGGCCCAAGCAGGAAAGGTATAGAAGACCCACTGACATACTGTTGTTTTGATGGGTGTTCGGTGGTATCAAGGTTGGAATTAGGGATGTGAAAAGTTAAACAATTAATTGTTTAAATAATAAGCTCAGTAATAACTGGTTATAGCTTACCAGTTACCATTTAGTGGGGGGCAGGGTGCAGTCTGGCAGGGAAGCAGGGGAAGGGAAGCCATGTGATGCCCCAGCATGAACTGGAAGGCAGCAGGGCAGGTGGGAGGAATGAGCAAGGAGGGGTGGAGGGTGGGGGGCTAGTACCTATAGGTATACCATGCACCCTGGTACAGTCACTTGCAGTCTCCCCCCGACCTGCCATGAGCAACCCAGGCTGCCTGGGCTGCTTGTGGAAGGCAGCAGAGAGGCTGAAAGTCGCTGCACTCGGGTCCACAGAGCTTAGCTATTAGGTACCAATCCCCTCTCCCCCTCTGCCCTACTCTGCTGTCCACAAGAAAAATAGCTCAGTTCCCTCTCTGAGGAGTGTTGAAATGAGATGCTGCCTGCCATGGTCTGCCAATACTTTGGCTCTGGCTCTCCACACTGCTCTGGGTGGGTGGGTGCAGCCCCTCTTTTGCAACGGGGTGGGGCAAATGCCAGCACCCTCCCAATCTGATGTTACAGAGCAGTGGGCTGGAGCCCAGTGTCGTGGTGCCTGTCCCTATCCCCACGCCCCACCAGATGCTTCTGTTGCTGCTGGTGGCACCCTCAGCCAAATCCATGGTGGCTGAAGGGTCTGGCAGGGGAAAGGTTGGAGGGAAGAGGGTTCAGGGAGGCTCCCCTGGGCCTGCAGCTCAGCCCCATGGCATGTCCCACCTGCATCTGGGCCCAGGCCTTGGCCTGGAGAAGACCTGCCTGCCCAGTTTGCTGTGAGGTGTGGCCCTGGGGAGTTGGTGCCCTGGGGAGCCGCTGAGTCCCCACTGCACTTTAGGGGCTGGTAGTGCCCTGCTGGTGCTGGGCCAGCCAGGGGCACCTTGCAGGCTTGGCCGGAGCATCTTCAAGTGGGCCATGCTGGGGGTTGCCAAACCAAATAATCATTTAACCATTATAATTACAACAGGTTACACTGATATTTTTAAAGGCAGTATTTACATCCCTAGGTGGAATATCAATACATATCTCATTACATCTTATGATCCGGTTATGGTCACATATGGTACTAGATGCTTAATAGTCAGGAAGGGTAGTAGGTCTGTTTGCTCCTCAGCATTCGACCAGACTACATGGATACTGCCTCCATAGACCACAATGCAAGAAAGAGCACAGAAGAAAGAACATTCATGATGCAGCCTATTATTTCTCTGTAATATACACTATACTTGCTATGATTTGCTCTACTGAAGATAAGCAGTATGACACATTGTCCTCTTGCTGACACACCATTAAACATTTGGTGGCAGAATTCCATTTATAATTGCATTGTTATATGCTTCCAAGTTCTCTAAGCGTAGTCTCAGTGTAACCCTGTGCAAGGGCTTAAGTATAGTATTATCATAGGCCTATTATGCATTACGCTGAAATATAAAATAAAATCTATACAGAAAACCTTCGCCTTTAATTTTATATTGTTAAAAGAGGTGTAAGGGAGAGAAAGATGGATTATCTGTAGAGTTAGAGAAACACCATTTCATAGGGAGGACTGATTTAGATTTTTCTTTTCAGAACAGCAGCAACTTGAAACACTGTGGAATAGGGCTATGTATTCTGGTGGGGGGGCTGGAACGACCCAGCTTAAATCAAAGGCTAGGACCTGGCTCTTGCTTCTCCCTGCCACAGCTTTTCTCTGCTGCCCAGCTGTTGGGCTGCAGTGTAGCCCAGTACAGTGTGATGCTGATGAAGCCCCTCACTGCTGAGCACTGCCAAATACTGCCAAAGCCCCCAGTCTGGTTCTGTGGGTTGATCTGGCTCATGGCTCATTAGTCACCAAACTTTGCTTTAAAGGTAATAGCATGAACAAACGCCACATGCCTCTGGAGGCAGATTTCAAGGCAGGGTTAGTATTCTCTCATTAATGTCATTACTTTATGAAACTCAGCAGGAAGAAGCAACATTGCAATTGTTTCAGGACAGTGGAAGATGGCGAGTAAGAAGAAGATGAAATGCCAGAAGATACCTCCAAAACACATAAAACAATTGGCAGTCATTGAGACTGTTGCTGTGTAGATATCTTCAATCTTTATGATGCAACGCTCACCTTATGCCACAAGCTGCTTGCATCTGCTTTTTGAAACCCTTTGAACAGTCTTAGCTGAGCTCAAAAGTGCCCTTGGAGAGAAGAAAAGTGCCTCTTAGAACATTGTTTGTATTTACTTGTGTCTAAATTTAAACGTGATATTTGCCATTGTGCCATACATAGTGGCAATCTGTTGATATCTACCAATAATAATTGAATTTGATATATAATTAACTGACTTGGGATAGGGTCCTTGCTAAAAGCCAGTGTCCAAAACCTTCATTAAAACACTGTCTTGCTACTATTCTAAGCATTTGTAATACTTCTCTGAAATGAATCAGTTTTTCTGAGCACTGTTGGTTTGTCTTGGTGCCCTATCTGTCAATAATAATTGAACTCACTATGCTATTAAATCAGAAATTTAAAATAAATGCATTCAAAAGCAATATGTTTGTTCTAAATTACTCATCAAGTTTCCCCTAAATCCCAACTTATTTTGAAAGGATTTTAATAAAAAAAATCCCAATTGGACTTTTTAATGTTAATGCAAAACACTTATCTTTTAGATTGAATGTGACATTATCTACTTCCTGACTGAAAGCAAGGAGCAGAGTCACTGCCGATAATCTTAGAGGTGGCAGAAGTAGCTATACTGAACCACTGTTACACTGAAGAAAAACAAAATCTCTCTTCATTACTTATGAATGGAGCATGGGTAGAAGAGGAGCACTAGACTGTCGGGAGGTAGTGGAGGGAGGAACGGTCAGCAAACAGATGCCCTATTTCAGGGTGAGGCCAGCTGGAGGAAAAAGGGAAGAAATAGATACAGTAGGAGGTTCTTACTTGGCTTTTCTCCTCCTACTTACTGGTCCTATCTACATGTTCACTAATGCACAGTGGTTACTGCACATTTATTTTAGTACATGTATAATGAAGTAGTAAATAAATGCACAATAACTGGAGTTACTGCACAGTAGCACCAGTAAATACCTTTTTTAGTGTTGCTACTGCACATTAGCCTAATAATACCGTGCAGTAATATATTAGCATTGTTTGTGCTGTGATGCGCTACTGCATAGTATTATTAGGCTATTGCGTAGTTAGCATCTCATGTAGACCCACTTGCTAATTGGGGAAGTGACTTTTCCCACAGAAAATACCCCAGTCTCTCTCTGGCTTTCTACCCATCAGCCTCACTGTCTGGAGGAATATGAATAAATACAAAGAATAAATCTTTGAATCCCACATGAAGTCCAGTGGTGACTAAATTGTACTAAATTGCTTAAGAAAACATATGACAGTGATTCTGAACCAGGGTGCCTGGGTACCCTGAGGTACCACCAGATCTTTTGAGGGGGTCTGTGAGGTGTCAGGAGATCAGTGGGTGTTAGGAAATAAGCAGATCAATTAAGCAGGATCATTCAGGCAAGAACTACCTTGGGCTTGTTCTTGCCTGAATGATCCTGCACCCCCAATGCTACCAGGAAGTAAGCACTATAGTTGATAAATTAGTTTTTGAAGTTACTTTTTGAGATTGGGTGCCACTCAATTCACAGAAGTTATGGAGAGTTATGGAGGTGCCTTGAGTCCAAAAAGGTTGAGAACCCCTGGCATATACTGTACATCTCTGATTTAGTTTTATAGGGTGGAAGTTTACCCTGCTTTCTGCCTAAATTGTACCCATGTTGCTTACAGACCTCACAGCTATTTCTCTCCAATACTTTGGCAACAACTACATACATTGTTTTGCCAACAAACTATTCATGAACTGAAAAATTGTTAGCATGGTTTAAGACTTATCAAACTCTTCTATAGCCCGTGGGGCATTCTACTACAAAGAGCTACAATAGTGTGGGACTGACTGAATGGGTTTTGTGGTTATTTAGTTATTACCATAATAACTTAGTTGTGTCATTCATGGGTATACTGTTGTGATCGGATTGGACACATACTGGAGGATAGGCATGGACACACAGAACAGTTACCACTGAACAGGTAATGCAGGGCAAGTCTAATATTTTTCAACTTAGTCTTATTTGTCCATGTCTTATAAGAGGAAATGTGCCTTACCATGTGGTTTCAAAGAGCAGCTGCTATTCTTAGCATAAGCCCCTTCAAAAATGTAATTGAAAAACAAATACGTTTCAAGTGTGTGGCAGACCGAATTCCCACCTGAGGTGTGAGGAGAGATAGTGTCTGTATTATGCTGTATTATATCACAGGTCAGAATGCATGTTGCTCCTAATATGTCTCAGTCAACTAGTATTTACCATGTGTATGATTTTAGAATCATAGAAAATGAGGGTTGGAAGGGACCTCAGGAGGTCATCTAGTTCACCCCCCTATTCAAAGCAGGACCATCCCCAATTAGATCATCCCAGCCAAGGCTTTGTTTAGTCAGGTCTTTAAAACCTCCAAGGATAAAGATTTCACAGCCTCTTTGTGCACTGTTCCAGTGCTTTACTACCCTCCTGGTGAAAATGTTTTTTCTAATATTTAACCTAAACTTCCCTTGATGTAACTTAAGACTGTTGCTCCTTGTTCTGACATCTACTACCACTGTGAACAGTTTGGCTTTATCCTCCTTGGAACCAGCCTTCAGGTAATTGAAGGCTGCTATTAAATCTCCTCTCAGTCTTCTCTTCTCCAGACTAAAGAAGCCCAGTTCCCTCACCCTCTGCTCGGAAGTCATGTGCCCCAGTTTTGTTTCCCTCTGCTGGATTCTCTCCAATTGGTCCACATCCTTTCTGTAGTGGGGGCCCCTAAATTGGATACAATACTCCCAATGTGGCCTCCACAGTACCAGATAAAAGAGAAGAATCATTTCCCTCGATCTGCTGGCAACGCTCCTACTAATGCAGCCCAGCATGCCATTAGTTTTCTTCGCAACAAAGACATGATGTTGGCTCATATTCAGCCTATTGTCCACTGTAACCCCAGTCCCTTTTCTGCAGAGCTGCTGCTTAGCCAGTCAGTCCCCAGCCTGTACTGGTACATGGGATTGTTCCATCCTAAGTGCAGGACTTTGCACTTATCCTTATTGAACCTCATGAGATTTCTTTTAGCCTTATCCTCCAATTTGACTAGCTGTCTCTGACTCCTATCCCTACCCTCCAATGTATCTGTTACTCTCCCCAGAAGGGTGTCATCTGCAAACTTGCTGAGGGTGCACTCCATCCCACCTTCCAGGTCATAGATGAAGTTATTGAACAAAACCAGGCCAGAACTGACCCCTGGGATAGTCCACTTGAGAATAGATGCCAACTAGACTCAAGCCATCGATTCCTTCTGAGCTTGATGATCCAGTCAGGTTTCTATCCACTTTACAATCCATTCATCCAACCTGTACTTTTTTAGCTTGCTTGTGAGAATGTTTTGGGAGACCATATCAAAAGTCTTCCTAAAGCCAAGGTATATCACATCCATTGCACTCTCCACATCCATAGTGCCAGTTATGTCATTATAGACATATACAAGGCAGTCAAGTTGGTCAGGCATGACTTGACCTTGGTGAATCCATGATGACTATTCTTAATCACTGTCTTCTGCTCCAAGTGATTTGAGATGGATTCGTTGAAGATCTGCTCTATGATTTTTCTAGGGACTGAGATGAGAATGACTGGTTTGTAGCTCCCTGGAGCCTCTTTTTTCCATTTGTTAAAGATGGTCACTATGTTTGCCCTTTTTCAATTATCTGGGACCTCTCCCAATCACCACAAGTTTTCAAAGATAATGGCCGGCAGCTCTGCAATCACTCCCAACTCCCTCAGTATCCTTGGGTGCATCACATCCAGTCTATGGATTTGTGCATGTCCAGCTTTTCTAAATAGATCCTAACCTGTTCTTTCACCACTGAAAGATGCTCACCTCCTTCCCAAACTATGCTGCCAGGTGCAGTAGTTTGGGAGCTGACCTTACCTGTGAAGGCTGAGGTGAAAAAGGCATTGAGTACTTCAGCCTTTTCCACATCATCTGTCACCAGGTTGCCTCTGCCGTTCAATAAGGGACCCACACTTTCCCTGTTCTTTCTGTTGTTCTTAATATAGTTATAGAAAACTTTCTTGCTACCTTTCACATCCCTTGCTAATAGCAACTTCAATTGCACTTTGGCCCTCCTGATTTTATCTCAGCATGCCTGAGCAATACCCTTATACTCCTCCCTAGTTATTTACCCAAGTAAGCTTCTTATAAGTTTCATTTTGTGATTTAGTTTACTGAAGAGTTCCCTACTAAGCCAAGCTGGTCTTCTGCCATACTTGTTAGTCTTCCCATACATCAGGATGGTTTGTCCCTGTGCCCTCAGTAAGGTTTCTTTAAAATATAACCAGCTCTCCTGAACTCCTTTCCCTCTCAGACTCGCCTCCCAGGGGATCCTGCCCATCAGTTCCCTGAGTGAGTCAAAATCTGCTTTTCTGAAGTCCAGGGTCCTTACTTTTCTGCCCTCCTTCGTTCCTTTTCTTAGGATCCTGAACTCAATCATTTTGTGGTTGCTGCTGCCCAAGTTGCCATTTCAAAGTAAATATGACATGACTGTAAGGGCTTTTCTATAGAAGCAAGTTATTTAGGTTATTTAGGTTAAGATGAGGTGTAAATTTAAGTCAGTCTAGTTCTACGGGTATACAGGCACTCCTGAGAAGACTCCAGCCAAGAACCCTTCAAAAAGTCCAACCAAGAGCCTTTCATAAAGTCCAGCAAAGTCACTTCAAAGAAGTCCTTCCAAATCAATATGATTGCTTTTTACAATATAAATACATTAATGTAGCTATATTACTCATCTATAATTGATCGAGTACAAAATTTTGGGGTATTTTTAGTGAAAATAGGGTATTGGGTCTTGGTTTAGGAACCAATCCCTCATTTTTAACATAGTTTCTTTTGAGAAAATTGGTTCTGAGTTACATTTTGACTTAAGACACGGTTTTCAGGAACCAATTGTGTCATAATTCCGAGGACCACCTGTAATTTATCCTGCAGACCTTTTATTTTGCAATAAGCATGTCCATACAAAGATTTAAATTGGTGTGACTGTAGTAGTTTAAACACATAACTGATAAAACTTTCTCATGCACATGAGCCCAAACACAACAGCAAACAGGCCGGCATTGACTGCACCCAGTAACTCTATGCAGTTGAAAGCTCTGTCTTTCAAAAGAAAAGACACCCTTTGGTCTCTGCAGCCACACCCAAAAATCCTTAACAGCAACAGCAAATTCTCCATATAGCACTTTCTATGGTGTTGCTGTTTGATACTCTCCAAGACATATGGGAGGGAAATATCATTTGACTTGGACTCCCTACAACGTCACTGAGTCCTGTTGTATACTGGAATAGCCAGGGGGGTTAGGAGGTGGAAAAGAACACCGGCTATAACCAACGTAACAAAATAAGCAAACCCCCTGGTCTAGAAGCTGTTATGCTTATAGAATAGGGTATTTGTCAGCTTAGTTTATGCGGATCAAGGATGTAGCCTAGCTACACTTGCAGAAAACCAGTGTCTGTTGGCACATGCTGTTATTTTCAATAGTGCCAGAATAGCTATAGTTTTGAGGTTCTTCCAGGCAGACAAGCTTTGAACATGCATCAGATAATAAGCTGTGCAAGGCAAAGCTAAAGTTGGCACGGGTTAGTTTTGTCCACGAACAAGGGGTAATCAGGGACTGAACTGAGACTCGCACATCTTTGTGACTGAAGCTTGTCTTTCCGTATATTGCTTCTTACTCAAGACCTAGAGGTATCATCTTACCATGCTCCTGTACACACAGCTGCCACGTGAGGAATTAATCCAGCTGTAAGAAGAGACACTTCTTCCTCTAAGGTAGAGAAGAAGAGAAACCTCACAGGGTGAACAACATGCAGTTGTCATTCCTTTTACTTCTCTTCCTCCAACCACAACCTACCAAAGTTTGGCAAAATGTTTCTGGTCCTCACATTTCACACTAGGTCCTGGAAGTCTGTTTCATCCCAGCATCCCATGCAAGAGAGCATGAAGGGTTTTTCTTAGTCAGAACAAAATTTTGTCTTGGAAGCTGTGCTTTGATAACAAAGTTATCAGCAGAGCAGTTCTTGTCTTTCCTTTTACTCTTGAAGTATTACTTATATTTACTGAGCACCAGCAGTGCAGGTGGTGCTAAGAGGCAAGGGCCAAGTTTGGGCTAATTAACACGTAGACATTGTTTTATCAAAGACAGAAAAAAAAGAAACAAATCCAGATTAAGGTTTTCCTGCAGAAGTCCTTTCAAAGTTGCATAAGAAGAGGGAAGAAACTGATCTTACACTTGAAATGTAAGCACGACTGTGAACATATTTTTTGGTTGAAAGTACCGTCAGCTATTTTTTTTGGAAAACAGCAGATCAAATACAGTTATTACTGAAAGTGAAAGCACAAAAAGTCCTCAGCACTTAGAAACCACGATTGATTTCAGGGAAAATGCCAGAACATGTCTTTCTCTGAAAAGCATAAGCACAGTATTAATCAAAGCTTCAGATACAGGTTTACAGCAAGATTTTTGTGTCCATTAAGAAAGGACAGTAAACATCTTCCAGACATATTTACCCTGGCTTTTCTTTAGATGGGGGAATGAATAAAAACAGAACAAATAGGATTCCACTCCTGTTAGTGGCACTGAATCAGTCTTTAAAACTTCATTTCAGTGGTTTTTCAACACAGAGACCTACCTGTATAGTTAAAATGTTTCAACCCTCTACAACACGGATTTAATTTCACTAGTGTTGGTACATATACCAATAGAGATTATTCCCATATAAAAAGAGGCAATGGCATAATTAGGGTGGGGTTAGAGGGGCAATAGTTCTGGGTGCTGACTTAGAGGGGGCACTGGTATGGTCCCCCTCCCCCCAGGAGTCTTTCCATGGCATGCAAAGCCCTGCACAGCCCAGCCGTAGAGAACCAGGCAGAGGCAGCACCATGCCAAGCAGTGTATCTGATGGGGTGCGAAGAGGGGGTGGAATCATTCCCTTTTCCCCCAGAGGTTTTACCATGGGAGATTTGGCCCTGCCCTCGAGGGTTGGAGGGTGAATGGACCAGGAGGGTCCCCTGGTGCCTCTGCCTGTCCTTCTGCAGCAACAGCCCAGCCAACCCATTCTGTTAAAGCTGATGCTCAAGTGAGGAGTACCTGGAAAAGTAAGACTCCTTACCCTCTCTCCCCTTCAGTGTAAAATTCCTCACCCACTCCCTCCTCATCAAGCTGGGGGGCTGAAAAAGCTTGGGAAGAGGAATCAGGTATAATGTATAAGGACTCTTTATACTAGTACAAATGCACCCATGCAACAGATCGTGAGTAGAATTATGCAGGTAAAAAAAAAATTACACCCCTAACTGATAGAATGATATATACCAGTACATCATTAAGACTAGACTTTAACTGGAATCTGGTCTTCTGTCAATTTTCCTACCATTATGGTCGCTGCAGCTTGAGAAGACATTTCCAAGCTGGCTTTAGACTGGTTAGTACTTTGCTAAAGCAGAGCAGCTGCAGCCATACAGATCTCCTTGTGGCAAAAAGCCTATCTGAGAATCCAAGGAAACACTTTTCAAAGGATTTCCCCTAAGCAGGTGTGCGCCATTATGGCATTATGTTTTCCTGGGAGCCCTAGTGTCAAGAGCTTGTGATGGATGGGTGTTATTTACTTGGCTGTCCTACTACTGCTCCACATCCAGCCAGCATCATCCATGTTTAGGGCTGGGCTGAACTGTGGCAGGGGAAGCTAGGGCAGCTTTGTACTACAGCACAGACAGCTTTCCATCGCTAAAATTTTGTTCGTGGGCTTGTGGTATTAGAAATAAACATAAATCTGGGCTGAATTTAGCCTCTCAATTGTTTTTTGCATTATTTTGCATGCTGTTCCTCTTGTCAAGCCACATTTGATAACTTCATTTATGCTGAGTAGCACTTTACTCCACTCATTTATTTCAATGAGTATGTCCATGCACTAATGCTCTGTTTAGTGAGCTTGCAGAACCAAACAGTTTATTAACAACACCTTCTCTCACCTCCAGCTTGGCCTCCATGGGTGGATCTAAGATCTGGGGATTTTTGAAGGGAGTTAAAGGATCTCCATGGCTGTGAAATAGAAGACAGTGTGCAGCCTCCATCCCTTCACTCTCAGCTAGGTCTTCAAGCCCAGGCCCACTGTGTTGCTCTGGCTTGGCTCATTTGGGCACCAGGCCCCTGGCCTGTGTGGCTGTTCCCCCTCTCAGGTGCCAGGCTCCCTTGGACACCCAGCTCCTGGCTCCTGTTTGGTTCTGTGACCTGGCACTATGCCTGTTTGGGGCTCAATAGTCACTCCAACCTTCAGCCTGCCCCTGGCAGGGCTCAAAGTGATTCTGTGCCCCACAGCTATTAATGGGACCTTTTTACCCTGCCCCTACAGTCCCAACCCAAGCCGCTGGTGCAACTATAACATAAACCTAAGCCGCTGGGCTATAACATAAACATAAAAGGGAAGCAGCCTTCTGTCCCTTTATGAAGGAAAAAATTTCCTTCAGTGCTCAGCTAGGATAGTTTCCCAGCCCTTTGCTATAACTTAGTGAACTCCCCGAGCCTCACTGGGGATCCATATACAGCCTTGTAGTCCCTTCAGCAACTGTGCTGCCAGGGAGAGACTAGCTTGCCAACTCAGGCTCTGGGCTTATATCTTCCTGGCGCTCTGCTGCCTTTGGGTCAGCAGACTGTCTGAGCTGCCTACAGCTGCCTGGCAATTGGCCTAATTGGCCTGTTTTCCCAGCAACCTTCAGCTGCTGCATCCTGCCTAGCCTGCGATACTCCCTTGCTAGGCTTCTTCCTTAAAAGAACAGAGAGCCCTAAGCTCTCTGTTACAAGTAGGAATAAAAGGAGAGTGCTGCTATCCTGGACAGAAAATCAGCTTCTCCACTTAATACATGCATCCCCATTTTGGGGAACTGATTTTGGAGGAAAAGGGACATGTTGTATGCAAGAAAATACAGTATGCTGTGTGAAGCACCTGAATATAAAGTCAATGCATGGGTTCTTGGTGATACAGAATGCAGTTGCCAGCACTCTTCATGGTTAAGGCCACATGCACTTCAGGCTTGAACTCAAGTCTCTTCATGGATAATCATGTGACTACTCCATTGGGACTCGTCCTGAGATTGACACCTTGGTACCATTAACGTGAGAATCGCATTCAGATTCCAACAAGTACATAGACAAAGAAGATTTGCGAGAGTGACTAACAGTCTGTAACAAACAGATAAGGAAGGGTGGGGTAGAAATTAGTATTTGGAACTCCAGCCATATCTGAAAACAACAGCAAACTATATGAACTGGCTTATCATTGGAAGTGCATGGCAGCATCTGATGAGACATTTCAAAGAATGATTCAGAAGATATGGGACCCTGTATGGTTAGCTGTCAGAGGCTGAATTTTTTAGAGGGTCATTAGGGTCTTTGCCATCCATGAGAAATGCTGTTGTGAACAAAGCAGGGACAACTAAGGTGATATATCCTATCCAGCAGATGTTAAAGATAGTAGTTGGGCTAAGGATGGGAGAAGCTGGAATTGGCAGTTATAATTCATAGTTCTGGTGCTCTAGTTCTGGAGGCTAACTTGGTGAGTATCATTTTTTCCCTGTATTTTTGAACTGGCTCCTGTCTTAATTAAACAAGTTGTTCAAAGCTAAAGCACATCTTCTGCTAATATATTAAAGCTGTTTCGATATCTATGTTCTGTAAATGGATTTGGTACTTTAAGCAGACAAGAATAAATAAGGTTGAGGCACTTTCTTAGGTAGCTTTATACTGTTTGCTACTGTCCAGTCCTGAGCTCTGAATAAAGAAGTAACACTGTCACTGGATCACGTCTCCAGGATTGTCATCTTTTATGACTTTTACAAGACTGTAACACCAAAAGCATTATCTAAAAGGGAAACGTTATTGCTGGCAGCTTTACAACTGTCGTCATAGTGAAGAAGAAAAGATAGAATTTCTATTAACGGGTTCATTTACCCTGTTGCTTTAACAGTTCATCTTTAATAGTCCTTTGTGTTCTAAATTAATATATATAATTGATTCATAACTTTTATAGCAATAGACCTCCTAGTTCTAGTTTTGCCTGTCTGCTAGGTGTGGAATTGCTTTTGTCAGCATAGAGAAAAGTGTGGCTTCACTGCATTTCCATTTTCTCATTATTAATGTTATCAGTGTTAATAATGGCTCATTTTCATCCTTAGTACTGAATGCAATATCATTAGTTAGGAATGCAAAATTAACTTGACTTCCTTTTTGAGGTAACTGATTCTCTCTTGTTCACATCTCATAAAGCATTAAGGCAGTGCTCCAGTCCAGCTGCAGTTATGGGGTGTTTGTACACGTTTTTGTGATTTAATTGCATCACATTTTACACGAATGGGGTTTTTTACGATTTAAATGAGTTCATTACGTTGCAAACTAAGCTACATCCCCATGTTGTTTGCAATGTAGCTACATGTAACATTGCAGTCTTTAATCTGACAGTTTGCACCCTGGCTGCGGGAGAGGCAGAAGCAGCATGAGGCCTGATCTTTTTTTTTCATGGAGCCTGCCTGCATCTCCTGTGGCCAGGGGGTGAGCTGCTGGAGGGCCAAGCAGTCCCTGAGTTGCAGAGGGCCCTGGTCCTTCCCTCCAGTGCAGTGGTGCCCCCTGGGGCAGCCTGGGCAGGCTGCTAGCTGGCAGGTGCTTCCCCAGATCGGAGGTGCTTGATTCAGTGTTTTCACCTGGGCTTCTAGCACCCCATGCACCATCCCCCCTGCTTTCTCCAGCCACCAGCACACCCAGGCACCCTCTTGCTGCCTTCTCACACTGCCCCAGAAACAAGCCTGCCCATTCTCCGTTGGTCACAGATGGTGGGGAGGTGGCAGGGATAGTTCACGGGCCACTGCTCCCTGGGTGGGCTCAGGGAAGAGCTGGATCTGGTGGGTGCTGCCTCCAGGCTGGGGCAACATCTGCCCACTAGCCCCATGGGCCTGGTTGGCCCAGGAGGTGCTGCCGCTGCAAGGGGGTGGACTGGGGCTTCCTGCAGCTCAGGGGCTGCTCAGCCAGCTGGCAGCTCAGCCCCTGGATGCAGGAGAGGTGTGCAGGCTCTGCAAAAAAAAAAAAAAAAGGATCAGGTCCCTCACCACTTCTGCCTTTAGTAGGTGACTGCTGAAGGCAGCGAGAGGCCCAATCCTTTTCTTTTTCATGAGGCAGCAGGATGTACCACCGGAAACTGGAGCCTGGCTGGCCAGAGCCATGCTCCAGCTACTGGCCAGGCTCCACGTGCCTGGACTGCCATCACAAGCCTTTGGAGGGCCTACTTCACGCCAGAGTGCTTGTGCAGGGGCATTCCCTGGGGACAACTAGCAGTAGCACAAATATGTACTGATGCTAGTTGTCCCCAGGGAATGCATATTCCTGTTTGTGGGGATGCACCCCTATTTTGCAAGGCTGATTTTATTACCAATTTTGGGCATGTAATTGCCCCCATTGTGTACATGAATAGGAAGATGTCTGCATGTCTCTGAAAGATGATCACATTCCTATTTATGTGCTCAGAAAGGGTCACATAACTCTCCTATACAATAGATGCGTAACTTAGAATTAGTTTCACGTTGTACTTATGTTGACCTTTAGATGAAATAGAATTCTGATCTGTATGTGCAAACCCTATCCTTGATAGACATTTCAGAAAGAGTAGGAATTTTTGTTAAAATCTATTTTTTGGCAACTTTTAAAATTAGTATTTTATTTTGGGGAAATGTAATCCAAGTGGAGCACATAATTCTGAAGGTACTCAAATGGTCTTTGAACAGAAAGTTAATTACAAATGTCAATGCTTGCTGGTAGGAAAGGGAAGCTGAAAGATGAGTTGAGAGATGGATGCACATCTATGGGAGATCTGTATTTATGTGAGGTGAGGTAAGGTGAGGAGTTGAAAGTAAAATTGAAAAAATGTTTCATAAAGTTCATAACGTGAAGTAAGTGAAATACCATTTACTTTATGAAATACCATTTCTCTCTGGAGCCTTTTGCTGTCCTCAGATCAGGGGAGATTAGAGGGAATTGATGTGGGAAGTACAGCTGTGAAGGGACTTAAACACTGAACCTACTTACCAGAAACAAACGTCAGTTTTCTCAGTGTTACAACAACTTACCCTCTTTTACAAACTCTTCAACCACATACACAGGATGCTATTTTATGCTATACTTTCACCTAAATGATTAAACTAACAGGCCATTCTTATATCGAACCTCACAACTGATATTCTGCATTGAAGACCTTCTGTGCCCTGCTACTGATGCAGCATAGGGGACTCAGTGCCGACAGCATGGCACATTCAATCTTTAAGATACATCTGCATCCCCTTCCTTCCATCACATATACATTAGGGGCAGGGAGCAGGGCTCAGACTCACCCACAAGACCAGGTACACGCTTAATCTCAATTTACCATCACAGCTCTGATAAACTGCTCTATCTCATCCCTTTATCATTCAGTACCCCTACCTCTAACATTGAGATTAAATGAGGGTTTCAGGGCTGGTCCATGGGCTAGATTGGCCCCATACACAGGCCCTGCATACTAGAGCCAGCTCCCACAGCCTGCCCAGCATGACCGCTGCATACAGTGCCAAAGACCTGCAGTTTTA
>NW_017728992.1:86297129-86300130 GCF_001723915.1 Gavialis gangeticus | reverse complement strand
GCCTGCCCAGCATGACCGCTGCATACAGTGCATGCCCCAGACCAGCCCCATGCACTACATACAGTGCACACCCTGGACCGGCCCCAAGTGCCACATGCAGTGTGCACCCCAGATTGGCCCTGTGCATGTGGTGCATGGGGCTGATCTGAGACTCATAAGCAGCACCATGGGCTGGGTGATTAGATTCCACAGGCAAGATCTAGCCTACAGGCTGTATCTTTGACACCTCTGCTCTAACACAATGATACAGCTAGAGGTTATGTAGATAATTCACGGTGGCCATTGACAGATTCAGGTTCAGAGTTAAGACTGTGTGGGTATGCATTAACTCTCTACTTTCTGATTTGCTGAAATGTACTTTTGAAATACCCTTACTTTTCAGGTGTTTTGTACATTAGTTTTTTTTCACTTTCTAGAAATAAAGAATCTGCTTTTTTTTTTTTTACCATTCTTTAAGTGTGCCTGCATCACTCTGCTCTGCTCATTGGAATATGCATGATTTAATATTTTTCTTCTGTTTTAATTGGTTGGCAATTTTGGAGTTATTTGCTCCATCTCCTTCTGTTTAATAAAAGATATAAACATGCTTATGGGTTGATCATACAGTAATTCACTGAATGTTCCTTCATTGCTGTTTCTTTCTGAGTTTCTAATTAATCATTCATACTCTCTAATTTGCTGGGAAGATTGCAGATTAGGTAGTAGGTGAAAAACACATGTTTTAGTGTAACTCTTTTGACATTAGTGGAGTTACGCTAACAGAAAGTTCAGTCTGTATCATGTAATTTAAAATAAATGACACTAGTGATGCTGTAAGCATCAGAAAATGCACTTAAAGGAAGTGACTAGAACTGCAATACTAGTATTAAAGTGCTGCTTTATAAATATTACTCAGCTACCTAGAATGGATGTGTTATCAGATTGCTGTTCTGTCTTGATGCTCCATATTAACTTTGTTTCCTGATAGTTGTATAGTTTAACTGTAATTTAAGATACATGGATATATATAGACACATATCTCACGTTATACACAAATACCTATTAATCAATATCTTGGATAACAATATATGGCAGGTAGGGATTTATGCCCAAATTTAGGCAGCCATCTTTATTCAGGTAAACTCTTACACTGGCGCATCAAGTGCTGACATCCCTTTGAATTCTGCTAAATCAACAAAGCCCTCTCAAAAGCTCCCATTACAGATGATGGAGGATTCCTATCTTTGTTAGCAGATGGCAGAGAGAAGTCACTGACTTAACAGAGTTAGAGTGGGGACTTGCTTTTTGTTCCCTAGAAATGGCACCTGCAGGCCATTTAATTTCTAGGTAAAGAGGATTGGGTCACAGCCTGTTGGCAATTTTCTGGTGGAACTTTTCTCACCAGGAAATGTCAGTTTATTCAAAGTGAAATATTTCATGGATATCTGAAAAATTCTTCCAAAAGAACATGGTCAGGTGGTTTCTGGGCTTGATTCCCTGCAAGCTTACCCACCTAGTTTCTTGGGGATGAAGTTGAAGGAAAACAAGGGCCTACAGGCTCCTCGCTGCTGAACCAGGAATCTTGGAGCTGCGGTTTCCTAGCAGAATTTTCTTTCTAAGGTTTAGAAACAATGGGCTTCAATTTTTCAAAATTTTGAAATTTCTACTTTTCCTTTGGAAATGGAACAGAATCCAGTAAATATTTAAAGCCTTGGGAGTTGTTTTCATAGGGAAGAGCGATTGATGCTAGTCAGGTATTTCTTTGATGTAAACCTGCTTATTTACAAAGAATGCCCAAAGTCTTGGTTTCTTGAACAAAGGAGGACCAAATGATACAATGGAATTGCCTTCCTCATGGTTTCAAGTCTGCTTTCCAAGCCACCCCCTTTGCCAAAGATAGCTCAATCTATTGGCTGTCTCGTGGTTACACAAGATGAAAAGAGATCCTCTTTTTTATCTCCCCTTTTTAAATACTTTTTGTCCACTTCTGAAATGCTTCATGTCTGTGGTCCCTGCATTTGTAGACAGCCCTTTCTTACAGGGATGACTTGTATTATTTTAACTATCGCTGAACAAAAATCATTGCTTCCTCACTCAGTCTCATTGGAAAGCCACCAGTATGTTCCTCAGCTTCAGTGAAGTCTGGGACTGCCCTTAGATCAAAGATACACTTGCTGAGAGCCACATAATGTGCCCTTATTTGTTTAAAATATAGTTATAATTAAAGGACAGAGTGAGATATTTCAGTTTCACCCAACTCAACATTGTTTGGATATTTTTCCATTGAGAAAATTATTTTCTCTTAGAATTACAATGGTCACTATATCAAAATGGCCTAAAATGTATAACACTGTGGCAGGGCACTTGGGGCGCCTGCCACATTAGGAGGTCAGGCAGCCTGGGAAGCTGTGGACAGGTGGGGCCAAGGTAATTGGGAGTCAGCTGACCCAGGGAGCTGGCAGGTGAGATTCAGACTGATGAAGTCACCAGCCAGATGGAGGAGGGCTGGGTTTAGAGAAGGTATAAGCCCAGGACTTGAGAAATTGAGTGAGCTGAGAGAACACCATCTTAGCAGAAGACCTGCAACTTTGGAGCACCACCACAGAGAGGACAGCTGAAGCAGTCTGGAGGTTTGGGTAGGAGCTAATGATCCTAGGGACCCAAGGAGGGATCCAGAGCCCAGACTGAGGGGCTGAGAATTGTGGGACCAGTGAAAGACTGGAAACCGCAGAGGAGGGGCTAAGTGAAAGAAAACATCAATGAGGATGCCATCTGTGAGGCATGGGGCATGCTGTAGAGGAGGAATGGAGCCATGCAGTTAGCCCATAAGGCAATGATCTTGGGCACCTGGTGGTCATTTGAGAAAAGCAATCTGGGAAGCCCTGGGGCAGCCTCCGTCATACAAAAAGTGAAAAACATCAAGACATGGTGGGTGGCTGAAGGGGTGATTGCCTACAAAGTGAGGGCTGCAAGGACTCCAGGGGCTTCACGGCCATCTCTGGAGAGGTACTCTGCTACACTG
>NW_017728992.1:86290806-86292129 GCF_001723915.1 Gavialis gangeticus | reverse complement strand
ATGCTGTAGAGGAGGAATGGAGCCATGCAGTTAGCCCATAAGGCAATGATCTTGGGCACCTGGTGGTCATTTGAGAAAAGCAATCTGGGAAGCCCTGGGGCAGCCTCCGTCATACAAAAAGTGAAAAACATCAAGACATGGTGGGTGGCTGAAGGGGTGATTGCCTACAAAGTGAGGGCTGCAAGGACTCCAGGGGCTTCACGGCCATCTCTGGAGAGGTACTCTGCTACACTGCAACATCGCTTTCCAATCATGTAACACATTTTTCATTTCAACTACAAAATGAACATTAGCTACCAATGAGATGCTATAGCCAGCAGAGCGAACAATACACTGGCATGCATCAACTGATGCATCTCAAACGAGACTAAGGATGTCATGCTCCCGCTCTACTCGGCATTGGTGAGGCCGCAGCTGGAGTACTGCGTCCAGTTCTGGGTGCTGCAGTTCAAGAAGGATGTGGAGAAGCTTCAAAGAGTCCAAAGGAGGGCCACACATATGATTAAAGGTCTGAAGGACAAGCCATATGAGGAGAGACTGAAGGACATGGGACTGTTCAGCCTGGAGAAGACTTACTGGGGACTTGGTGGCACCTATAAGTATATAGGAGGTGAACATCAGGTGCTGGGAGAGCATCTGTTCACCAAGGCACCCCAGGGGAAGACAAGGAATAATATACCTAAACTCATAGAAAATTGGTTCATATTGGACTTAAGGAAAAACTTCTTTATGGTTCACATGTCCAGAGTCTGGAACACCCCCAGATGTGGTACAGTCACCTACCCTGCAGATCTTCAAAAGACAACTGGATGTGCACTTTTCTGGGATCATCTGACCCCAGTAGTCTTTTCTTTCCTGCCTAAGAGTACAGGGGCTGGACCTGATGATCTCATGTGGTCCCTTCTAGCCCCTAATTTCTAAGAATCTATGAATTTTTTCTGTTCTGAATGTGAGACAATGCAGAAACTAATGAAAAAGCATTACAAGCTTACAGCTTCTTGTTATCTTATCCATAAGTTTGTCATTTAGTGCTTCCTCTTCCTTTAACGCAAAGTGAATGCCAAAACTAGTCAGATGTTAGAATTCTATCTGTGGCCATATCTATGTGGCAAGCCTTTCCAATAGCTGCATCCTTAAGCACAATATCCTATTGAGCGTGGGCTGCTTCATGAACCAGAAGTAGTGTAATTATGTTTGTGTAGTTCTGTAGTTGTGCAAATTGTCATGGAGACTGACTAAATGGCAATCTTTTATTTAGTAGTAGTTGCTAGCTGGCATTATGGTGAATGGTGTTTCGAGGTGGGCTTCGGCTTCCTTGATCAC
>NW_017728992.1:86289822-86290795 GCF_001723915.1 Gavialis gangeticus | reverse complement strand
CTCAGGTCCCTTCCAACCCTAGAAACTATGAAACTATTATGGTCACATGAAATTAACTGCTTCAAGATGAGGAGGCAGCCTGTATGGAGCAGTGTGGCATATTTGAAGGCACTGGGCATGGCAAAATTTTGATTTAGATGTGACCTGTGGTCATGGGGCTCCCTGACACATTTTGAGAATATTGGGGATGCTCACTGGAATACCTCTTCAACTCTGAAGGCCTTGCTTTCCAGCAAATGACAACTTTCTTCTGTCTGATAATACTGACAAGTCTGCCTTCAAAGCTTCACAATACCATGATCATGATTCTGGGCTCCCCCTGCACGGGCAAGTAAGAAACAATTAGAATCTAATCCCTTATCCCAAAATCACACATCCTGCTGTGCATGTGCAGCATAGCTGAAGGCACAATTATTAGGATCACAATGGATTAGATTTCATCACACCTTAAAATGAATGTCTGTCAGAAGCCGCAGTTCCTTATTCTGTTCTAGACAGTTTCTTATTCTACTTCCCTATATCTTGTGAGAGTCTATTATATAAGTTCAACAGAGAATTCTTTGGTGGATTGAATATAATTCTTGGTCTTAAAACAGCTTTTGGAGAGAATGCCAGATTTAATTGAACATACTTCTCTGAAGGTTTCTTGCTGGCATGAGTCACTCTGGGATTTCAAGTTTAAAAAACAAATATTAAATAAAAGCTCTTCAAGTTTGGTTTGTAGTACTCATTCTGAATGATCCACAGTACCTGACAAACTAGCAAGGACTTCAGCCAGCATTTCAGTACACCTGACTCTTGGGTTGAACACATCTATTGTTTAAGAGCATAAAGCAATATTTCAGTTTGTGTAAAACTGCTACAGGACTTCAGAAATGGATAATTATTCAAATTGTAATTTGACTGGGACATTGATGCCACAGGGTGTGTACACATATACTAACTTTATGACAGCTAAGCTGCCTTAACTTTT
>NW_017728992.1:86282057-86284822 GCF_001723915.1 Gavialis gangeticus | reverse complement strand
ATGCTTCAGCACCAGGGTGAGGGCTAACCATAGAGATGCTCTGGAAGCCCTGCCCCATGCCCTGCCCTGCTTTTTTTCTCTGCAGGGTTTTTTGACCCCTGAATATCCAGGGGTCCAATTTTGTCCCCACACTGCAAATTTGCAGCACGGGGAACATTTTCTTGTTCCTGCACATGCCTCTTGCAGCATTTCAGAGGGGTTTGAGATGTTGCAAGAGGCACATGCGGGCTCATCTGGACGCAACCCTTGTGAGCTATGTCAACTTAACTAATGCAACCTCACCTTGGAGGTGTACTATGTTGCACTGCATTTAAGTGGACTCTGCTAGGGAACCTCCCCCCCCGCAACCCTCCTCCAGCACTTACCTGAAGTTCCAGCTGCCATCACTGCCCCCCCCGCCACAGAGCACGGGGCAGGGTGACAGCCCAGCAGCCCCATGGGGCTGGCCAATTGGGGCCAGGAGGACATGCCTTGACAGTTCAAAGCAGGCCACCACACCTGGAACATCTTTTGGGAGATAGCTGCCCAGATGGCTAGGCAGGGGGTATACATGGCAGTAGTGCCTCACAAAGGCCAACTCTACAGCCACAGCCCACTGGCAGCTGGCCCAGAGGGGCAGATGTCTCATCTGGGTCTGGCAGGTGCGCAGCAGGTCACAGCCAGGAAGCAGCCCCCACTGCCAGACTGCTGCAGTGGGTAAAGGGTGCAGGCAACTGCACGACTGCTTCAGCAATCCAGCTGGCACAAGAGGCAGTGTCCCCAAGTACCAATTGGCTGGGCCCCAGAAACTCCTGGGAGCAAGAGCCCTGAGCTACTTGCTAGGGCAGTTTTTTGTACTGCTGGGGCCAGGACAGGGCAGCTTTTTAGACTGCTGGGGACAAGCCTCACCTCAAATTTGCACTGCTTTTATTTGAGCTGCTGCAAGTGCATGTGCTTGCATGTGTGGACGCATCTATGATAACTGCCACCATGCCAAGGAGCTATACGTCCATATACTATGACGTGGCTTGAGGCGACCTTATTGAGGCAACCGAATATGTGTGTACCCACCTGTAGTTTGCAAAAAAATGTTATGAGATTTGTTATTGGAGGCCAATAGGGCCCAGTATAGGGCCTTGTTTTGGTATGGCTCTTCCCACTTTGTGTAGTTAAGGATGTGCAGTGGGGTGTACTGTTCAGAGAGTTCCTGAATGTTGTGAACTCTTGGATTGATATGGTCATTTGATGTACTTTCAAGGAGAGCATGCGCAGTACTTGAGTGGGTTTTGGCAGGAAGAAAGTATCCTGCTGAGGTAAAATTGAGGGAAATAGATTGTGCACAGGCATGTAATTCCTCAGTGTGAGGATGACACCTTGTTGCTGGGCTATCAGCACATAAAAGCCCACCTGAGGGGGAGTTGTGGTGGAATGAGTACCTAGCACATGAGATGCTGAGGTGTTAGTGTCCTTTGATGCTCAGAAGGTTCTGAGGGTGATGTTGACTGAAGGATCTTTGGTATCTGTGGACCATGTCGCTAGAGAGAGCTCATATTCTACAAGCAGTAAGGGTGGAAGTGGCCACAGATGGCGCTCCCCTTAGCCTAGCAGTGAGTGGTCTTCATAGATTGGAAGCATTCACATCTAAGAGCTGGAGACTGGCTGAAGGTGTGCAATGTTGGATGGTAGCACCTTGATTTCATAGATTTCATAAATTTCTAGGGTCATAGAGACCTATTAGATCATCGAGTCCAACCCCCCTCTCTGGGCAGGAAAGAGCGCTGCGGTCAAGTGACCCCAGCCAGGTGGTTGTGTAACCTCCTCTTGAACACCTCCAAGGTAGGGGGAAGGACCACCTCCCTTGGAAGCCCATATTTTGGCAACCCTCACCATAAAGAATTTCTTCCTGATGTCCACTCTAAATGTACTCTCCTTCAGTTTATGACTGTTGTTTCTAGTAACCCTGAGGGGCACCCTGGTAAACAGAGTATCCCCTATTCCCTGATGACCCTCCCTGATGAGTTTGTAGACAGCTACAAGACAACCGTTCAGCCTTCTCTTGGAGAGACTGAAGAGATTCAGATCCCTTCATCTGTCTTCATAGGATTTTGCCTGCAGGCCCTTGACCATATGAATAGCTCTCCTCTGAACCCTTTCCAGGTTATCCACATCCCTCCTGAAGTGCAGCACCCAAAACTGGATGCAGTACTCCAGTTGCGGCCTCACCAATGCTGCATAGAGGGGAAGAATCACCTCCCTAGAACTGCTTGTGGTGCACCTGCTAATGCAAGACAAAGTATGGTTAACCTTACTTATTACCTCATCACATTGGCGACTCATATTCATTTTTGCGTCAACTATTATTCCAAGATCTCTTTCCACTGCTGTGCTACACAGAATGGCACTTCCCAGTCTATAGGTATATTGGTGATTTTTTTCTCCCCAGGTGCAGCACTTGGCACTTATCTTTGTTAAATTTCATCCTATTCTGATCCGCCCACTTCCCCAGTCTATCTAAATCTGCCTGAATTCACTTGCTACCCTCTAGTGTGTTTACTATACCCCATAGTTCGCTGTTGTCTGTGAATTTGGACAGAGTGCTTTCTACACCCTCCTCCAGATTGCTGATGAAGATATTGTCCAAGGACAGAGCCCTGGGGGACACCACTGCCCACATCTCTCCAGGTAGAAACCGACCCATCCACCACCACTCTCTGGGTGCATCCCATGAGCTGGTTTTCCACCCACCTAACTGAAAAAATGCACGTCACAGCTACTTAGTTTACTAG
>NW_017728992.1:86271703-86277057 GCF_001723915.1 Gavialis gangeticus | reverse complement strand
AGATGGCTCATCCTGTGAGTGTAATTAGAGCAATGTTCGTTGTGGATGCTGTGGTTGCTGTTCTTGGCATTGTTTTTATTTGTTGCCCCTTTCAATACATATCCTTTCCCATATTGGTGTGTGGAAGTGGGTTTTGTTTAGGGATTCGACCAATTGTGATAGGTGGCCCGCACCCATCACTACCTACTCCAATTATAAGTGTAACTGCATGTTAACATCAGGACCATAGCTTTTAAAACTCTGAATGAAGGCTTTTCTCAGCACCTCTGAGATCCCTAATACTATGCTGGGGTGCCCTCTTGGTTCAAGCAGTTAGCTGGTGTCAGGGCCTTCGGGTTGTTTCTATTATGTGGATATATTAATGATAGAGTCAAACCTTTCCTTGGTACAGTTGTGATTATTTACAAAACCGCACTTCCCTGAATATAGTAAAAGCAACAGGAAGCAGTTTTCTTGCTCACAACACCAAGTCCATCTTTATAGCCATCCAAAAAAATTCTTGTTGCTAATAGCTAGGCTGGCTGGGCCCCATCCTGTGCTTTTGTTCCTAGTTTATTGCACACAGTACGTACTAAGCTTAAAGAAATTACATGGGTGAATATAACTAGAGAGTCTTTGATCACGGACAGCCAGCTGATTAGACCAGCTGGTAGATGGGAAGTGGGTAGGGGTTACATGACTGAAGTGTGATAGAACAGTCACGCCTTTTGTCCTTTTCTTATACATTGAATAACTATAGAAACTGATCAGACTGTAATGATTACATAAGAAAGTCACCAGTTACTATGCAGATACTCATGCAGGTATACTTTGTATACATCTACCAATTAGTTGCCCCCTATTGCTTCCTTTAAACAAACTCCCTATTTTCCTGAAATATGTTACTTATCTTCCAGGTGCAATCTGCAAAGCCTTGAAACTCCTTGCTCATTATATTTCTGGCAGCCCACCTGGGGCTGGTACTGTCTTTCAGGGAGGGAGAGAGAAATGGGGAACTTGATTAGAAGCAGACACGTCATTAAACTAAGAAGGAAGGAGTGAAGGGGAAGGCTTGCTAGAAGCTGACACCCCATGCATCTAGTTTATCCAACCATTTTTTATCTTGACTCTATCTAAGGGCTATGCTCAGGGCTTATACCACTGACTTCTCCCATGACTTTTTCTGCTTTTTGCATTTGACAGCCACTAATAAATCCCTTGTTCCCTGCATTTTCAATAGCTTCTCAAAGAAACCCCTCAGACTCTGCCCAGTTGTTGCAACAGGGCAATTCTTTGAGCAGTGACATCTGCTGTTTCATTCTATAAATAAACATAATTGATTTAATTCAAATTAAGAGTGGCCACCATGGCCATCAGCTCTAATGAGGTCTCTGGCCCACAGATCTGGCCAAAGACATAGCATCTTCTGGCATAGTAATCTCATCTCCTGGGAAGAATCACCAGCACTGTTTCTTGTTGGTGAGTGTTATGGCAATCTACCATCCAAATAGCAGCTGTAGTAGCTCTGCCTCACAGGCCAAATGTTGGAACATATCCTACAAATGTGTTGTAGGATGATGGTATTCGGGATATACAGAATGATATTCAGGATGTTTCAGGTGGATTCCAGGCATTTTGCTGTGCAAAGAAAACTGAAAAGAGCCTGTCCCCCTCAGCCCAGTCACATTTTGGTACTCTTGGCTCAAAAAACCATCACAAGAACTTGTTTTCAGGTTCTCAACCACACTTAATACCAGTTTAGGCACTAAGTACAGTACAGCACATAATGCCTGCTTTTGGATAAGTATTAATGCTGCTTGAAACGTTAAATGCCTTGGCATCTGGGGCCTCTTGTATGAACCGCATAATTTCTGTATGTTATAAAACTATGTTCTGATGCTGCATCTACTGAATTCAAGGACATAATATTTATTGACTCAATGAAAATCAACTTGATCTCAATAGTATTAATGAATGTGTTTTAACTTTAATGCAGAAAACAATTTTCTGTATTCCGATATAGCAGTTGGCCTCTTTCCTTCTTCCAAATCTCTAAGTTTCATGGTAATATCTATTATTTTCTCACACAGGCTTTCCAGATTTTCATTATGGAAAGTGTTTGTGAATGACTAGCTTCTGCTCCTGAGAGAGAATTTTTTCTTTAAACATTAATTTTTAGGAACACCTGGTATGTAAAAGGATGCTGTGTATTGCAAGCCTGTGCTACCTGAAAGCCCAGAAAAGAAAGAGGAAGAGTTTAACACAGATTCAACATTAAACTACAAATTCATGGTCTAGCTTGCATTTGTTATGGCCATTATACTTTTCATTATTCAGGAATTAAATTGAATGCAGCTGCTTTGTGTAGGCATATTAATTTAGAGGATGGGAAGAGGTTAGGAACATCATTAAGGAGAATATTCAATTAGAGTTTTTTTTCTGCTAAACCCAGTCCAGTCTCTAACATTTCAGGTGCAAAATGCATATTTGCATCTGCTTACCATGTTGTACGATCAATTAAGAATTTGCATATGTAAATATTGCAACTGGTGCATGTAATAACCTCACTCAGCATTTTGTAAGTGGTAGACAGATTTCTCTAAATCCTCACTCCTAAAAGAGGAGGTTATTAACACTTTATAGAAAACTTTACCAAGCTGCCAACTTCTTTCTGAATGTGCAGTCATTTACTTTTCTCAAGAGTCCTTTATACCTCCATATTGGGGTGCAACTTCAAAGAGTGATAGCACAGACCTAACAATAGAAAGTAAGTGAAGGTGACCCTATATTCAAATACAAAAAAACAGCTAGATCCCACCATGCACAATTGCATTGTCCCAGGAGGGGTTACCTTGGCAACAAAGTCAAGTCATCTACCAGGTATCCATGGTCACCTAGGGCACAGACACAAGTTACATTTTTCATGCAATCATGAAACTGAGCTACAGCCATGCTGTGACACACATGCACAGATGTAGAATGCTTTTGAAGTGGCTGATTGCATGAAACATTAACCATCCGTAAATGAGGTATCAGATGAAAGTGCTTTTCTTTAGAGTGCCTTAGGGAACTTGTGTTCCCTAGGGTTACTTTTTTGTGCCCCTGGGGCTGTCAGCAGGGAGGGAGGGGGAGGGGGAAGCCAGCAGCAGTGCATGCTGGAGGGGAGGGTGGATTTGAGCCCCTCCTGGCTTGCAGAATCGCCCCAGCTGGGGTACTGAGGGGAGCTGGGCCAGGCCTGCAAGGTGAGTGTGTGTGGGGGGGTGTCTCCCAGTCCCCCCACTTCCAGCTCAGACTGGGCAAGCCGCCAGCCACCTGCCTTCCTGAATACAGATGGACCCACAGGCAATAAGGAATGCATGAACTAGATGAGGAATTTTATTTTACAGCTCCTGTACTCTGAATTTGGAGTATGCCCAATTATTCATCATTGTTGATTCTGTAGCTGGCATTCGTTCCTCAACACCAAACCATTGCTCCAATACAGTTTTAGGGAACAATTAGGTACTGGAATTACTGTCTCTTGAAGGAGATTTAGAAATGACTGTCACTAAAGATTGATTGATGCTCTTTCAGGAACATGAGTGTTGGCTTCTGTGTTCCTGGACACAGTTCAGTTTGGGCAACTGCATTATGCCTTTTCAACACTCCAACTGTATTTTTTTTTAAAAATATCTGTCTTTATTTTGTGTTCTGTGCTGGCATGTAGGGGTGATAGGCACTTATAAAAGAGGCTTGTGGCTAATTTCTGTGGCAGGTGAAATGATTCCTCTGTGTAGTCTGCTCTGTTCCAGGGTGGTGCATTTGGGAAAAGAGAAGTGGATTGTGCAATACTTTCATAGTGACAGAGGTAAGTTTCTGGCCTGAGGAACTTTCAGAAAATGTCAGTGAGAGGTCATTTATACTAGGTGTATTTAGGAGTACAGTATAATTTGAAGTCATAATCTATAACTATATAATTTATATTTAGACAAACAACGCACAGCTATAAGACAAGCTGTGAATAAACTGGCATAACAAATACTTTTTCAATGAACAATAGAAATCACCAGGGAAAGACATTGGAGTGGAATCAGATACATGTATTAACACCAGACAAATTGGATGGATTTGCATTGGCTTCAGTAAAAGTTGTACACTGAACCAGCAGGATTAACACTGGCTAACACACAAATCCATCTGAATGTAACAATATCTTTCTAACATTAATCTCTTCTGGGGTACATGCTGCTGTGAGCAACCTTTCAGTGATAAAACAAATATCATTTTGTCATGAATAGAGCAGACTGCAATTTTCCTGTACAACTTGTACCTTAAAGTAGTAAAAAAAGCAGTGTATGAACTTCTACCTGTATGGTATTTAGAAAGGCATATTTTCCTAAAAATATCAAAATATATAATATGTAATATTTTTTGCTTACATTCTTAAGTTATTTCAAAAGTATACTTCCTATAAATAATCCTTTATAATGGTAATTTGATTCCTTACAAATACACTCAATGACTGGCTTCTATCGGAGCACCATCCCCTACAAACATAGTTGTAATATATCCTAATGAACCATACTTCTCTACACACAACATATGCTATGACTCTCATAGATGTATCACTGCCCTTAGTCTGTCCTTTCCTTTTTAACCATGTGATGGAGATGGGAGACTTCAATACAATTCTGTTTAATTGTGAGAATATACAAAGTCCAGGTTCTTGAGCATAAAAAGAACAAGAGGCAGATTTTGCATTCGCATCTCCACACCTCTGCTCAACCCAGAAGACAACCCTCTAGGCTTCTCCCAGTACTGTGAACCAGTGTGGTTCAGGCTCTACTAAAGCTTTTTTCTCTTGGCTTCAATGTTACGTCTTTTTTCCTCCTGCACTCTTTCACATGAAGTCTCCCACCACATCCCTTCCCAAACAATACCCCATCAAAGACCCCCCGCCTAGAGCATTCAGATTCCTGAGCTTTGTTGCATGTGCCTTTGTTTTGGGTGCAAACATCTGCTTAGTAGGGGTGAGCAAAGCAGGCCCTATTTGATTCGGATTCGGCCCAAATCGAGGACAGTGATGCGATTTGTTGATTCGGATCACTGTCCCTGATTCGATTCGACCAAATCTGAATCTGAAGATTTGATGCTGATTTGGAGAATGAGCGATTTAGACATAAACACATCTTTTAAAGTTTTTTCTACATACCTCAAGGTACCAGCGCAGCTTGTGAACGCTGCGATGCTGGGGTGGATGGAGCGTTCCACAGGAGTGTGTGTGTGTGTGTGGGGGGGGCCCTCCACATGCTTGGCGGTGAAACTGGAAGTGGACTGGAAGTACTTCTTGTCCACTTCTTGGTCCACTGGGGTGTGTGCAAGGCCCCCCCCCCCCC
>NW_017728992.1:86259980-86271620 GCF_001723915.1 Gavialis gangeticus | reverse complement strand
CAAGGCCCCCCCCCCCCCCACAGCCCTCCCGACTTGATCGGCCACAGGGGGACCCCAGTTGCCCCTCCCAGACCCAGGAGGCACCAGTTACTGACCTGTGAGAGGGCCCCCCAGCGTGCTCACTGGTGGATCCAGAAGTGGACCAGAATTGCTTCTGGTCCACTTCCGGGTCTGCTACCAAGTGCACTGGGGAGCTCACCGCACTTCTGTGGGACACTCCACGTGCCCCAGCATTGCAGCATTCACGAGCTACACTGGTACTTAGAGGTATGTAGAAAAAACATTTAAAGCTGTATCTATGTCCGAATCTCCAAATCTTTCTGAATCTCTCTGAATCAATTCAGAGAGATTAAAGGGTCCTCTGATTCAATTTGGATTTGGAGATTCGGCCACCGAATCAGGCTGAATCTCTGCTGAATCGAATCAGGGACTGAAGATTTGCACAGCCCTACTGCTTAGCTGTTTATTACAGTTCCCTTAAATAGATTAAATCTACCAGTAAATAACAAGGTTTCATCCATCCTATAACCTTCCAAATTGAGTATGAACAACAACCTCCTAGCACATCCTCCTTTCTTTAAATAAAGGCAATCTTTGTGAGAGGAAAGGATTTTGTGCATGATCTCTTTTATTGGACCAACTGCAGGCTGGGTCCAAGCTTTTGAATGCAAGCCATTCTTCTTCAGGCCTACATTCCAAACAATCCTGATCATTCAGTTGGTCCAATAAAAAATCACTCACAGTAATCCTTGGATCATGTGCATTTCCTGGACCACCACAGCTAGAAAATCAATTCAGCACTACCACAACATGTTAGACAACCTTTCCTACTCATTCTTGGCAGCATTTTGGATGGCACCCTACAAACCACATATATAAAAAATCCATATACCACCACACTAAAGTCCACAAGACCAGCAATCATTCCAAGTACACCAAAAAGCTGCAATCTATTGTTAGGCCCTTGGATAGATACCACCACATCTGAGGAGAGCAATAATGATGCCCACCTGGCCAGTCTAAAATCTGCCTTTATATTACAAGAACCTTCCAATGGAGAAATAAACTGGAGGTTTGAAAGAGCTATCCAGATACATCACACTTACTTGCTACAAAACTGAAAAACCCTCCTGTGACTGCACACATCTGGTAGTCACCTACCACCCTACACTGGAACTTATCAGAAGAATCACCAAACAATTATAGCCAATACTCAACAAAGATCAGATGTTGAGAGAAATATTTCTAGCCCTTTTGCTCCCAGCTTTCAAACAACCCCTTAACCTTGCCCAACTCCTCATCAGAAGTAAACTCCCCAACAGACTACTCAACAGACATTAAATGGGATACAGCTTTGCCTTAACAATAGCTGCTTAACAGGTCAATGTATCCATTGCTACTACCATTATTTTGCAATGAACCCATCAGACTCTATTGATCCTACACATGCCTTTCCCAAAATGTGATATATCTGAGCCAATGCACTTAACCCTCTCATGGTAAGTATGTGGGTGCAACTAAACAGCAACTACGAACCTGAATGAACTCTCACAGAAAAACCAGAAAGGACAGAGACACACTTATATCAGTAGGAACACATTTTTTCACAGAAAAATCACGCCCTTTCAGACCTGGCTATCCTCGTGCTTAAAGGAAATCTATTTAACACCTTTACAAGGCAAACTTGGGAACAAAAATTCATAAGCTGGCCAGACACTAAGAGCCAATGACTTAACACTGATATTGGTTTTATGACACACAATAACTTAACTGATTCCTGATTTCTTCCTGCACATGAAAGATCAGAATGACCCTTATCCCTTTTGATAGGCCTTGATCTCCCAGTATTCAGCCTATTTTCTGCTAAATGTTTGGCTGTTACCCCTGGGAATTTCTCTCCCTCTTTTGCAATTGGTTTTGACAAATCTGTGCTGGCTTTTACTGCTCAAATCAGATGACGAATGTCTTTCATGCAAAACTTTGTATCTTTATCCCAACTGTCCAGCAGATTCAAGAAAAGATACCTCCTCAAAAATCCCTGCCTTTCACCCTTTTCATTCTTCATGTTTACACTGGAAATCTATCTATCTATCTATCTATCTATCTGGGGTGGCCTCATAATAAAGAACCAAATCAACATACTAACACATCATATTAGATCATTGGAGGGATAGCCATGGATCTCCAGCCCTTGGAAAAGCTTTCAGAAGACGTACTTAATTATCATGCAAAAAAGTATTGAATGGGAAGGGAGGTTGCCTTCCTGTTCTGGCAGTCTCACTGGTGGGAAGGTGCTACAAGAAAGAAGTTTTGGAATGGTTCTCTGCTACCTTGGTGGGAAGGAAAAATTGAAATAGTATCCCTTTCACTGTAGCTTCCCCAGCACTTTCTGTTGCTGTTCTTCCACTCCTAGCTCCTGCTCTACTAAAACTGGCATAGGCATTAGTGGATGGCTGGAGAAGATCTCCAGTCTCTTGTGCCATCACTATTCCTGGCAGGAAGCCCTTCTATTACACTTCATTTCCTTCCAATATTACAGTAATTTCTCCTCTTAGGGCCTCTTCCTTTTGAAATCACTAACAAATTCCTAGTGATTTTAACAGGAATAGGATGGCCTTTGTGCTCCTGTTGGTTATGCAATTTGACATGCTACATAAATTAAAAATTAAGCCCTTTTTTTCCAAAAGGTCAAATGCATCTTTTGTGCAAGGTATAAGAACATCTTCCAATGCGTGGAACAAGAATCCAAAAGCTACTGGTTCAAAATCTGTGTATGTTGGACCTCTCATTACCCTAACGGGTGACAACTAAATCAACCAGCCTGCTGTGCGAATGATCTCTTGTAATCAGTTGGTCTACTGCAAGTATTAAAAGGAACAATGAAAGCTATTGTAAATGCAGCTAAGCTGAGATGTAAGGAATATTTTCAAGGGAAAACCAAATGTACAGAGGAATTTGTAAATGTAAAGATTAGGAGAATTAAAAAAAGACAAAGTAATAAATAATTAGACAACTAGAAGAAAATAATTGGCAGTGAGAAGAGCACAGTGTTTGTACTGTTATTGGAACAATTATAAATAGTGATTGGAAGTGATTCCTCTTAGGAATCTTATTTCCAAGGGACACAAAAGTAGGTAAAAAATTATGCAGAAAGCATAAAACAGGCAAAATATCTTGTACATGAAAAAACAAACTAGAAAAAGGCAAGCAAGAAAGCAAACAAGCCTCAGTATTCCTGCCTTAGACGCTGGGATGAGAACTGTGAGATCACGCTGGAAACAGACAGTGCTAAAAACAACAAGGAGTCTTTGTGAGAACTCTGTGAGAGCCTTGTTTTTATTAACTAGCTATGTCTACACAGGTGAAACTGCTATGCAGTTTAAAATCAGCAGTAGTTAAAAAAAAAATTAAACACAGTTGGAGGCCCAAACTGTGTTAAACTTCTAAATTGTATTTTTAACCTTGCTAAAGCACAAATTGGCATGACTTATATTGACTGGCCTGTGTTATATAAACAAAGTACGTGACAATTTTTTACTTGTACATTTGTTAACTGTTGTTGTTTCAGCTCTGTAGATAAGGCCACAGGCTACTTACTAGGTCAACCTGTAGCAAGATTCTTATAAAAATAATTCTGGGTTCATAATGATCAGGCAAAACATGCTGGAGTTGTTTCCACAATAGGTATTAAAAAAATATTGTGCTACTAGCACAGTTCTGATCCCAAAGTGCATAGTGCCTGTCATAATTCTCCCACAACCAGCTCCCCATTGCCTCCTTAAAAGAACAGATGAAAGGACATTGGAATCAAATAATGCAATTTAACCATTGAGTTAAGACACCAATGCACCTTTCTGGATTTATTTTTTCTGGAGAAAGTGAGTAAGAATAACACCGTGACCAATTGTCATTTCGTAATTCACTGAGACCTACAGATGATACTGGTACAGTGGGGGTGGTTAAATCAAATACAATGGATATGCAGATGACTGCACAGGATTAAATGAGATAAGTGTCCTTTGGTACCACACAGTGCATAAATCAGTTTGCTGTTGCACCTTCATTTCATTACCCTTGTTGCCTACCAAAGTGGTTTCTAGGTATTGGCCTACAGTTATCCATATGCATATGATTCCTCATAGTTCTGACAGTGTTGACTATGGTGGCCACGCCCAGGCAACAGTCCTGAATGACTAGCTAAGTTATGAATGAGGCATTGGGTGTATCTACACATTGCTGTATGGTGATTTTGCTTCTGTGCCATGCTTTAGTACTTCCAAAAGGAGGTACTAAAGCACGGCGCAGTATGGGTGGTTACTGCGCAGTGTGGGTTAGATTTTGCTGCTACATTGCTGTAGTGTTGCTGTAGTAACCAGGGAGTGCGCCACTATGGTGACGTAGCTGGTGATCATGTGTAGACCCACGTGATCACTATGTCACTGTAGTGCGCCATATGCATATCAGGATGAGCCTGATTCTATCAACAAAGTCACTAACAGAAGAATCCATGGGGCACGTTCCCATGACTGCGCACATGCAGGGGTGTGCATTTTCTGTACGACAAATAGCAGTGGCACATATTTGTTCCGCTGCTATTTGTCCCAGGGCATGCCCCTGCATGTTGCAAAGGATGCATGGCATATGGCAAAGGGACCAGGGTGGGGCAGGGAAGGCTGGGGCCAGCACCAGCTGCCTTACCTGGGGTGCTGGGGGGGCCTCTCGGGGCATCAGTGGTGCTGAGCCAGTGGCTTGGAGCCTGGATGACAGCCAGAGTTTGGCTCTAGCCGACCTGGATCCAGTTTCTGGTGGTGCACACTGCTGCCACATGTGCTGCCCTGCTTTTTTTAGCAGAGGGTTTGTTTTTTTTTGACACTAGGATCTCCTGGTGTCAAAAAACCCTGCCACACTATAAATTAACGGTGTGGTACATGACTGTATGTATGCCACATGCAGTCTGCAGTGCCACATGCAGTCTGAGGTGCTGCAAACTGTACACATATGCTCACGGGGACATGCCCATGAAGGTCAACAGTAGCTGAGGTATTAGCACACTGGAATTCTGATCCACATTAAGAGTTATGTCACAGACTATATCCATATTGGTTAGACAGCACACTTCTTAGGGTGCTGAGGTCATTTGGGTGACAACTATGGACTGCAGCCCTAACCCTGTTAGTTGTTTCAGTGGACAACTGGAGTCCTGGACAAAGGAAAGAGAGTGTCTGTTGTGCTGTGCAAGCCATCATGTGCTAGGATCGTGAGTAGCAGCGAGTTATGACCACTCTACTTTACCTCTACTCAGAAAATATGATACAAGTATATTAACACATAATATGTTATATAAGGTAATAATATAGTATAATAATGTCACCAGAAACCCAGGTTGGAGGATCTTCTTGACATTTCTACTTGAATATTTAGACATACTAAACACAATTTGATGTAGCAAGATGGCACAAGTCAGATAATTATTGTGATATGACCTCTCAGACAGTAAAAAAGGAAACCTTCCCTCTCCTGGGTGAGGGTTTTGCAGCTCCTTGCCTTAAAATGTGTCTCTCAGGTTAGTTTTAGAGAAAACCCAGGTGCCTCATTTTTAGAGGAACTTCTCAGAGTCTGCTGCTGCTTCCTTCATAGTAAATGACACCATTGCCATTGGCTTCAGTGGGAGCAGCAGCAGGCAAAATTCATGCCCTGGCTTTATGAAGTTATGCACAGACTATAAGTATTACTTACTCAGAGACGGAATGAATCAAACCATTGCTCCATAATCTCCATGGGACAGGTACATGTCCTATATGTCTGCACAACATCCAGTGCAATGAGGCCTGATTCTGACTGGATTCTTTGGGCACTTCCACAGTGTAAATACTACCAGCAGTAAAGGAAAACCTACTGTGCATAACCATCAGATGCTGATTTAACTAAAACACTGGAAATTCTTTGTGATACAGATCTAAATGAAACAGGCGTTCCACTGTAGAACTTCTTTAATTTGTAGTACATGGAACTGAAAATGTGCCAAAATGGATAATGTGCCCTGCTTGTTAGCACAATAAAATTTGTGCTGAGTCCAGTATTGCTAGATGTTCTTTAACAAAACTGAATTTACAGAAGGTATTTTAGACTGATGCATTCTGTGGGTAAAATAATCTTGCGGACCATTGGCTTAAGTTCAGGTTCAAACCTTGCACTGATTAATAGCTGATTAGCTTCTTATGTATAGAGTGAATCTGATGGTCTCTGTGCTCATTTCAAGCCTGACCCAAAGATTATGGAAGCCATTTGAAGTATTTTCTTTCACTTCAGTGGACTTTTTTTTTATGCCTTCACTCCTTTGCCACTTCGCAAGGACTGATAGTTGTCCAAAACGAAAAGCCATGTCCAAAACAGAAAGCCGTGGAAGCAGCATCGAGACTAAGCTCTAAGCTAGTTTTTGTTCCAGTTCTGAATACGCATATTTTGATTTTGCAGCTTATGGTGGAAAGTTCAGGTTCCAGTCAATTGTGTTCACTAGACTCTGGGCTATCAAGCTGCAGGGTTGTGGTTTGATGGCCGGCATGGATAGCAGACTTGGCTGCTACATTAGCCAAGAGCACAAGCTATTATTGTTGTTTATTTTATGAATTACAATAGCATCTAGAGGCTTTAACTGTGGTTAGGGGTTTTATTTTACTTGACAGTGAGCCTTGCAGACCTTACAATATCTATAAACAAGAAAGAAAGGAATATTATCATCCCTAATGTGCAGGTAGGGAACTGAGGTACAGACAGATTATGGGGCTTGTTCAAGGTCACCCAGAAAAACTCAGGTTGAGGTGGAACCTGAGTTTAATGCAAGTCTCTTGGGTCTATGTCTACCCCTTTAACATATCTTATCCAGCAGCCTAATTTCTACTTACAGAACAGATTATTTGTCCAGAAGGGGCTGTCTTGGCCCTACCCTTGCAAGATGATGACTCCTAGAAAGCCCCACCCCCATAGCACTACCCACTTGATCTCCCCCAAACCAGAGGGAGCTACTAGGCAAAGTATGAAGGAGGTGTTCATCCTTTCTTTTTGCCATTCTGATTAGTGATGGTATGACTTTTAATCTAATTTCAGCTGCCCTTGACAGGGAATATGAACCAGACATTAGGTATTAACAATAAAAAAGAAATGTAACAAAATTACTCTCCTTCCACCTGTTTTGAAATACAGGTTTCCTTTGATTTATGCTGTACATGCGTTCCTGGAGAAGGGAACATAAATTAAATTCACATAAAGCAGGGGCGGGCAATTATTTCAGGTGGAGGACCGCTTGCTGAGTTTTGGCAAGCCATTGAGGGCCGCAGGACAGGCAGCCAGGGGCAGATAACTATTCATTTTCTAAATTTTTTAGGAGCCCCATGCGCCAGATAGAATGGCTTGGCGGGCTGCATCCAGCCTGTGGGCCACATTTTGCCCACCCCTGGCATAAAGTGAACACACTTTACAATGTAATGAATAGGAATAGGCTCCCATGGCAGTGAGGGAGGAGGGAGGGAGCGAGGCTGGGACTAGGGAAGGGACGGGGGGGGGAGGAGTGCCACTCCCAGGGCTGCACAAGGCAGCAAAGCAGAGGGAACAGAGCAGCACTCACCCCAGCCCTGGCTGCAGCGGCCCTGGGAGTGGCCAATGTCAGCTGCCTGCAGCTGCTGGGCTGCACCATGCACCGCCTGTCCCCACTCACCTCTGCTCCTGGGCTGTGCCATGCCCTGGTGCAAGCAGCTAGTGTCAGCTGCTCCCAGGGCCACTGTAGCCATGGCTGGGGTGAGTGCTGTGCCTTGTGCCACCTGGGGCTCTGCTTGCCTGCACTCACCCCAGCCTCTGCTGAAGCATCCCCGGGAACAGCCAACACCAGCTGCCTGCACCACGGTGCTGTCCAGCCCAGGAGCTGGGGTGAGCTTGGGTGTGGGGGGACAGGTGGTGCACAGTTCAGCCCAGTGGCTGCAGGCAGCTGGTGCTGGCTGCTCCTGGGGCCAGGATGACTGGGGCCATGGCCCTTTCCCCTCCCCCCACAGACTTACCTGTTTGGGCAGGGGGGCATTTATGCTGATCGCATACAAGCCAATTTACCTTGCATATAATGAATTATGGGTCTAAATATATGCTCATTGCATAGAGTGAATTTGCATATAAAGAACCCGCTTAAATCAAGGGAAACCTGTACCAGTGTCAGATTTGGATAGATTGAATAGATTTGGTTTCACCCAGTGCGAACAGTAACTTCAAAAGAAGAAAAAACAAGTATGTAAAATAACTTTGCAACCAAACAAGCCTGGCAATAAACTGGAAAATTTGTTGTTTTCCAAAATAGATAAAAAGGGAAGGGGCTGAAATAAAAAAACAAACAGCGTGGGAGTGAATTCTGGATCCGAAACGCCTTCTAAGAGTAAAAGCAAAGAAACTGCTCTACAAATCTGAGTCACTAGGTGGGGCTAAGAACCCAATCCTTCCCTTCGGAAATGCATGAGAAGACAAGTTAGGGGCAAGCAAAGGGAAGGAGGAGTCGGGGATTGAGCACTGAAGTCATTAACTCCCTCAAGCTATATAAAGGCAGTTGCACAGTAAGTAATTTATGCTTAGGCAGCCTTGGCTCGATGGATTTGCACATTCCTTTTAATTTGTGATGGCATCAGCTCCTACCAAAGCATCATCAGCTCCTGATGTTGGATGCACAGGGGAGCTGAAACTTCTGACAGGCTGAAGAAAAAGGTGCAGAATATGAAGAGAAATAGGATCTGAAGGAAGAGTCCTGGTAAATAGGTACAGCTGCTTCTTAATTGTAAATAAAAAGATACCTTTTCAGACTGAGCATAATTGAACTTAAAAAGCCATTCCATTTTATGTGCATCGAGTCACTGACATTAAATTAAATATATTCTGCTTATTAAGGTTTGTATTGCTTTTTGAATGCCTTTAATGCTGAAAGAGCCTTTGTTGAAAATGTCCACAATTTGACTGGAAGTCCATAGTATTCATGACAGTAATTTTACCCTGTGACACTCCTGGCCAAATTAAAATATTTAAATCCTAAGTACAAGAGATGAGAACATTATGAATCCTGGAAAATAAGGATTTGCCTCATTTTCATAGTACTACCTGAGCAGCTAAACTGTTGATAATACAGTTCATACAAACTTGAGAAGTACAAAGTTCAGGAATATATTTAAATCTTTTGATTAAAAAGCTCAGCCCTTAATTCTTGCAGGAATTCAAATGTTGTTTAATTACAGTCAAGTGAGCAGATACAGCCTGATTTCAGTCACGAAAATCGTATTTGTATGGGTTCAAGGCTGCCAGGGTTGAGACATAGGTCAGATATTATTTGTTGTTCTGTTTTCACCACAATTTCCAGAGAACTGTGCTAGCTTCGGGGAAAGACAATTAGAATAAAACAAAGGTGTGAGGAAAAAGAAGGGGAATGAAACTCTTTGATTTTAGTTTCACCATGAGCAGGGATAGTTGGAAAAAACTCTTTTTGTGTGATAGGTTAATTAAGAATAAACAGACAGAATGTAGAACAGTCAGGAGCTGAACATGCCAAGTTAAATAGAAATATTTGACTCTATCTGATATTTGTTTTGTCAACTCCTGCCTGTTCTTGTCGTGTCCTGATTTTTTGGCAGGGTCTCTTGCCGTTCTGGAAAATGCATTTACCACCCTCCTTTACAACAAGTCCCTCGGAAGGAACAGAACACATTTACCTCCAGAGATGAATACATCTTACCAGCTATACATTCCAGAACTTAACTTGAGTACCTTTGGCAACAACTTTACGGTTCCCACTGTCAAGAGCAAGTCATCACCATGTGAGCAGGTGGTCATTGCAGCAGAGGTGTTTCTGGCACTTGGCATTGTAAGCCTTCTTGAGAACATCTTAGTCATCTGTGCAATAGTTAAGAATAAGAACTTGCATTCGCCCATGTATTTCTTTGTGTGCAGCTTAGCAGTAGCTGACATGCTGGTCAGTGTGTCTAATGCTTGGGAGACCATAACAATATATTTAATAAACAATAGGCATCTAATTATGGAAGATGCCTTTGTACGTCATATAGACAATGTTTTTGATTCAATGATCTGCATATCTGTGGTGGCTTCCATGTGCAGTTTGCTTGCTATAGCAGTAGACAGATATGTCACCATCTTCTATGCCCTACGTTATCACAACATCATGACAGTGAAAAGATCAGGGCTTATTATTGCATGCATATGGACCTTTTGCACTGGCTGTGGCATTATCTTCATTCTTTATTATGAATCAACTTATGTTATCATTTGTCTCATCACAATGTTTTTTACCATGTTATTCCTCATGGTTTCTCTGTACATACACATGTTTCTCCTGGCTCGCACTCATGTGAAGAGAATAGCAGCTCTGCCTGGATACAACTCTGTCCATCAAAGAACCAGCATGAAGGGAGCCATCACTTTGACCATGCTACTTGGCATTTTCATTGTTTGTTGGGCTCCATTTTTTCTTCACCTCATCCTGATGATTTCTTGCCCTCAGAACCTCTACTGTATTTGCTTCATGTCTCATTTCAACATGTACCTTATCCTCATCATGTGCAACTCTGTGATTGATCCTTTGATCTATGCCTTTCGTAGCCAGGAAATGCGGAAGACTTTTAAGGAGATTATTTGTTGCTACAGCTTGAGAATGGTCTGTGGGTTACCCAGCAAATATTAGGAAAACATGTATTTTTGAGTAAGAAACTAAAACCTGCAATTTTTTTCATCAAGAGAATTGTGAATCAAAATTGTTAGTAACTTGTCTGATTTCTGCTGAATGGACTATAAAAAACATCTTTCTACTTTTTGCTTGTCATGATGATGATTTTTCTTTTTCTTGGGAAATTACAAAGCTGTTTTTCTAGTTTAATTATGTGGTCTATTCCCCCCACCCCCTTCATGCACATCTATAACCCTGGCTGGCATTAATAGGAGTTACCCTATGCATGTGCATCAAAGGGACCATAGAAAATGTTGGCCCAGATTCAAGTCTCTGAAAGCAATGCATCTTTTACTCCTCAGTCTTCATAGGCTGGGGCTTGCATAGATTGGGTCTGGATAGGCTATTCCTATCTGCTCTAATGTGAAGCACAATGTACATAACCATATATACTAGCTTATGTGATGGTTAATGTGTTTTTTCTGGAGACAAGATGGCTTATTTCACTGTACAGAACAAACAGGTTTCTTGATAATTTAGTCATTGAACATAAAGTTAGAACAGTAACTGTGATTTAGCCATAAGGAAAGAAAATAATCCGTAGATGTAAGGATCCACAGTTTATAGCTGTCAGGTCTTGACTGACACAGATATAACTAAGAACTTCTGTACCAGCATGCAAACAAACACTAGCAATCTTGTAATCCAGTCATGACTGCAACAGTCACAAATGACGTATCACACAACCAGCCAAAGTAACTGCAGGAATTCCCAGTATGGATTATAGTATTTTGCAGCACAAATCCGTGTCTGCTCCAGCATCCCAATCACTGCATCTGTGAAAAAGGTTTATCATATGCCTCAGACTAAAGACAGAGCTAGTTATACATTTTTCAGGATGCAAAATGCTGTAGTAAACATATATATATATATATATATATATA
>NW_017728992.1:86244268-86259821 GCF_001723915.1 Gavialis gangeticus | reverse complement strand
GAATAAATATATATATATATATATATATATATATATATATATATATATGGTTTCCAGGTAAATATCAGTAACCCATGAAAGATTTTATGGAGAGAAAATTATTGGCCAGAGTTCATGTTAGAACTGAATTAGGAACTGAATTAGGAGATGTGAAGTTTATCAGATAGAAATGATTCTGGGAAACCTCTTAATGGAGTAGGTTGGTCCTATAGAACATTTTTTCAAGGGAGAAATGCAGAGGCATAACTACCAGGGTCTGTCCCATGGGTGGGAGGGACTGAGCCAGCTGTGGTAGTGGCTGCTATTGTTATGCCCTCCTCTGCCCCCAAATGGTTGCCCAGGGCTAGTACCCTTATTACCCACTTCTGGTTATATTATTGCAGGCATGGTTATCATGGTGTACTGGAAGTGGGTGCTAGCAAAACAGGTTTCTTAGGAATACAGAAAACCATGCAACCACATATTTAAATATGCCTGAGCTAACATCTGATCTACTCTTCTTTTTTCTGAGAGGCTGACAAGGTTCATGAGACACAACAACCCTCATATCTTGTAGGAGCAATTTGTATCCTGTTGTGTTCTCTTAAACATGATGTTCTGTAACAGCTGGGTAATGTGAAGAATATTGCATGTGTCACAGATGAAGGGAGTACAGTCAAGAACTGCAGTGTACAATAAAGTCTTGACCCACTTCAAAGAATGTTACAGATATATACAACATCCTACCAAATGCTGTATTCTTGCCTTAAGCTGTGAGATACATAAAAGAATAGGGTTACCAACTCTGTTTGAGTCTATTCTGGGGGGTTTCATCACATGATGTAATGACATTAATGACTGAACTACTGTACTGTACTCAAGAAGGCAAATGTACATTACTATTACATTTTAAAACCACTTTGGACTACTGTATAAGTTGGATTCAACATTTAATATTTATTTTAATGAACACCCTATCATCTATCTGCCGGGTTACTCAGCAGTTTTCTGGAGATTATATCTAATTCTTGAAGACACCAGGGCAATTCTGGAGGGTTGGAAACCCTAATAAAAATCATGAGGTGCTGTATCAAAAGTATGAAAAATATTCCTTTCCAAAGGTGAGAGGTTACTTTCTTTAAATCATGTCCAGTGAATGTGAAGCCATTTGAAACCAACTCAAAGACTCATATTAACCCCATGGTATTTGGATTAGGCCCTTAGATGTCAACTGATTGTATTTAGAATCCATCAAAATGATAGGGACCATATTCTTCCTTCAGTTGTACTTTACAATAATATTTCACCTATTTAACCATAGTCAGAATTTTGCTGTAAGGGTGAAGTCCACTGCAGTGCAAGATTTACCAGTTAAACCTCATCTTAAGAGGAACTTAAATGGTGCACTGAACCATCTGCTTCACTGCTGATCTGTTAGTACATACAGCTAATGACAGCAGTATACACACATACTAACTTTCTGACAGTTAAACCGACTTAATTTTTTAACGTTGACTTCACTATCAGAGCGTACACACGTATGTGGAGCAGAGTCAACTTAAATGCAGACTAAGATAATACACCTTGGCACTGTATTATCTCAAGTTGCATTAGTTAAGTCGACTTAGCTCACAAGATGGCTGCCACTAAGTCAAGGAGCTGTGCATGCATATCCTCTGATGTGGCTTAACTTAAGTCTACTTAGTTAAGTCACCTAATTTTAAGTCGACTTAGTATGTGGGTTCTTGCCCATAGATAGCAACTATGGGACAATTCATTTAATTTCCAGCAACAGAAGAGATACAAGTAAGGTGGTGTTGTAAATAATTGTAAATCATTAAATAAGAAACTAAATCTGGAAAAGCCTTAGGTGTTTTTATGAATTGTACACTGCATTTCCCCCCTCCCCCCTCCCCCCCAAGGTTTATTTAATGTAAAAATGTAAGTATCTGAGGCAATTAAAGTGGAGGGTTAGAAACCTGTTTAATGTTCAGTATACCTTTCAATGTATTTCCTACAGTTTATCTGGAAAATTACAGTAGTTTGAGACAACCTGTGGCCCTTCAGTTGATAAATTGAAAATAAAATTCTCACAGAAGGGCATTTTACAATCTAGTCTTCTGTATCGTAATTTGTACTGATAGTATTGTTGAAAGCTTTATGAAAGAAAGTCATGTATGAATAAATATAATTTAAATTTATATTTTTGCTCCTGCAGCTGTCAGCATTCTCTCCTCTCCCATTACTATCAGCTTTGCATATAGGACATCTGACCGCAGTAGGTGAAACCTGCAAGTAACATTAATAAGAGATAGGAACAGTGCCTGGAAAAGGCTGTTTTAATAGTATTAAGATGTGTATAAAACTAATACATAGGAACCATCATGCATTTCAGTGTGGTCCCCATAGGTGATTTGATATTCAACAGTGGAATGAAAACAAATTGGTTGTGTTTCTGTTTATATCCAAGTTTGGAAAAAAGTAAGTATTATTTTTAGCAGTCATCATTATTAGGTTTTAATTAAGAATATGAAACCTCATGATAGTAATTTCAAGGGAAACCATAGTAAAAATGAGCTCTGTTAACACCACTCTGTAGTACCAGTGGTTACTACCCTGGCTTATACTGCCATTTAGTTACCTTTTAATGGTGGTTCTACTTAGGAGTAATAGACCAGCTTAATAAACAGATCTAAACTAGAGCTGCATGCTATCTAAGAAAAAAACAAACACTCCTGTTGAAGGAAACTTGATTACTACTTTTCCATTTGTCTATTAAAATGTCTCCTCACTCTAGCTCTGAAAGTTGCAAAAGGATAATTTTTTAGACCTTTATCTGTTGATATACAAATCTACTCTAGAAGTTTGCCTTTTCTCCAGATAAAAACAAGAGAAAAAAGTATGGAGAAGTGAATTTGTAGTCACTGGTAGTATTTTATTCTTAATTTATGAGGCTTGCCCATAAATATCCATATATTTAATAAACCATTTCCTCTGCACTAATGCCTAGTGCCAGTAGATGCCACTTATATAGAAGTCAGTAGGCTAAGGGATGTTAAAGGGTGGTGAAGTAGATCAGAGAAACGAGGAGACTTGGAATATTGTGACAATAAGAGCTGTATCTGAACAGCATCCAGGAAAACTAAGAATGTGCCAATGCACAGAGCTGCTCTGGGATGGCTATTCTCTCAGCTTAACTGCAAGCAACCTCAAGGCTGTTCTAAGTTCAGCTGATATGATTTGATTGAGTATGTCTACACTGGTTGTGCACTGCTTTTGAGGCCACTACCAAAGAATAACATTTGCCCACCTGCTCCCAATCCACCTGTTCAAACCTAGAATTGAAGTGGTGAGGAAGCTCTGGGGTTGCTCCTTGCTTGACATCTCTGGGTGCATCCAGAAGATGCACGTGCACACGCGTTTCCCTGGGGACAAACAGCAGCAGCACTGGGGAACACCCATGCATGCACACTCTGGCTGGCCTGGCTCCAGTTTTGGGTGGCATACACTGCCATCACGTGTACCACCCTGCTTTTTTCAAGCTAGTTTTTTTCTAGCTCAGATCAGCAGCATGGGGAACACCTGCATGTGCAGTGCTGCAGCTGGGTCTGTGGTGCCACAGACCACACATGCACACTTGTCTGGATGTACCGTCCATCAGTCAGAGACAGAGATGTCAAACCCAGGGCACCCCAGAGTGTTCTCATCACCTCAGTTCTAGGTCACGGGTATACACAGCAGGTATAGTTCAGTAGAGCTTCGTGTTTGGTAGCAGACTTGCCACTGGTCTGGTGCCATTGTAGGTACAGCCCAAAAAAACTTGGCTCTTGCACCAGGTGGCCATTGCTGGGGTGCAGGGGTGTTCCAGTCCCCAGCATTTTCATTTGCTGGTGGCCTGGCTCCTGAGGATTTCCCCATACCAAGACAAATCTGAAGATTTCCAGACCTACCAGGCTTCCAGCTGCTTTGATGACTGCAACAACCACCACCCCCACACACCCCACAAAACAACTGAGATAGAGTGGGGCAAGGATCTGGCCCATTATTTCAAATGTACATAATCACAACTTGTCCCTGTCCCATATCCTGAACAGACATCAATCAGCTGTGAGGGGGGAAAAACACTGAAAAAACACTGTACAGTCTGAGCAGTGACCAGTTGCTGTGTCTAGCTCTGGGTCACTCACTGGGCATGTCTACACAAGATGCTAACTGCAGTAGCTGAATAATACTGAGCAGTAGCACATCACTACACAAACATTGCTAATATGCTATTGTGCAGTATTATTCGGCTACCGTGCATTTTAGTATTACTAAAAAGGTGTTCACCGGTGCTACTGCTCAATAACTACTGTTCAGTAGCATCTCAGTTGTGTCAGACACTTCATGTGCCTGTTTCATAGCAATAAGACCCCCCAGTCTGTTTGCTAAGATTGGAGAAATAGTGCCCTAGGTCCCTAAACTTTGCTATTGACTTAGACCAGTTCTGCCTAGAATTCATCTTGCTACATGAGCTCTCATGACTCAAATTACCCTTCAGGAATTGCGTGATAGGCAAAGCAAGAAACCCACAGGCTTTGCAAAGGAACTCAGTAAATATACACACACTTTATTCTAAAAAGTGTACAAGAGTTGAAGATCTAAGGAAAAAGAACAAATATGTATGCATAGTACCCATCATTTTACTCCTCACCATGCACTTTGAGTCTTAGAACTGCCTTTGCTCAGTTTAGGTGGAAACTCCCTTGTGTTCCCAGCGAAAGGGCTCTCTTGCTGCTTATGATGATCAGCCTCCTATGTCCATTTGCTCAACAGCCTTGGTCGTGAGTCTCAGTATAGGACCCCGTGCTTCAGCTATGCTGAATTAATATGGATAATCCCCCTTGTTTCAGGGTGGGTGGTAGAATCAGTCAGTCAACAGCAGACAAATTGTCCTTGAGAACCAGATCACTCCTATGTTAGCTCTCCCTAACATGGGAAACATCTTTCCTGCCTTGTTAGGTATTACAATCAGTTATAGGCACATATCAGTTTCAGCTGCCTCTCAACACAGTAGAATCAGACACATAAAGGAAGTTTTAATCCAAAATTCAGAGTATAATAAATTATATTATGATATAGCTGGGGACAGTCCTGGTTTGAGCAGGGGGTTGGACTAGATGACCTCCCGATATCTCTTCCAAGCCTAATTTTCGATGATTTTATCATTCTATATTTACAAACAAAAATGAAATGAATCAAGGTGACACAGACATATTCCCCAAGCTGTCATACACTGTTTTCCTATTTCACTCATCATTTCTGCTTCTCTCCATGTTGATTGCCATATTTGCTACACTACTTACATTCATTTACTTAGCTATTCATCCAGGCACATAACAAACCAACATCTAATCAAATTTATAAAATGTCAGTCAATGCCCATCTGACCACCTGGAGTGTCTCTGCCAGTTTAAAAAAAATAAAGTTAACCAAGATAGCAAAATAAACAGCAACGCCAGAGTGTATAGCACTAAATAGTCACTAGTAAACAAGCAAGCAAACAACATCCTTCTTCCTAAATCAAGGTTCCTAAATATTATCCCTGACAACATTTTGCTTCATCAGAAGTTGGAAGAGCTGTTTCCTGATACATTTGCTAAAGGTCTGTAAATTCATCCCTAATGAAATGTTGGCCATTGGAAATATTTAGAGGCACATACATTCACTTTTAACTCCTGAGCACAACTATGTAAGCAGTTAAAAATTAGTTATGCAACATGGCTGTATCATTTAAATAGACCTCTTCTGATTGTCTCACATTTTCTTTCTATGTGCTGACATGAGTTTCATTTGAGCAGCTTGCACCAAACAAAAGGATTGTAACTCTTGTCCCTTTCATCAGTTTCACATCTGTGCAATTCCACTGTGGTTTCACAATTGACACCTGCTTAACTGGAGTAAAACAAGATCAGAGTCAGGCCCTAGGACCACATCCCCATGAGTGGGAACATGTGGTTTGCAGCGCCTCAAAGCCTTTTGAGGCGCCATATCAAACTTACATGGCACATGTTAATCTGTTCGCTGTGCTACATATTTGCATGTGCACCAATTTCCTACGCTGCTAATTTGCAGTGGGAGGAGGTGGGATGGGAAGTGGGTGAGGATTGACACTGGGAGATCCTAGGTAATGTCTTAATGATATGCTTCAGTTTCTTTCCAGGTAATGAAGCTAGGGTGATTGATTAATAATTTCCTGGGATGCATTTCCTTTGCTATTTCCCAGTCTTATGGGCTTGAGTGGAATTGCCGTGAGTTCTCAAAGATGATAGCTAATGGCTCTGAAGTGACTTCAGGCAGGTCCTCCAGTATTCTCAGATGAATCTCAACTGGCCCTTATGGTTTAAACACATTCCCCTAAATAACCTCTGTGTTTCTTCTCTACTCAAGGCTGATTATCCACTTCTCTGTCCTTGCTGGTAACTGTGCATGTCATCTGACAGTTGACCTTTTTTTTATGAAGATGGAAATAAAAAGGCATTAAACACTTCAGCCTTCTCTATATCATCAGTTATCAAATTTCCCTCCCTAAAATCCCCTTAGTCTGCCTCGTACTCCTAAGATACAATGCTTTTCGTTGCCTTTTTGTCTTGCTGGTAGGAGACGGGAGATGGAAGTTTGGGGGTGGGAGTGAGTAGTTTGAGTCTTTCCACCTGGTGAGTGCTGTGACCATCGGAAAACTTTATAAAGGAGGGATACTGATACTTCTGCTGACACCACTACCAGTACGTGAGATTTGACAGCAGCTGCCACTGTCTTAGGTGCATATAGTAGTTTTATCAGGTAAGCATGTTCTGAGAATGCATACCAGACTGAGTGCCTCAGGCAAGGTAAGTGCAAGAATATCTAGTCTGTGAATCCTGTTGGAGTGGAGGTTTTGAGTTGCTCAGTACTGCCAAACCTGAGGTGCTTCTGGGCAGGCCCAGAAAGAGAACTTTAGGTGTTTAGTGAACCATAATGAATGTCAGATATTGCCTTGTCTATGGAGTTTAGGCAACAGCACAACTAGGGTTTTGAAGAGCATAGTTTTTTACATGGGACATGCCTAACTCCTTTGGTTCAAAGTATCTTTTTCTGTAGCATATATTATACACTGTCAATAAACTAGTCATATTCATTAAGTAATTATCTTAGCCATAACATTTTAAGCAACACATTGGAAATATATTTAGAATGAACACATGTAGAGCCTAATGAGAAGGGGTTGAAGAAAAGGAAGTTCATACAATAAGAATGTATTAATGGAGACAGACTGGCATACTGAGTGGGGGAAGATCAAAGATCCAGTGGACAACATAATGAGTAAATAAGGTAAGTGTAGCATTAGTCTCCACAGACCTTTAGAAAGTTGAAACGGAATATGAGGAGCACAGTGTGTTGCAGATGACCTTTTGAAGAAAATGCCAGTTAGTTAGAAAATTGAAGTGAATTTATGATAATGATAATAACAGGTAGCTGGATAGAGTTTAAATAGTCAAGCAAGGTTTAATAGTGAGGCAAGAAATGGAAAGAAGGCTGAAGAAAAACAGTACCTGGTAAAACAAATAATAAAAAAATTTGCTGGTAAAGAATTAGTGGCACCCAATGAAATGCTAGGAATGTGACATGGTAGGGCTGGAAAAATCCAATATCCAAATACATTTTTTTTTTTTTTTAGAATATTCCATTTCTGGAAAGACTATGAACCTTACATTACAGACCTTACATCTGATGAAAACAAATTTTGACCAGCTCTAATATGAGAGGGTTAAACTCACTAGGGGGGACCAGAAGGGTTTGGGAGAGACCTTGTTTCCCCTAGTGCCCCCGGCATAACAAGGAATAATGGCTACAAGTTGTTGGAGAGTAGGTTTAGATTAGACATCTGTAAGAACTACTGCACAGTCAGGGCGGCTAGGATCTGGAACCAATTTCCAAGGGAAGTGGTGCTGGGTCCTACCTTGGGGGTCTTTAAGAAGAGGCTTGATGCCTACCTGGCTGGAGTCATTTGAGCCCAGTTTTTCTCCTGCCTAGGCAGGGGGTCAGACTTGAAGATCTACAAGGTCCCTTCTGACCCTACTTCTATGATTCTATGATTCTATGATACTTAGCATTTTATAGCACTTTCTGAGAATTTCAAAGTTTGTAAACATAAATGTATTACATCTCTCAATATCACTGTAAGATAGTACGGCAACTGTCACAGCTTTGAAAATGGAGAAATGGAAGAAGAGAGAACTAAAGTCATCATTTTTAAAAGTGTGTGGGTACATTTACATGTTCATTAATGTGCTTTTGCTACTACACATTAAATTTAGTACCTTTAATGTGAAGTACTACCTAAATGTGCATTAGGCCACTCTAATGTGCAGTAGTGAAAGTGTATGCTTTTAGTAATGCTTAATGCCTAATATTACTGTGCATTAGCATGGTTTTTGACATGATGCTGTAATACACAGTAAAATTAGGCTACTGAGCATTAAAGCACATGTGTAGACACGCCCCGTGTCAACAATTAGCATCTGTGATTTAGGTACTAACTCCGTTCTTAAAATATTAGTTTGAGTCTGTGAGCTTGGAACTCTTGTTTAGTAGAAAACAGCACTTCTTCAAAGCATGAAACACCTAGAAAAATTGATTTTAAGATCATTAAATAGACATACAGAATGTGCTCTACAGTATAAATCCTGAAGTAGCTAGGAGCACAACAATGAATGAGTTTAAATAAAATACACTCTATGTAATAGTTAGATTGAGAAAAGAGAATGCAATAAGGGAGATTGAGTAGGATATTAAGATTTGCAGAATGGTAATGGGTAGGCTGTCTTTTTCTAACTTGTTTAAGAACAATTTGCATATTTCCCTGTCATTTGTAACTTGCTTAATGAATTCCATGTCCTCTGAAACTCATATAATTCTTAGAAGTGTCTGTTGAAGACAGATCAAATACAATTTAATGTCTTTATCACTGAACTAAAGTAACCATTGCCAATTGGATTTTAAAGTTCAAGCATTTTGCAATCAACTTTACTTGTTTTGTTAAATTTCCAAAAACGTGGCTGATAGGTCAGGTAAGGCTTTGCTAGGTTGTTATTTTTTTTCTGCTGAGCCAGTCTGAAGTCTGTTAGAAATCATTCTGTGAAATAGTAAAATCTTTTTCCCCATGTGAATTTTTTGAATTTACAGTGTTTGCAAGAGAATGAATGTTTTCATTAAAAATAATACTCTTTCCAACCATTCTGGTTGCTTAGAAAAACTTTTTAACTATGCTGCCATATAGTCATGAGCTGTGCAAGAAGGAAGAATGGAAAATAGCTCTAGAAAGTGGTGATATTTAAACCCAGTGCTGTTGTAATAAATAATAATCTCAATACAATCACTTCAATAGTAGCATTCAGTTGTTATAGTTTGACTTGTAAAGGTGAAGTAATTAGAAAGGGCAAGTGTCCTAAAAATGCATGTGTACAGACTGACATGCAGCTTAACAAAAGTGCAACAAGTGTATTGCCAAAGACAAGTCAGAAACAGATGGACAGGGAGCTTTTAGTACCAAGTCTATCTTCCTGGGGTTTTCTAAGTCTATGCAAAATCATTTTCTCTCCTTGAAATATGAGAGAGGGAGAAAAAAAACAATAGCTTGGTTACTAAAATCCACATTTTTATAATATGCCAGCAAAACTGGTAGTATTTCTAAAAGTTCTTTTCATAACATAAAATTCATTCTTCTGGTTTACTGGAAGACTCATTTCTGAAAATATTATTTTATGAACTTGGTTTCTGCTATATGTTAAAGTTTATTAGAGTCACAAATTGCTAGAGGCATTCAAAAGGTTGCTGATTATTCATCAATGGACCCCTCTGTCTTTGGCAGTTTCCTGCTGCATAGGCTGCAATTGAAGCAGTCTTCTGCTACTGATGTTGTGGTTTGATTTCTAGTTTGACTCTTCCACTAATCTGCCCCTCCACTTAAAATGCAGAGTATAATAACTATGGTCCATTGTGAAAGGCACCAGTAAATTATATTGGTATTTTCAATAGAAAAACATTTTTTTCTGGGCCATGGAAACGGTACTGAATGTAGACTGTGATCCACACATTTTGTACAGAAAAAAAATGATGATGGATGAAACCAGAGAGGTACTTTAAAACTTATTTTTAATAATGCTGCCTTCTCTGGTTAATAGCAATAGTGTATTCACAATACATGCTGTCTGTCTGCAGCCCAATCACTTGAGAGCATTTTTATTTATTTATTTTTGCTGGTTTCACAGGATTTCTGTAGCATGTGTGCGCCTAATGCTCACCAACCTCATTAAAGCCTTTTTAGGTCCCAATCCATACAACTAGGTAACTGGAACTGAAGTGTATGTTTATCATTAAATAAGGAAATAGTCTTGGAAATCATTTGAACAGTGCTCACACACTTCAAGTTAAGCACTTGAGTTAAATACTTTGCTGAACCAGTGTTGTATACCTTGCATGATCAAGATCGTATTAATATGCTGTGTTGACAGGCTACAGAAAGAGCTGTAGCAAGTGCTTGCTGAAACCCAACTGTTTACAGAAAAGGGCATAAAAGTCAGAGTCCTGCTACAGAAATTACTCAGTAAGGTTCTATGGCCTGTGTTAGACAAAGGTCAAACCAGGTGATTATAATGGACCTTTCTGTTCTTAGAAGCAATAGATAAATATTTTAAAAAATGCTTGTGAAGGTTCACTTATTCTCATGATAGACAATGAACTCCAGACAAAGTGGTAAATTTCTCACCTTCAGCCAAATTCAGCAACGCTGGCAAATGTGGAGCCTTATGCAGAAGGTCTTCACAAGTTGGTATTGAAATCTTTTATTTAACTCCTGCTTGTAGCAGTTTCTGTCATCTTGTCACGGAGCAGAAACAAAACCAGGGGTACATACACATATACTAACCTGACTTAAAATGAGTACACTTAACTAAGCTGACTTAAGGTGAGCCACATCAGGCTGTACGCATGTACAGCTCCTTGACATAGTGGCAGCCATCTTGTGAACTAAATTAACTTAACTAATGCAGCTCAAGATAATACACCTCAGAGCTGTATTATCTGGTGCCTCATTTAAGGTAACTGCTCTACATATGTGTTTATGCTCTCAGGGTTAAGTAGTTAAGCCAGCTTAACTGTCGGAAAGTTAGTACTTGTGTATGCACCCCATGCAACTCAGATGATTAACTACACAGCACAACCAACCAACAACCAAATAACATTGTATAGGTTGAAGTATGTTTGCACAGAGTTTCTCAAATAATTTCAGATAATGAACAAAAAACCCCAGATTTCACTGAACAATGGTTATTTCTATGGTAAATAGAAAGAAGGACTACATTCACTGAAGTATGTCAACACTGTTCACCCAGGTCTAGTCTTGACTTAATACAAGGGTGTTAGAAGCAGATCATAAAAGTCAGTTGATATTTAATTTATGCATATTGTTTAAGCTTATCTAAATTAAATGTTCTTAACCTTATTTAATCGTATATGAATTATGGTTACATGCATCCCCCCCTCAAACAAAAACAACTCATTTTTTACTATAGGGTTGTACTGCAAGAATTTAGAAGAGCTAGCTTGCAAAGAAATGCTATAGATTACCTTAAATTCAAATGTCAAAATTAATTTTTAAGTTTCCATGAGCAGTAATGATCAAACATCAATTTAGACAGTCCTTTACCTATAAAGAATGCTAAAAATTTACATTAAATTATGTTAAGAAAGTCTAAAGTATAAGGTAATTTACAGATCTATGAGAGAATTTATTTGTCTAAAATTAAAACTAACTAAAAATGATGGACCTGGAGAAGGGGTTTTTATGCCTGAAGCTTGTACAACATCTCTCCCAATATACAGTTGGTCCAATAAAAGATACAACCAAAAAAAAAAAAACTAAACAAAAACCCCCTTGCCTCATAAAAATGATGGAATAAATCAGAAGTTGAGGCATGCACTTAAAGTGGCTCTGGCAAAAACATAAATTCCAAGTTGCTACATGTTTTTACTTTTGTCTTGCAATTTAAGAGAGCTGGCCCTTTTAGCTGTCCTAATATTTATTATGACAAGAATTATTTTCAAACAAGGATCTTTACTGCTTATTGCTGGTCTACCACATGCTTCCATTTAACTAGATGCTTTCACTGGTTATCGTCAAATTCCCCTGGAACCATACCGGGCCCCACAATCTGTTGTGCTGCATTCCCTCTGAATAAAAACAGACAGTAGAGGACCATGGGGAATTCACAGCTCTTTGGTTCTCTTCCCAGCCCTGGCACAGGAGATAGCAACAGGGGATGGAGTGAGGCAAAAGAGCTGGCCCAGTGGCTTTAATTAATAATAGTAAACTGATTCACAAAAACTCTACAAGGTAGTGAGAAACCTTGTAAACTCGGTGATGAGGATGGAAGGAAGAACCTATACTAAGTATTTTGTGGCATTCTGGATTTCTTCTGAGAGTTACACAGACAGAATGGAAGACACAATAAGGACAGTTGGTTAAGGATAGGATAGGATTCTGCTGCCACTGTCAGGAGAATCAGATGAATTATACAGTGATGCATGAGATGAAAATCAAGCCTATTGCATGTACATAAGTTAGCAGAAACAACAGAGTGTATTTAGACTCAGCAATCAAAACTCATTAGGCGTTTCCTCCATGAGCTCTATTTCTTGAGGACTCTTGCCATAGGAGGTATTAAGATTAGCTAATTTGTTTTATTTGTTTAGAAAATGACTAATAACTTCTTGTTTGATAGATTCCGAAGATAACAAATAAAATCTTTTGGCATTTCTTACATCTAAATAGCCATTGCTATTAATGGGCTAGACCAGTGGTTGGCAACTTTTTCAGGTTATGGGCTGGAATCACCCAGCTCAGGTGGGTCATTAACAGCTGGGTGGGTAGGCACTAGGGGCACCTATGCACAAGCAGTGAGGCTGTTCTGATGTGCCATAATGATGAGCTTAAGTTAAAGCACCCCTGTCACCCTTTTTTAGCATGGGGATGCTGATACACAAGATGCTCCAGGTGCTTTAATTAGAGTGGCTCTCAGAGCCCCTCTAATTAAAGCAACTGTCCCCCCCCCCCCGCACATTTATAAATGCCCTAGGACCCAATCACTGCATCTTCTGTCTATAGAAGCAGGGGAAGATCTGGAGCTGCTGCTTCCTCCCACAGCAGCAAGGGGTGAATGACCCCTGCTGAACTTCCCCACTACCAAATGCTGCTGAAGCCACACGTCTGTAGGCTGGATCAAGTGACTTGGCAGGCTGGATCCAGCCCACAGACTATACAGGTTGCAAATTGCAGGGCTAGACTCTTGGAAAGCCAAGCTCAAAATGTAAATGAGCATAATAGATTTAAGAGTATGTTAAAGAAAAGGTTAGTTCAGTATCACATTTATTTGGGATGTGGTAAGTTTAAAATAAATAGATGTAGAAGCCAATTCTACAAAACCTTTCTTCATGCTGAGTAGTACTTCACATCATGATTCATCTCATTTTTAGGTTGGATGGAGGCTCTATTATCTCTATGAAAAGGCACTTGATTTTGGTTCTCATACTGGCATACATGCTGACCGGACATCGCAGCAGGAAGAGTCCAGGGAATTAGTTGTGACTGAGTTCTCCTGTCTTTTCTTTGTTGGAGTAATGGTATAGTCTGGCATTATCCATGTACACAAGTCAATTACTGTACCATTTGTACTGCCTCACCTCTCCTGACACACAGTTGGAAGAAGAGTCAAAACTCTGTCCATTGTTCATCTGCTCCTCTGGCAGGGGATAGGGATTAAACAGCAGGCCCATAGTACCTGCTCTTCCTGTTGCATCATGTAATGGAAGTAGCCTGTGGGGCGAAGAAAGTGGGCATTTTAGACTTGCATCTCTGTATTGGCATATTGATTCAGCAGTCTCACCTCCTCGTGACTAACGGGACTGACACATGACACACTAATTCTGGTATAATTTGTACAGCAGTTCAAATTGCATAAGAGTCCAGAGCAGACAGATGAATAATTATTCTGAGGTAGCTGTTTCAGTAGACAGTATTACAGTGCCTTGCCTTTAAGTGGCAGGGGACCATGAAATAGTCTGTTTGCACTGAGCAAACAGCTATCCTGGGATAACTGCTGCCTACACCTGCATAAATACACTGGTACCATCTTTACTGATTTTTTTTTCTTGCAATAGCTCTACGCTGGATTCAGGTGAGTTATACTGTTGTCTGCTTCTTTTTTTCAATCAGTCTAAAAGTGATTTATATCAGTGTAAATCAGGGGTTGGCAACATATGGCCCAAGGGCTAAATCAGGCCTGCTGAGCAAATGGGTCCAGCCCATGGAGCTAGAGGACTTTGCTTGTGCCCATACCACTGGTGCTTCTGGTGGGGCTGCATACAGGCTTAGCTTCTAGCGGGTGGGGGGCTGTGTCAGGGCTGGGGAGCTGGAAGCTGTGTCTGTGCCGCTTCCCTTCATTCCCCCCTCTTCCCACCCACAGCCCTGTGAAGCTGCCCAGCCTCAGCACAGCTTTCCATGGGCTAGAAGCTGCATTTCTGTTGCAGCTGTGGGGAGGCAGTAGTGAAGTAGCAGTGACCTGAGTGCAGCTGGAAGCTACATGGCTCCCAAACAACTCCTCAGTCTATGCCCTCACTGTGCCTACTCCTCTCCTTCCCTGTGGCTACAGCATGGACACAGTTTCCAGTCCATGGCGAGCTGTGTTTGGGATGGGCAGCTTCCACATGTGAGCACATTTCATCTGGGAGGCCAGGGGATAGTGTTGTTAGGGTAGCTTGTCACATTTAGCTTTAGTTGCACTTGCTTGAGTCACAAATTTTAGTATTATTTAAAACTTTTGCTTTTATATTCAGCCTTATTTAACTATTGCTAAATTTTTTGCTAAGCCTTATTATTATTTGAACTTTTCTTTTGCATTTAGCCTTGAACTCACTTTAACAGGTAGCTTATGTTCAAGCATTATCAACATAGGCGTGTGAAATGTAGGCCTTGTTACTAGCTCAAATTAACTGAACTTGGCATGAACCAACTAAATCAAAGGGATGACATAATTGGATATGTTAAATGAAGTGTGATAAGAGGGGACTAATTGGACTTTGCCCAACTACAGAGCCCTTGGAATTTCCAGTTTGGATGGACAGACAAATTTACGAGTCTGGGGCATGCCCAAATTAAGAAACTAGTAAAAGATCAAATTAAGATGTGTGCATGTGATGGGTTTGTTGGAACAAAAGAATATGCTGACAGGATAAAGCATGAATGATGTGTGTCCCCTGTGACTGGGGGGGCACAGCAGTGACGGGAGCAGGGCAGTGGGAAGTGGGGGAGCTCCCACAGATGCCGCTGGCTGGGGGAGAAGGGTGGTGAGCCCACCTGCAGACACTGCTGGCAGTGTTGGCAGTGCCTTTTTGTAGGGGGTGCACTGGCATGAACCCTCCTACACATCACCCCGAGATACACATGAACAGTATGATGATCCTGGGGAAATCAATCAATGGTTCCCAGAAAGAGTCAGAG
>NW_017728992.1:86231869-86239268 GCF_001723915.1 Gavialis gangeticus | reverse complement strand
AGAGGGGATCTGGTGGCTGTTTACAAACTCACCAGGGGGGGTAAGGGGGTGTACAACAAGGAAGTTGGCTGTGTGTTGTTGTCCAACAACATTTGGACTGAAAAACAGCCATTACCCACAGATGACCATCCTCTACTTTCATAAACTGATTGGCCATCTTTTCTGTGAAGTGGAGTAACATCTGGGTTTGAGTGAAACCATTGAACTAAGTGTTTTTGTCTCTCTCTATGTAGAAACTGTAAATACCGTCAATGTGTTAATAAAAGTTAGATTTTTAGTTAAGTTGAATGGTGTGAGGTGTATTCTGTGTTTACTCTGGGTTGATTATGCTTTGTGAGAGAGCAGAGGGAATCAGCATCAGTGTGAACAGTTTCCAGCTCTCATGCTCCAGCACAGCCCCCCACTTTTTGTTCTTTTTTACTGGTCTTTTATACTATAATCTGTGAGGGTTTCAGAGTCTGACAAACTGAAGTGAGTTCCAAAAAAGAGGAAGGATACATGATTTAGAAGATAAGACATTGATTTAGGAAGAAAAATAAAGAGTTCATTATATCATTTGCTTGAGCAGTAAAACTAAAGGGAGGAGAGATGTAGTGGTCTACAAAAGATAACAACGAGGCTAGCAACAGAAATTACATAATGCAAGTGATCAGAAACTGGGCTAAACCTGTAACAGAACATAAGTTCAGTGCATATAAACTGGTTTCAAGATGGCAGAACCTGGTTTAACATAGACCTGGATGGACGTGGTATCAGATTTAATCAGTTCATGTTAGACTGCTCTATCAAATTTCTGCTCCAGATTCCCTTCCAACTGAAGTTAGGTCAGTCCCCCAGCATCCAAGGATGCTTGGTGACTTCCTACTAACTCCCACTTCAGGATGGGTGGGCTAGCCTCTACCAGTGCTCCTTTGTCTGACCCCCAGGCTGTCACAGAGGTGAGGCAGAAAAGCCTCTGGTTCCCAGCCTTATGTCCTGCCTGCACCTGTCAGCCGGGTCAGGCAGTGGGGAGGAGGTGGGGGAACAGTCACCCTCCTCAGCCCTGGGCTCCTGCAGAGCTGGGGTCTGCTCAGCTGGGGGGACCCCACGCTGTTGGGGGGTCCCACCCTTGGCAGGGCTGGCTGCACAACCCTGCACAGCCCCTGAGAGTCTCTGTTTCTTACAGGGGTGAGGGAGGAATAAAGCCCCCTGCCCCAGTCTTGACCCCCCAAGCTGGGGTCTGCTCAACCAGGGGGATTCCCACACCATGGGGAGGGTTTCCCCCACCCTGTAGGGAGGATTTCCCCTGCCCCTGTTTTTCCCTTCTGAGCTGGAGTCTACCCAGCTGGAGGGAGCCATGAGTTACTGGGGGTGGAGATTTTCTCATACCCACCTGGCTGGGCCAGTTGTACAGCCCTGATCCCTGCAAGTCTATTCCTCTGACCTGCAGCAGGCAAGGGGGAAATGAAGCCCTCTGCCTCAGTCTTGCCCCGCCCCCCTACAAGCTGGGGTCTTTCCAGCTGGGGGCGGGGCATGCCAAGTGGAAGGTGGTTGGGGGATTCCCCTGTCACTGCTTGGCTGGAAGGATTGGGCCCCACTGCCTGGTGCCAGCCCCCTGAGCTGGCCAGTGGATCTTGCTGGCTGCTGCTGGTGCTGTGATCCAGAGTGGATGCATCTTCGGGGGCTTGTGACGGGCAGCAGGGACAGGACAGGAGTACTCCATAGAAGGAAGAATTGGGCCCAGCTGCCTGGCACAAGCCTCTGGACTGTCCAGCACATCTCACTGGCTGCTGTTAGGCTTCAACAAGATGTGCTGGGCACCCTGGGGTGCTTACATTAGACAGCAGGGCCTGATTCTTCCCTTTATGGAGTGCTCCCATCTCCACTGCAAGCCCCCTGGGCTTTCTGGCATGTCCCGCCTGGCACCCACAGCAGTCAGCAAGATTTTCTGCTGCTGTGCTGGGTGGCAGGGCCTGATCCTTCCTTCTGTGGAGCCAGCCTGGCTGGAGAGCTGGCCTGGCTGCATTGTCAGGCTTCCCCCAGCTGGGCAGACCCCAGCTCAGGGGGCCCAGGACTAGGGTAAGGGGGCTTCATTTCTCCCCTCCCATGGGGCAGGACAGCAGGGGGTTGGGGCCATGTGCCAGGCAGCCAGTGACGGATGGCCCCCACTTGTAGTGGGGCATGCTGGGAGGTGTGTGAGAGCACTCCCTGCCTTCTGGCTTTGGCCAGTGAAGGCATCTGCCTGTCTTCCCCATTCATGAATGGTCCAATGTATGTAGCTTAGAGAAACCTGTGAAGATTAGATTGATTCCCCCTCTGTCTGTACTCAGCCCTAAGAGAGAAAGAAATTATGTAGGGTTGTGCTGTAGCTAAGAGAAATGGTAAAGTGAATGCATACAATGCTGCCAAGGTCATAGTTTTAGAATAGCCTGGAGCATTTGTTGCCTGCTCTGCTACAACAGAATGAAATGCTCGCTGCAGTGTTTGCTGGCCATAAAAGCACATGCCTTAAGAAGCTAGCATTAGCTTTGGTTAAGTGAGAGATTTGCAGTAGAGCTGATCAGAAATGTTTTACCAGAAATATTGGAAACCCCTACTCGTTAAAACTGCTGATAGAAAAGGGTCAGTTCCGAGCACGGTACTGCTTGTCCTACTACTTCTTGTGGCAGGACTATCTACAAGCCAGGTTAGCAGAAGACTGTGGACTTATGCAGGCTGTAACATTGTTTACTGAATCTCTTGCCCACTGAATATCAGTCACTGTGGCTACTCTAGGGGCCTTCTTTTGTTCCAACAGAATGTCTTTTAGGAGCTTGACTTTGCTTGAATTAATCCTGAGTAATGAAATAATGCTTAGAAAAAGAACACTTTAGGCTGAATAACAGCTTGAAGCACCTGTCAATGGGATCTCTCAGATATCAGTGCTGTACCACCTCAGAAGGAAGACTTTTAGGGGATGAGGAACTGACAACATTCTTCTCACAGGAGATCATGCCCCTCCAGGACCTACACTCTCTGGTCTGCAGCAAACAGACTCCAAATCTACAATGCCTAAAACTCACCCCTGAATTATGACATTCTAGCAATGTCAAAGGAAACGGAGGTACCACTTTTGAGTCAGACCTGCCTCAGCTGAGGCTGGTGCACAATACCCAAGAGTGGTTCAGACTCCAGTTGATCCAGATTGTTAAAACTAGCTTTGCAGAAGAGGATCTACCAAGCAGCTTAAAACACATCATGTTTGGGATAGTTCCTATGAAGCCACCTCTGGAGGAAAGGAAGCTGACAGAACTATAAAAAAAATGGAGACGATATTGACGGAAAGAGGAAAATGTTCTGAATAATTAATCATCATTACTTATTCCTCTTTCCATTAAAGACTTCATATATCAGATGGTCTAAGATCTAGACAGCCGTAATGAACTTGATTTCTGTGCTGGAACAGAATGCAATTTCCATTTTTGCAATCTTGAATTTTTTTTTTTGTTCTGCAAATTATTTTTGGCATTAAAGCAAAATAAAACAGAACAAAAAACCCCAGACATATTTGCACAATGGAATTGATTTACATCTTCTCTTTTTTATATTAGTATGTTCAGGTTTTTGATTTGGGTCTCTTTAAATCAGAAGCTACCAGAATCCTATGCTTCAAATGCAATTGTTAGTAAAAATAAGGAAAAAGAGAAGCAGAATAAAAACCTTCTGGGCGTGTCTACACAAGACGTTTCAAGTGCAGTAGAACCCGTGCTAATGCACAGCAGCATTAGTCTACCATGCAGTAGTATCAAAAAAGCATGTGCCAATGCTAATGTGCAGTAGCACTGATTATAGCACCTTAAGTTTAGTACCTGTAATTACTAATACCTGTAATTACAGGTACTAAACTTAATGTGCTGCAATTACAGGACATTAATGAATGTATAGACACACCCTCTTTGTTTAAAGAAAATGAATTAAATTGAAAACATCAGAAAAATATTTTTCTGCAAATATGTTTTGATGAAAGAAAATTTCTAATCCCCCCACCTACACACACTTATTATGTTAGTATGCTTTACTAGCTGTATTTTTTATTTTCACGGGTCTTTTTTTTCTATTTTCAGCTAGTCAAGTGGTTCTGTTTCATTTTATCAGACATGTGCCTGGCCATGTCCCCTGTCTATGTGATTTCCAAACTGGGCTACTATAATTGAGCCTACCTGTATTTGAGCACTCCCAACAATAAAACACTTTGTTTCAAAACTGACAATCTGACATCTTAACCACAAGAGCTGTCTACACCATAAGGCCTTGGAGATCTGGTCCCCATATAAACTATATTGAAATATGTTGGTGTTAATTTTTGAGGCCCTCCATTGAATTGGCAGGAGATACCTCAGAGAGTTGTGTAATGCCAGTCTCCTTCAATAGGTTGGGATCTTTGAAACCTTTTACTGGTGAAACTTGCGAGGATGTGAGGCAGGATTTTCTCAGTTACAGGACTAAGGTGTTACAAGTGAGTGCCAAATAGATAGGAGTCACCTCACAACTTCAAATAATCTCAGATGATTCACATCAGGGCAAACTGAAAACATTAATTTCAATTTAGTTTTCCTCTAGCTGCAAGTAAAATGGCACAAAAGGAAAGGAGATGGAGAGAAAAACAAAAGGAAAAGAGGAAAAGGGCAAGAGGAAAAAGAGGAGAAAGAGCTTAAGGGCAAAGCAGCCTTGTCCGCCTCAGAGGAAAGAGAAAGGAGAATTAGATAAGTGGATTATTGTGATTTTGGTTATTACGCTTCAAAAAGGTGCTCAGATCCTGTTGTAAAGGTTACTATTATTAGAACTTATATAGGTAGAAGGGAAAATAATCTCCTACAGGGATACTGAAGTTTGTTTCTTGGAATGCTTTTTTCAAAGCATTACTTAAAAAGAGCAATAGCATTGGCAGGGAGATGGACCAGATGTTGGACATGATGGGTTCTTTTCATCTGACATCTCTCAGTTGACGATTTCATGGTACATTTGATGTCTCTCTCTCCCTGTTACTCTGTTATGTAGTTCAATAACCATAAAAAGCAACTTAGGCTGTTCCAAGGCCCATAAAATCCAAAAATGAACTATGTGAACCTTTGAAGAAAGAGAAAGCTATGAAATAAATTTTCTTGGCTTAGAAACATCCTCTTCTATTGCCGGTAAGAATTTTGAGGAGTGGCATGAAACCAAAAGGATGCCTGAAAGGGTGACATTCTTGGTGGCTACAACACTGATGGTATTTTTTAACAGAAAATCAATAGTGACAAGTTCTATGAAGCCTGCCATGACTTTGTGTTGAAGAGGATTACTCCAAAACTTCTTTGCCCCCCTGAATGGATGTTAAATGCTATGCTCTATTCTGCTTTAGCTTTAGCCTCATGATGTCCCTTTTAACCTTATCTTATAGCATGCATAACTTGACTTTCACTGTTGTTGCTGTCAAAAATGGGAGGAAGACAGACTTTCTGAAGAGATGGAGTATGCCATGCAGCATGATCTCCTTAAACTGGTGACAGTATCAGTACATGAATCCTGCCTCCTAAATAATTCTCTAGCATTTGCAAACTAATTCTCCAAATACACCTCCATACTTCCCGCTGCTTTTAAAAAGAACGCCCCAGTAGTGAGATTTGCTATTATTTTAGAAACAAAAAGCTTAGGCTGGGTGAAGTGTGAATATCTGCTATGCAAACTTCATTGTTGTGGAGTTCTGCCAATGCATTTCAATCCTGATTTGCAGCAACCATTTTATTCTAGTCCTGCATGTCTCCAGTTGATCAAGCCCAAACTGAAAAAAATCATACTGATTTTAAGTCCCCTTCAATACCCCAGAACCACTAGAAGATGATTATGGTATTTATCTCTTTTCTGTGTGTTTCTGCAAATTAGGAAGTTAAGTCCAAAGGAATGTGTTGACCACTGGGAAAGGTCAGACCACTTCCGGTAGTGTTTTATACCAGCACCAAATGAGTCCTGCGTTGGACATGACCTTGACAGTGGCATGGGTCAAGCTGAACAGACAGATCTGGATACAGACATTTCAAAACAGCACTTCAGAAGAGAAACATCTTGGCTATGTAAATGTGATGTCCAAAAAACTCAGCACAAGACTTAATTAAAAGCTGCGATCTTTACAAGTGCCCAGATGGGGCAGATAGAATCCACACGTTTAGTGATAATACCAGACAGTGGCTCATAGATGTGGAAGTTGATATCTGACGTTATATGAAAGAGAGAAATTGACATCTCTAGAGGCTTACCTAGTTGTGGGAACTAAACAGGACTGATTTTTCCACTGCTGCTGGATTTGGGTTTTGCTTTGTAGAAACAGTTAAGCTATATTGAATGTAGTGACCAACATGTTGGAAAAGCAGTTATTTTTTGATCCAGTGACCACTGAATTAAGTGGAAAGTTTTATCAAAACAAGCACTGGTTGTATACGTAGAACAGGAATGCAAGTCCTCCATGGCTATATCTATGTGGGAAACTATGGTGGGCAGTAACTCTTTCAGGCATGCCACACTGCTCCACTGAGGCTCTATCCTCAACCAGAAGGAAGGAAGCTGCACCTGTGCAGCACTGTGGGTGTCCCAATTAGCATAGGTGCAGACTCACTGGCACTGTCACTTGGCAGTGACAAATAACTTGCCCAAAGTAATGTGCTACTAAAGCTAAACTTATTTAGGAGACACACTGTACAGAGCAGCATGGTATATTTGAGCACATTATTCAGTAAGGGCTCAGTTATTTTACCATGCAGACATTTCATAGATGTCATAGACACTAGGGCTGGAAGGGAACCCTGGAGAATCATTGAGTCCAGCCCCCTGCCCCAGGGGCAGGAAGTCAGCAGGGATCATAGGATCCCAGCAAGATAAATATCCAAATGTCTCTTGAAGGCGTTCAAAGTAGGTGCTTGAACCACCTCCAGCGGCAGTCTATTCCAAACCTTGGGGGCTTGGATAGTAAAGAAGTTCTTCCTTATGTTTAGCCTGAAACGATCATGGAGGAGTTTATGACCATTTGACCTTGTCATCCTTTGGAGTGCTTTGGTGAACAAAAGTTTCCCCAGATCCTGGTGAACACCCCTGGTAAATTTGTAGGTGGCCACCAGATCACCCCTGAGCCTGCTTTTTTCCAGGCTGAAGAGTCCCATGGCTCTCAGCCTCTCATCATAAGGTCTATTTTCCTGACCTCTGATCATACGTGTGGCTCTCCTCTGCACACTCTCAAGCTTCTCCACATCCTTTTTGAATTGTGGAGCCCAAAACTAGACGCAGTGCTCCAGCTGCAGCCTCATCAAGGCTGAGTACAATGGGAGAATGACATCCTGGGATTTGCTTGAGAAGCAAAAAGTCCTTTTCAAATATATTGGGAGGATGAAGAAGGCGCCGGGTAATGTGGGAC
>NW_017728992.1:86213288-86225434 GCF_001723915.1 Gavialis gangeticus | reverse complement strand
CCCTGCTGCATGAAACTCAGTTACTGACTCTCTCTTCCCTTTTTCATCTCTAGTGCTAGCCACCATAGCACTGCTGAGCCTATAAGCATGCTGCAGGTTTTTCTTCCCAAGGTGGAGAACCTTGCATTTTTCAGTGTTAAACACTATCAGGTTCTCATCTGCCCATTTCCTGAGCCTGTCAAGATCTGCCTGGATCACGCTCCTGTCCTCAGGTGTGGATGCTTTACCACAGAGTTTGGTGTCGTCGGCGAGCTTGGTCCGCTTCTGACACCAATGTCTACATCATTAATGAAGATGTTAAATAGTATAGGCCCTAGGACAGAGCCTTGAGGAACCCCACTGGTCACAGCACACCACAATGATTGATTTCCCTCAACGACCACTCTCTGGGTCCTACCATGACTGATTCAATGCATTTCTGAGGAAGTTTTCATTCATATATAATTAAGGGTAAAAGAACACTAAATACCAAAACATTCAGTCAAACTGCATATAAAAGATAACTTTGCACCTTTCTGAGTGCATTGTATTACTTTGAGAGAGTACAGGATGCAAGGCACCAGGTAAAAATGTCAAGAATGTGTAAGTCACATCATTGCTTTAAATCTCATCTTCAAAAATGACTTGGTGTAAGACCCGTGGAATGGGGGGAGGTCCCTGGGGCTGGGAGTAACCTCATGGGTAGCTTTGTCTGCCCAGCCAGCCTAGCTCCTACCTGGAGCTTTTGCTCTCCCTCAGTGCTTCCCCTTCAGGGAACTGCTCCCATAGGCTTCTGTTGGCTTGTTGGGGCTTTCACTGTCACAACCTTAGCCCCTTTTCCCCTGGCTGTACCTTCCACCTTGGTCCACCCAGTAAGACCTCAGCTTCTGGGTATTGGCCCTGCCTGAATGGCAGCCCCCCGGGGTATCCAGTCTCACTATGCTAGTCTCTGCCCCTCTGGCTTGGGGCTAACTTGTAGCACCTATAGCAGGGGAGCACACCCAGGCACCCCTGCTTGTGGCCTCCTCCACCCCTGAGGCCACAACTAGGTCATCTGGTTTCAAGTTCAGAAAACTGAACAAAAACACAAGCCAGCTGCTTTATAAAACAAAGCCTTCTTTTCTACTTCTTTTGGAGCCATCTCACTTCCAGCTCCCCTGGGCAGTTTGGGTACCTGCCTGTTTATCTCCAGCAGCCTCTTTCTCCCAGGAGCTTCTCTCCCTGCTGCAAACAGAGGCTGCCACCCTTTGCATGCTCAGAAAATTCAGCCCAGTCACCTTTTGGTCATGTGACTGGATCTTCTGGCCTCCTCCCTCCCCCCCACCCCAGGATGAATTGCTTCATTAGTTGCCTGGCCTTTTGGCTAGGGACAGACATTCAAAAAGCCTGAGCCTGAATTGACTCAACCTTTGCAGGTTAGTCTAACCTGGCTAGGCTGAACCAGTTTCCAACCATACAGACAATCCTTCTGGACTGAGGAAATTCAGGCACATGCCTGCAGTGACTCAGGCTAGAACCCGGGGTGGGGTGGGATGGGTGGTGCTGGAGTAGCCCGCTCTTCCCTTGCACAGAGTTGAGATGAAGGGGGTGTGGCCAGGGTCCAACACAACTTTCTCATTAGGGAGATCTGCCTGTACCATCCCAGGCTTTTCCTCACTGGCTGCTCAAGGGGTGGGAGAGTTGTCAGCTCCCAGACCCTTGCTAGCACACTGAGGCAAGTGGTGGTGTGTGTGTGTGTGCAGTGAATGCATCTGTTGATTATATGAAGCTTGTCAATCTTCCTCCCTGCTTCTTTATACTGTCTGCAGTAAACTGACAGGCGAGCAAGATAGCCCAGAGCTGATAAAAGTCTTTATCACCCAATTAGCAAAATAATAGTCTCTCTCTCGTTACTTCAAACTCTTCTTAAACAACTTACTGGGGTGACCTGTTGATTAGCTGCAAAAGCCCTGTTCAGTCTGCCTGCCTGTCCTAATAAAATTGGAGACACATACACAGACACCTCTCAGCATTAGCTAGCACACCACATGCCTAGCATCTGTGGGGCTGGGGTCCATGCTGTGGGAGATGGGAGGGAGGGAGGGAGGGGTATTTCCTGCTTGAGCAGCAAGGGGGGGATAGGGTAGGGGGAAGCCAGCAGACCCTGCTGTGTGTGTAGTATGTGTGGGAGCCTTATACAGTAATAGCTAGCATACCACATGCTGGCTATGGTCTGTGCTGTGGGAGAGGGGAGGAAGGGGAGGGGAAGGAAAGGGGAGGGGGACATGGGGAAGCCAGCAGCGGTTTAAGCAGCAAGTGGTGAGAGAGGAGGGGGAGGGGAGGGGGACATGGGGAAGCCAGCAGACCCTTCTGTGTCTGCAAGTCTGTGATGGAGGAGCTCTGCCTAGGGAGCAGAGGGGAGGACCAGCCCTGCTGTGAAACAGAGAGCCCTGCCCAGCCCAGAGAGCATGCCGGGATGCTGGGGGTATCTGGTTTATCTTAAACCAGCAAGGGGTCTGGGACAGACATTGCATAAACCAGTTTGAGCCAAGTCAGTTAAGTCTGATACTACATTCATCCAGGGTTATCTCAAACTGGTTTCAGCCATTTTCAAACTGGTTTATGTGCACTGAATATCTGTTCTATTACAGCTTTAAACCGGTTTCTGATCACTTAAACCCTTTTATGTGTAATGTCTGTCCCTAGTCTTACAGTCCCTGGCTCAGTTTACCTGGGCCCTGGCCGTTGCTGCTCTTCCTGGCCCCAGGGTTTCCTATCCATTTATGCTTTCCTAGTAACAGGGGCAGGAGTTGTCTGTTACACTTGGGTATTCAGAAACCTAATTTTTATTGAGTGTCAGTGGAACTAGCGTTCCTAAGTACTTATGTCATTTTCAAAAATGTGACACTGGTTTATATACTACTTAGATATTGCATAGGTAAGCAGATGGGAAGAATTAAAGTTCAGGATTCATTTTTAATTCTTTCATCTGACTAAAATTTTCAAAAATGATATCGCCAGAACTGTGACGATAGGTTGGTACCAAAATATGAAGGCAGACAGTAAGATTTCTGAAAACTCTTAGGCATCTAAACCCATTGTAATCACATTACCAATATACGTACTAATACCAATAAGCATGTATCTACAAGTTCAGATAATGTGTTTTTTTCCTGATCCATCAGTACCTAAGCCACTTTCAGCAAGATTTATTCTCCTAAATTATTTTTGAAACAGGATTCAAGCTGCTAAAGCACGTGCGCATGTGCGCGCACACACACACACATGCACACACACATGCACACGTGCGCGCGCGCACACACACACACGCATATTTATTTAAGTTTTATCCTGAGTGTTCATTAGTTGGGTTTCTAACTGCCTTGCTTTAATGTGGCATTCAACTTTTTAATGTACAGGAATGTATCATTTGCAGGAATCAAGAAATGGATCTTGTGAGACAAGAAAACCACTTTCTCTCCAATCTCTCAGTTCTAATCCTGAAAGGAAACTTACAAAACACTTCCCAGAGATGAGCCTATGAACTCCACTTCATCAACCTCCTGCATATTAAAAATCATGGACTAAATATACATATTGGTTTTATGACACATTATAACCTGCCTGACATCTGACTCCCCAGGTACCTCTCCACTATTCATCTCCCTTCTCTCCCCTGTACCCAGCCTGTCTCTCACCCATTGACTCCTCAATCTACATCTTCACTGACTGATGATCTTGTATGCATACAGCCCAGCCTCTGGCGTCTTTACTTTTCATTCCATCCAGGAAGAGCACACACCAACTGCTGAAACTTCCTCAGCCTGATGAAGGGTTTTTGAACCAGAAAGCTTGCTCAATTTTTTTTTCCAACTATTTAAGTTGGTCTAATAAAAGTTATCAGATTCACCCAAAGAACCTTGTCTGCCTATGTCCTTAGACCAACACGGCTACAACCTACACCCCTGTTCACTTGTTACTCAGTTTAATCTCTGCAACTTAGACTAACTTGGAAAGACTGAATTGATTCAGCCTTGGGCTTTTTGACTCTGTGTATTCAGCCCTGATCCACTGAGAGTTCTGGAATAGGAAGCACCTGGCAATGGCAAGCAGAGAGGAGGAAGGTCTGCTCAAACCACTACGGCTTCCTGGAGAGGTCCATGGAATGGAAAAGTCTGAGGGAAGGAGGAACTGCCCAAGATTTGTTGCTAAGTTTAAGGTGCAGAAGACAAGAAAATAAGTACGTGGTGTTGACCCCATTTTCACTGGAAGAGGAGCGTGAAAAATGCAGCACAGAGCTGATGGTGAATTCCTAGACTTGTCCTGCTCCCTCCCCAGACTGTTTTGTGTTCTGTCTTCTGGCTATTAATTCTGTGCAGGGCTGCCCTGAGGCAGCGGAGATGCAGGGCAGCCCTGTGCAGTCTCCAGGCACCTGCACCAGGAAGTGCCAGTGAGGGGGCGGGGCCACTCCCCCCCACCCCATGCTGAGCAGCAGTTTGCCTGTGCTGCTGCTGCTCAGCTCAAATGGGTGAGCATAGGGCATGCTGGGTCCTGGCTGTGTGCCTGTACCACAGGGCTGGGGTTGTGGGGAGCACAGCAACAGCCAGATGGGAGTGCAGGGCCTGGCCCTGTGTCCTAGGGTCAGCACTGGCAGGGCCCAGAGTGGGGTGGCAGGAGCACAGGGGCCCAGCTGGCAGGAGCACAGGGGCCCAGCTGGCAGGGGATCTATGAAGCCAGGCCAGCTCCCCTCTCTCCCTGTGGGCACAACTCAGCCCAGCTCCATAGACCCCTGCCGCCCCATGCCCTACGCTCCTGCCGCCCCGCTCTGGGCCACTGGCATGGGCCCTGTACTCCCTCATGCTGGCTTGCTTCCACTCCCCCGGTCCCCCATCTCTGCTTTCCCCAATTTCCTGTCCCCCTGCTGGCCGCTCCTTCACTATGTGGCTCCCGGCTGCATGGCCAGACCACTGGACTTGACTCAGCAAGAGCTGGCCCGGCCCCGAGGATGGGGTGATCATACACGGTCCTCTCCTGCTTCCCTCTCCCCCAACTCCCTTCTTACCTGAATTTCCTGCTCTGGAGCAGGGAGGCACAAACAACCCCACGGTCCCAGGCCAGAAGCCTCTGCTAGGCAGGGGCTTCTGGTTGGGTGGGGTGGGGCCAGAGAGCCTTGCTGCTGCAGGGTCCTACCATGGCTTCCCCTGGGTTGTACTGCCCTGTCTCCTGTCATCTTTGACAGGCAGCCAGGGGCAGATAAATATTACCTTTTAATTTTTTTATGGACCCCATGGGCCAGATAGAATGGCCTGGTGGGCTGGATGCAGCCCGCAGGCCACATTTTGCCTTCCCCTAGTGTAGTTGGTCCACACAATGAGCTATCATTCGTTTGATCCATTTCCTGAATGGTTTAACTACCCTTGATATTCAGAGGCATTTCTTGAGTGTTCGATCTGTTCCCTTCGCATCTACAATCAGTAGAATTGCTGCTTCCTCAATTCAAATATCATTAACGACCAGGGATCCTGGTTTTCTCTGATAAAAATGCAAATTCTCTGATTAAAAAAACCCCAAATCCATATTTTTCTGTGATTAAAATGAAATGCCACTTTATATACAGGTGACCCTTGCCATTCACAGGGGATAAGTTCTGGAGATCCCCATGAATGGCAAAATCTGTGAATACAGCACTGTGTTCATGAACGCCATCTGCGTTCATGAACATAGTGCCCCGGTGGCTGGGAGTGGGGGGCACAGCTGCGCTGGTGGTGGTGGGAGCCCAGCGGAGGCAGTGGGAGCCCATTGGCAGCAAGCGCGGAGCTCCTGAGGAGCTCCTGTAAGTGTATTTAATATGTGGGTTTGGCATTCATGAATATTTGAAACCATGAATGCTGAACCCACGAATAGCAAGGGTTTCCTGTATACGTATCAGTTGAGCACAATGTTTTATTGATATAATTACAATTTTAAAGTTATTTGAAAGCCTACCAATGCCTCAATCATTATAATAAAATAAATTCTATTTTATTACAGAATTTATAGAAACGTGCAGACATTTTGGCATTTTACTTTTTTATCATGGAAAATCAAAGCTCCCCCTGCCCTCTTTGTTCACTAGGATGTGGTTCCAGCTGCAGCTGCCCTACCTCCACTGTTTTGTGGCATTCAGTAGCCCTGATATGCTGGTGCCCTGCCCATGCCATTGCCTCTCACTCCCAAGGCACAGCCCCCGAGTTCTTCTGGTGCCCTTCACTCCCCATCTGTGGCCTTTCTGCTCTCCCCCTGGTGTCTCCATGGCCTAGAGGGCAAGACCCGACACAGTACAGCAGAACGGGGCTGGGTGGGGAAGTTTTGTGTTCTAAGGAGCCCTGTGCTGCCATGGCAAGGTGCTCCCTGCCTGCCCAGCAGCAGTGAGGAGCAAAACTCCGTGCCACCAGCCCCAGTGATGCTGGGTGGGCAGGGGGCATCTTGATATGGTGGAGTGGGGCTCGCAGCAGCAGCATGAAGCTTCACTGCCGTGGTGTGCCTTGCTGCACTGGGTCTTGCCCAATGGCCTGCAGACCCCCTGGGGGAGCGCAGCAGAGTGGGGAGCCTGAGCCCACAGTGGGAAGCCTGCATCTATGCCCCCATGCACAAATCTGGGGGGCACGTGCCCCCCATCCCCCTCCAGGACACTGCCCTTCCCCCTCCTCCCAGGTGAGCCACCTGAAGCTCTGTCCCACTCCCCACCTGGGCCCCGTGGCCATGAATTCCAGCCTGCCTACAAGGGGAACTCAGCCAACCTGCAAGGGGAAACCCACCATTTCCTATGTTTTTCTCCTTTAAAGGAGAAAATTTGGGTTCTTCTCCTTAGAATGAGAAAGTATGGGTTTTATTGCATTTTTCCATGGTGAATGGAAAACTTGGATCCCTGGTAATGACTCCTGTTGAACAGAACTGCTCTTTACTGCACAGTCTCTGTGCTCTGGAGAAGGAGAGAAGTAAGTGGCTAGAGCAACCAGTAGGGGAGCCAGCTGGGGTGGGCCTCTTGGGGCCAGGAGTAGCAAACAGCTGTGGTAGCAGATTACATGTGTCAAGAAACCCTTGCTTCTGTTGTTTATTTCCAGTATTTGTCAGGCTTTCCAATGGCACAGTTATCATTGCCAGGTGTGAAGGTTGAGAGGGATGCCACCTTAAATTTCCTGTGTGGGTTTCTTCTTTCTGAAACCAGTTGACCCATGCTTGATACACTTTGGGACTCCTGTCTCCTGTTGCCTTCAGACCACAAAGAACATAATAGAGTTTTGGATCCCCATTTTTCCAGGGGACTGAGGTTCTGCTATTAGATGGTTGACTGGTAAATTTTGTTCGAAGTGGTTGGGTACAGAATTGACTATAACCCTTGCTAGCTGGGATTCAGTAATTAGATCAGGTATCGTTAGTCAGGGCTTTTATTTTACTTGATATGGTGCTAAAATATTAACTATTAATTGTTAGGGTGACAGTATTTGCATCTTGGGGAGTACTGGATTTGCAGCTGAATAAAAGGCTATAACCTGTGGCCTGGCAAGCTGCTAACCACAAGGCAGAATGGTATGTTAAAATTAACATTGCAAGATGCTTAGGCAAGCATTTTCCTAACAATATAGTACTGTTGTAAGTTATAAAGCTCATTGTGTAAGAAGAACAGGATGCAGACCACTGGCTATTGTTAGGAGATAAAGCAGAAGCAAGACCTTGGAGATGGTGAAGAAATTGGCAAGAAACCGCAAGTGACTGAAAGAAGCTGGGGTCAGAGTCTTAAGCATGCTCTCATAGGCAATTCCATGCTAATGGAATAAACAGTAAACAGAGGCAGAGCTTAAGATGGCAAGGAATAAGGGTGGAACAAAGGAGGGACAAAGGTGGGGTAAATGTTAATGAGCATAAACCAAGGTGTATAAATATGGAAAGAACTAATGTTCATGGCAGCTCCCCAGTTTGTTGGAGCTTTGTCCGAAGCTGTCTCCGTTTTGAATAAAGCTGTTGACGAGAAATGTGTGCAGGTGATGCTTGATGGCATTGACCCATTGTCTCCCTAGTCATTGGGCGTCACATGAAGTCGAGGTCTAACATTAATAATCAAGGACCATTTTGTGGCTGCAAAATTATCTGAAGACCAAGCTCCTGATAAGTACACCTACTATGTGCACGAAGGTTTGTTAGGCCTTCAACCTCACCAGGGGTCTATATGATTTGGGACAACAAAGGGTTAATTCCCCTGGACATTGGCCTGCAGCGTGGTCCCATCTAAAGGTATATCACTATCAATGAAAACTTAACACTGAAGCAAAGGTTAATAAGAATATATTATCAAGGGAAGTATCAAAAAAGCCGAACAATAATAAATCCACAATACAACAATGAACCAGTCAACAGAGAGTTAAGAGAACACTATATACAGTAATAGATACAAGGAAATGATCAATGCAGGCCTGGCACCAGAGGTGGCAGGCAAGATTACTCTGGAGCTGACAGGTAAGATGGCCTGTCAGCCTGTCACAGAGTGCCAGTTCCCTAGAGGATTTCTATCTTTTCCTCACTCTCAGTGAGCACTCAGTACCTCCAAAGCGGTGGGTGTACTTTACCATCCAAAGGTGTGCAGGTGAATACAGATGAGTAGAGGATGGCTCTGCCTATGAGTGTATACCTCCACGAATGGATGCAGTTCAGTTCCCCACTCCACTCGACACACTCCACTCAAGTGACCCTCATACTAATCACATAGATGAGCAGGTTTCACACCACACGCTCACCAAGTGACTCCGCTTCTCACAAGCTTTCAGTCCCAATCAGCCACAACGCGCCCTGACACCAACTCAGTCACTCTCCCAGGTGAGCACCCAGCCACCACACAGGCTCATGATGCACACAGACTCGATCACTTCCTCAGTAGGTCTCCAAGTGACAGTCCTGACAGGTTTTATAGTGTCCACCTCACGCCACATGTCAATCATATGCCAGCACCAACTATCAGTCAGACCCTTCCATCATTCATCTGACCATCACATTACTGACCAATCTGGAGGGTTGTTACCTCAGGTAAGTATTTCATGCCACACGTTACATGTTCCCTCCAAATTCAACTTATATAATACAGACTGATTGCACGTGCTTGTCAGTCCTATGGCGGTCAACAGACCCATAAGTTTGAGAGTTCATTCTCCTCCATCTGGGGTACTGCAGCTGGGGTTAATGGGGTACAGAATTGATTATAACTCTTGCTAGCTGGGAGTCAGTAATTAGATCAGGTGTTGTTAGTCAGGGCTTTTATTTTACTTGATATGGTGCTAAAATGTAACTATTCATCATCAATGGCAAATCTGCAAGATTATTTAAATACACATAGTTTTACAAGGTAGCTTTTATTTTGGAGCTTTCTACTGGAATATCTGTAGGACATTGGAGTATCCATCTCAGGGGCGGGCAATTATTTTGGGCAGAGGGCCGCTTACTGAGTTTTGAGAAGCCACTGAGGGCTGCACAACTGGCAGCCAGGGCAGATAAATATTAATTTTCTAAATTTTTTAGTGGCCCCATGGGCTGGATAGAATGGCCTGGCAGGCCACATGTGGCCTGTGGGCTGCATTTTGCCCACCCTGATCTATCTCAAACTAACCATTCATCTGGAAGAATCAAATACTAATCTGCTAAATTAACATGTGTGAATGGCACACCAAAGTGAGAGGACATGATCTTGGCAGCATGCATATGCAGAAGAATACGGGGACATAAGGAGCTCCCTTTACTTCATTAGGTAGGCTGAAAGCATTAACAGAGTCTGTTTAGGGAGATAGCAGTCATCTCTAAGCTGCTTTGATTTCCATTGTATGAGAAGTGGTGAGTGGGAGGTCTGGAGTGGATGGACTCTTGGCTCTTTGCTCATGATACCAGCTGCACAGCTGAGCTAGCTGGCACTGTAGCAGCAAAGGATAAAACAGAAGCTGAACTATGACTGTAGGCTGGGACATGCTGCTTCTTTTTAGGATTGGGATACAATTCAGCCCTGGATTTTATTTTTTTCATCTGCTTTGGGATCCCAAGTTGGAACCATCTCTGAGTACTGGTCTGGGTTTAAGAGAATAGAGGCAGGAGCTAATGTTAACAGTTAAGAAGGCATGTAATAGTTTAAGTGCTGTATTTATTCTACTACCCTTGCTTGTGGCAACTTAGCTCTCACAGCTGTAATTTTTCGTTCTAAAATTATCTGGAGTTGAAAGAAATGGAAATATGAACAAACAATGAAGATTTGAAACCCAGACAGGAGAGGATAGAAGTGAATTATTCTTGTTTATTCTGATGAGTCTAAATGAGAGATTTCTTTTATTGGGAAAGTCAGGCATCTCCTAAGAACAATGGATGATGCGCACACAGTAGCAAAGCTAAATTTCAGGCACCCTGTTCACCTATTTTCTTCTGCTATTGCCCCTTTGAAACCTAATACCTGTATTTATCTTTGCAGAGTACCAGCATACTTTGTCCTGCAGGATCCTCAATTATTCAGTGTAATAAAGAACTCTTGCTTGCACAGGCAACTGGTAGGGAGGGCATGGGGGGGCACATGTCCCCCCCCCCCGAGATTGGCCCCTGATTTGGCACCGCTCAGGACGGGGCAGTTTTTTTGCCGCACGGGCCGGCGATGTGTTGGGGAGCACTAAGACACAGCACAGAAGTATGGGAGTGGATATGGGGCTTTTGGCCCACCCCCCAGGCCCATCCACAAATTGTGCCCCCCAGACTCAGGAGGCACCAGTCACCCCTGCTTCCTTGGCAAGACAGATATTTACTTAAATCTGCATGTGGGGCTAGGCAAGAAGCACCCCTTTCAGCTCCTTGCAGTTTTATACACAGGAGTCAGGGGGAGGTGGTCATATTATAGACATCTTTTTCCTGACCTCTCAAGATTTTAGTTATACAACTGCTAAAGGTGATAGGGCCTGGTAATCAGCCTTTGTCTTTACAATTTTTGCCAGTTCCATTTCACTCTTTCAATAGATCTGCTAAAATAACAGCTGCTTCCAAATGTTGGGGGGAAATATCCTTTTTGCACAGGTCTGTTACAAAACACTTTTTTTTTAACTTCAGGCATTTAAAAATAAAAATAGAAGGTGGCTTTTACAAGTGCAGAAGTTGTTTCCTTGTAGAAAGCTCTTTTAATTAATCAGGGAAAAAGGTGAAATTGCACCTGGAGAAAATATATGAAGAGATAAGACATTATGCAGAAAATGGTTTGTTAATAATTGAAAATGATAACACTGTTGTTAAATCATAACTGCAATAAGAGTTGCATTTATTGAAAGAAATGATGAAAAGCATCACAGACTCAGCTACCATGGTGATAAGAATGGCATAAGTGCCTAGATTCAATCAGACTTGAATAGAAAAACCTATTTTACCATGCTTTAAACTGACAAATAGCAACTGAAAGCCTAGTGGTTTTCTAATGGCTTTAATTGCAAAAAGAATTAATGAATCCAAAGATGATGGAACTGAAGAGATTTTTATTTTCTTATGAAAGGCAGAATGTTTCCCAGGTGAGATTTTTTTTAACCACCTGTCCCATCTCTGTTATTAATTTAATCTGAAATCTTTTCTTTAAAAGTTAGAAAATAATTAACTTTTTATCCTCAATTTAGATTCCATGATTGTCACTTGTTTAATTGCCATGATAGTATGTCTTATGCATTTAGATATAGACCCCAATTAATTAATGAAAGTTGCCAATAATAAATTTCAGGGGAAAAACGTAATTTTATTACACAATATGAAAGCCAAAGGAAATGATTAGGGAAAGAAACCTATCTATGACAGCATATTTTAGGCATATAAAAGTACAATTGCTAGAGATTCTGAGAATATTTTGAAGTGATTACCAGTAACTGAAGTACTATGGGTACCTGGATTATTTTATCTATGCCTATGTTGCCTAAAATAGATTGTAAGCTTCTTTGAGCATGGATTGCTTTCTAGTTAGTTTGCTGATATTTACATACTCTTGGTGGTAGTACAATGGCTCTAACTTGTATTTTTCATTATCATACTAGGGAACTGAATATAAGCAAAAATTGTAAATGCCCAACTAAATAGAATAAAATGCCTTAGGCCTGTACTTAACGAAGGGGGATGAGTAGGTGGCTGCTAACAATGCATGTTTTCAAGATTTCTGGCATGTA
>NW_017728992.1:86199545-86208288 GCF_001723915.1 Gavialis gangeticus | reverse complement strand
TTGTGAGAAGTGTGCACTCACAAGTAATTGGATATTTCCATCTTTGATGGATTTTTTGTGTGCATTCATTGTGGTGCGCAGTTGTTGTTTGGTTTTACCTACATATTTTCCATCAGGGCACTTAGCGCACTGGATGAGATGTATTACATTTCTGGCATGTAATATTAGTGTTCTTTATGTAGTCTTGCATTTTGTTCATAATGGTTGGTGAATGGTAGTTATTTTTACTTCACATCCCTTAAGAAGCAGAATCTTATTGTTCTGGTTGTGAAGTCAGCTTCAAGCCCCAACTGTTCCCTAGAGTTTTTTACTGAGGTGCATGATCTTGCTCCTAAAATGGCAAAAATAGATAATTATTTTGATTTGTCAAATTTGTCCTTCAGTCCTTTCCTTCCACTTTAAAAAGTGAGATCTATCTATCTATCTATCTATCTTGGTGTTCTTAATGTCACATTAACTCAAGCATGTTTTTTACCTAAGTTTGTATGCAGATTATTCTAGTTCTTCCTTGTTTTAAAGCACAAAGATCTCATCATGTAACAGCATTTCAATAATAAATGAATTGCCAGCACAGGAGAATTTGTAATGTGAAAGCTCAGTTCCACATAGTGACCTGTGGAATGGTAGAAAAATCTCTGGAAGGTTTGCCTTGTAGCTTTCTTCCCATTAATTCTCTGGATGTGTGGGGTGCATTTCTCCAGATCTGATTGTAAGTGGCAAGAAAACCTTGAAAAAAGAGCCTAGTGAAGATTCCTTCCATCTCTCAGAGGCTTGTCCATTAAAAGTAAAAAGAAATAACTGTCCAGGTTTAGGCACTGAGGGTGCCTATACATGTTCTGGTTTGTGTTCTAATTAGAACACATCAGAGCAGAATCAATTAATCGAGTCTGTTCTGCATTCTAATTAGAATGCTTGAACATGGCTTCATCATCATGTGTATAACTCTCTGTGGTTTTAAAAATGGCTGCTTGGGTGCTTTATCTAAACCTTATCGAATGAGGTTTAGTTAGTGTTCTGTGGCCATTTAAAAATACCACACTGTCATGTGTGTTAAGCCCCTATGGGTTTAAATTAGATTAGCTTTCTGGGAATTGCTCTAATTAAAACATGCTCTCCCCCTCCACCCATTTATATAGGCAGCCTGGCTTCTCAAATTGACCTAACCATCATCTTTGTGAAGGAGTGAGTTATAATTACCTCCACTGGTACAGTTCTTTGTCCTGTGTCATGGAAAAGATCAGACTAGAGGACTATAGTAACTCTGAACCTATTAAGATCATCTTCTTGAGCATTTTATTTTTGGGAGACAGCCTGAATCTCACTGGTCACAGTTTAAATGTTTTATTATTAATACTTTATAGAATCATAGAAAAATAGGGGTGGAAGAGACCTCCAGAGGTCATCTAGGCCAATCCCCTGCCTGAGGTAGGATCATCCTTATTGAAACTGTTCCACACAAATCCTTGTTTAACCTTTAAGTAAAACTATGCAGTCAACCCTGTCACCCAACCACAAGGCATAGCACCCTAACTTGCCATAGGTAAAGCTTATGTAACCCTGAATATGCTGGTTTTCAGAAGTAGCTTAGTATAACAGAGGGATGAGGTACACAGAACAGAAGAAAAATTCTAAGCAGAGAAGAAAAATGAGACATGGAGGAAGAAATGTCATAGCACACAGACCAGCAGCTTCAGGTGGGTGAAGAAGTCCTGGGATCAGGGATGGGGAAGGAAAGGAAACAATGGGCATGTCTACATGTGCATTCAAACATGCCTAAATTTAATGTGCATTAGCTTAATGCTTATTAAGCGGGTTTAGGCAGGCATCTATACATGCAGGCATTGAAGCACAATTAACTCTGTGTGTGGGCAGACTTGGGGCTAAACTTAGCCTCAAGTCAGTTCACATACAATGTTAATGCACTTTAATGTGTCTACACATTCTTTAATGCACTTTAATGTGCTATATATCTCTATCTGGGTGCTACACTTCAACAACGATGTGGAAAAACTCGAGAGAGTCCAGAGAAGAGCCACCCATATGATCAGGGACTTGCAAGACAAGCCATTAGAAGAGAGGGTGAGGGACTTGGGCCTCTTCAGCCTACATAAGAGAAAGCTGAGAGGGAACTTACCACTACATCAGGGGAGTACATCAAGAACTCGGTGAACAGCTGTTCACCAGGGCACCCCTGAGGAAGACCAGGAGCAATGGTACAAGCTCTCAGAAAGCCACTTCAGGCTCAATTCCAGGAAAAACTCTTTCACAGTCAAGGTGTCCAGACTGTAGAATAAACTCCCTCCAGTGGTGGTGCAGTCACCTACCCTGGAAATCTTCAAAAGGAGACTGGACAGTCACCTCGCTGGGGTCACTTGACCCCAGTTGTCTTTTCCTGCTTAGGGCAGGGAGACTGGACTGGATGATCTACAAGGTCCCTTCCAGCCCCTATCTATCTATCTATCTATCTGGTTTTAATCACAGAAAAATGTGGATTTGGGGGGAGGGCGGGTGGATTAAATCAGAAAATTTTGAATTTTTTTATCAGAGAAAACGAGGATCTATGAATATCAGACAGTGAATCAAGTATGTAGGTTGAGGAAATAAAACAACAGAAACAAAAAGAAATCTTCAAAACACTAAAGCAATTCAACATTCCAGTGAATACTATAGATAATTTAGTATATTTAAAATTTTACCTTCCTTTTCAGTAGTACTGAGTCACAGGATCTTTCATTTAACTAATGGGATAACGTTAGTGTCTTGGCTAACCAACTAATCTCTATAAAATGACATAAGGCAAATTCTGAGAGGACAGTGAGCACACTTTGACCTTACAGCACAAAGTGATAAAGTGACTTGGAATCAAGAAATGGAAGAAATTCATGATGCAAAGAACAGATACATAAGCATGTATTGGAAGAGATTTTAAGGGATTATTTTAGAGGGCAGAGAAAAAGTGCAGATGAATGAAAGGGGATTATAGACACACTAGATATATCACAGTAGCCTGTGTCCCTGAAAGTCCCAAATTCTGGTCTGTAAGATGTTTAGCCCTTCAACTAATGCATTAATTGGTGCCTTGAATGAAAGCTTGGAATTGAATCTCTATGAATTTTGAGCTGCTTTTAATTTAGATTAAAATATTCCACCAATATTAACTCACTTCCAATTTTTAAATTACTAAAAAAAGAAAAGGCATGACAGATGCCTTGCAGGATGAGGTACTGGTTATTTCTCCTACTATTACAGGTGTGCTTCTGCTGCTGAATGAAGACATTGCATAAATGAAATGAACATGTTTTCCTTTCTCTCACCCAGTGTTAAAGTTTACCTGCAGCTCAATTGCGATTCTTCTGCACTATCAGCTGTGAGAAACTAGATATCCATCATTAAACATCTGCTATGTTTTAATCAAGAGGTGCCTTCTGTTTTGTGATCAACTTGTTGTATATAGGCTCTGATCCTGAATTCACATACACAGCAGAAAGCAGCTGGCTTAGCAGTTGTATGATATGTTGTAGATGTGCTCAAGGGTGACTATTACACCAAATTTCTCTATGGCAGACAAGACCCCCTAAGTGACAATAAAGCTGTTTTTTAAGCAGCAGGCTAAGACAATCTGCCTTCTAATTCACTGCAGGAATGCTCAGATATGTAAATGGGCAGATTCTGTGCTCCAACAAATTCTTAGCAAGAGCTGAACAAAAACTGAAGGGATTAACCAATAGGGGTGTGCGAAGCTTTGCTCACCAATTCAATTTGGAGAAGATTCAGCACCGATTCAAAGATTCAGTGGCCAAATCATCAAATCCAAATCAAATTGGGAGACCCATTACAAGATCTGAATCGATTCGAAGCATCTGACTCAATTCAGAAAAGATTCAGAAAAGATTTGGAGATTTGGAAGGCAGGCTTGCAGCAAACAGAAACTGAGAAGAGGGAGGGGGACGAGGGGGAAGATATTGATATCTGTAGCTAGCCAGTGACTTTGATCTTTCCCTGAGTTCCCTTCCAATCACAGTGCTTTGGGGGAGGGATGTAGAAACAACATATAAGGCAGTGTGTGAAGTGATCTAGATATAAGCTCCTAGATACAAAAGCTCATGGACTCAATATAGACATTGGGTTTATGACACACTATAACCTGCCTGACATCTGACTCCCCAGGTACCTCTCCACTTTTATCTGCTACATCCCCCTTCTCCCACCCACCCTGTCTCTCACCCCCTGATGCCTCAATTAGCATTTTTAATCACTGCCTTTTTTGCCTACAGCCCAGCCTCTGGCTTCTTTACTATTCATTCCATCCAGGAAGCGCATACACTAACTGCAGAGGCTTCCTCAGCCTGACGAAGGGTTTTTAAACCTGAAAGCTTGCCAAGATATATTTCTCTAACTATTCAGTTGGTCTAATAAAAGATATCAGATCTACTAAAGAACCTTGCCTGCTTGTTCCTTAGACCAACATGACTACAACCAGAAACCCAGTTAACACACACAAGTGACACAAGTTTTGCTTTCAATAGTCTGAGGTGCAGTTTCACAGAAGCCCCTGCACCTATCTCCTTGAAACCTGGCAGGATTTATGCTCTCAGAAGGGGCTACCATCCCTGCTGCTTTCATCCAATTCTGCAAAAAAAATGACAAAATTACAGGTATTTTAGTGATTCCCCATTATAGTCCATGGCCAAATCACTGAATCACACCAAATCAGTGCCAAATCTTTCAAATCTGATTTGGCTGAATTTGGGATAGTCATCTGAATCACCTAATTGAATCACTGTCCCCTGAATCAGCTGAATGTGAATCCAAATTGAGTACTGGCCGCTTTGCACAGACCTATTAGCTAACACACAGTAAGGTGATTTCTTAACTTGAAATTGGTGTGAAAAATTAAACCATTTACAAATGTGGCACCTTTGTTTTGATACTTGTTGACCATGGACACAAAATCTTGGACATTCATATTTCTCTTGATCTATCAGGCCCTCCAAATCTTTTTAAATGTTATTCATGGTGTTATTTTTGTTACACTTCGAAGTAGTAAAAAATTAACTTTGAAGTAGTAAGATCTCCTAAAATCCTAGAGTTAAAAGGGACCTCAGAGGTCATCTTGCCTTTCCCTTCTCCCACCCCAGACTCACTGCAGCATTTGCTGATTCTTAAAAAAATAAAAATTAAAATTGTGACCAGCTGGGGCAGGAGGGCAAGGAAAGTAGAATTAATTTAAATAGACTTGGAGACTCTCCTCCCCTCATCTTTTTATGTCTTCTTCAACTGATCCTTATTCACCCTGTCTTTCAAGTCGTCAAGCAAATGGGCAGGCTTTTAAGATGTTAACTGTAGGCACTTTAAAATCACTCAATAATGTTTGTGGTATCTTATTTCTTTCAGCAGAAGATTCCTCACTGTGATTTTATTATAATAGTTAAGGCATTTCTTAGAAAAGTGATACTTTTCAATTTCTGGTTGTGTAGCAGACCTCTTCCATCTAGAGGACAGGCAGGATTGCTCTCCCTAGTGAGCAGCCTTGTGGTATTGGCAAATGTAGAGGTTGTGGCTATGGTCTTGTCCAGGGTTCAAATTACACTACGACTCTTGTGGGGGGCCTGTGGCAGTGGCAGCCCTAAGTTGGATGGAGCTGCCACCGCCACCACCTACATTGCTTAGAAAGGTTCAGGATGGGCCAGGGGGCTCTCATCTCTTATGGGGGGGATCAGCCCCCCACCAGCTTCCCCATAATTCAAACCCTGGTGCTGTCTCTTCCACCTCCTTTTCAGAAGATTTGTTCTCCAAAAATAGCAAGGGACAAACAGCTCCACTTTATAGGCTGCTATTGTGCTTTGATCTTTTCTGGACCATGTGGGAAGATCTCTTTAAGTTGCCATTCTCTTCCCCACTTTCTGTGCACAAAGGCCCGTCTAAATATGCAGGTAAAATGCAATAGGATCTAATGCACGATCCACACAATCATACCTCCTGCCATGCCACACATGCATGGCAGAAGGCATGACTGTGGGATCATGCATTAGATCCCATCACACCTTCTTGGTCATGCAGGGGGATCCTGCATGACCAAGCCTCCTGGACAAGGAGATCACAGCTTGGGCACATTGTCTCTGCTTCAGGGGTGAAGCAAATGGGCACAGATGGGCAAGGAGATCACAGCTGGCACGTTGTCTCTGCTTCAGGGGTGCGTGAAACCCCCAAGGCTGGGAGGCTGGACCTGGGGCTGGGAGATCACAGTTGTATCCTGTGGCTGCCAGGACCCAGCTGGGTACCTCAATAAAGGAATGAAGTTCCTAGAAGATAAGCACCACAACACCTATATTTAGATGCCTGGTTCTTGGAGTGGAGCCCAGAACCCTGGGTTAAGCATGCAGGCTCCATATAAAACATGTAGGGAGAGTAAAATGCCTCAGACTAGGATTTGACACACATGGAATTCTTAATATGCTCATTTTGATATTGCCTGCAGGAAACATTGAAGAGAGAAGTCTAATATGCAATTTTGTTCCTCTTTAGGACTTAGCTGCCTGTTTTGGGGGTGCAGATGGGCACCTCCATCTACTTGAGATCCACAGCTGAGAACACTTTCCTGAAGTAGTCTAGTGGTTAGTTCAGGGGGGTCAAACTCATCCAGCCCTGAGGCCAGATGAGTGGGGTGGGGCAAGTCTATGGGCCAGACCAGGCCCATGAATCCCCTTCCCACTCCCCCAGCATTCTGGATCTGGTACTTACTGTAGTAGGTCAGAGACTTGCACTGTGTGCAACACAGATCCCAGAGAGGCTGGAATTGGAGCTGTGTACAGCATAGCTCAGCTGGGGGTGTGAAGCAGGGATCCCAGACTGGCCCTTGCAGGCACCATGCTGCACATGGTGCAGGCTCTAGCTGGACTGTGCCACACACAGCATCTACGCTTGAGCCTACTATGGCATGGCCAATCTGGGATCTGCATTACACATCCCCAGCCCATTCCAGCTGCTTTGGGATCTGTGCCACATGTATCTGCCTTTGTGGCATAGTCCTGGAGTGGCTAGGGTGGGTATTGCATGTGGTGGGTGTCCTGGGCCCTGTCTGTGGGCTGTTTGGCATGCTCTATGCCCCATGTGGTTTGCTCAGATCCTGGGGCAGCACTGGGGACCAGATGGTGGGGTTTCACAGGCTGGATCTGACCTACAGGCCATATATTTGACACCTGTGGGTTAGACGATTTGCTTAGGAAGTGGGAGACCAAGGTTCAATTCCCTCCTTTGCCTGGGGGGTTTAAAAACCTCATCTCACTCCCTAGTAAAATGCCCTGTCATTGTATTTTATTCAATGACTGCTTAATATAAAATGCATGCACAGCTCTTGGAGCAAGGGCTGGATTCTAGGACTTTCTGCCTCTAGGGAGTGCTCAATGTCTACAATGTGGCTGTGTCATAACCCAGCTGCGACAGGCCCAAGTATGTCCTGGATTGATCAGGTAGATGTGCTCTGAGCCCAACTATTGCATTAAGCATTTAGCTGTATTCTGACTGAGTCTGGTGTTAATTAGCCCTGTCGTGATAGAGGTACTTCTGATTATGGACATAAGGAGATCATTAGATGCCTGGGAAATATGGCACACTTGTGGAGTTTAGCTACTTTCAATAATTCGTGACTGCTTACTAGGGTTTCAGGATTGCAATTTTGGACTCAGACATCTGGGTCCTACTAAATTCTAAGTCCCATGCAGGTGCATAAGTCTTTTATTGGATCTATCCTTAAGACTTCTTTCATATTATTGACTTTTTTCACTTTACCTATTAAAAGTCTACTATTTAAAAAAGAAAAAGAAAATAAATGTTTAAATAAATCATCTAGCATTATTAAAAACTATCATGTCAAGCAATTTTACATATACAAGCCAAAGCATATGATCATGACTAATTAGATGGGAATGTATTGTGCTAAGACAATACACTGTAATATAATTTGGCTATGCAGGGTTATGAAAATCTCTGTCAATAGTTTAATAATGCACTTTACTTGTAGAGACCTTATCATTTGGATTTTATAAGAATGAGTAGCATACTTCGAACAAAGATAATTATTATTTTTTCCTCCTAATGCTTTTTGTATTTTACTTGGCTTTAATAGCATTAAGCCTAAAGCGACAGAGTTTTTAGGAACAAAGAGTTTTATAATCATAACTGATGAATATTTGTAAGTAGTAACTGACTCTTCTTGAAAGATGAGGGAGGGAGGGAATTCAAATTCATAATAGTCCTACTAATACAAATGAAAAGCCGTGTTTAAATTACAAGCTTTTCAGGCAAGGACCTGCTTTATGATAAATCCTGTAAAATCCTAACCACTTTATTTATACATAAATCTTTGTCCTGCTTTTCTGCCATGGCTTGATGGTTTAAGAAAGTTGGGAGGTTCCTCTGGAGTTGGAATGTCCCTCCATCCTCAGGCTGGCTCAGTTCAAGGGTGAGTGGCCTGGGGCTCTGCCTTCCCTACACCCTGTCCACGTGCCAACTAAAATAAAGCCACGACACCAATAAAGGCTTGGCCACCACACAGTTTTAACCTAATCTATTGCACCCTTCTGGAACTTGGATTAACTGTCTCCCCTGTCCAGATCAAAGTCCAGAGTAACCAGCTGAAGCTGCCCCACCATTCCCTTTAAAGGGGAAAGTCTGTGAATACCAGCTCTCTCTTCCAGGTTCCCTTGGGTCATGCCAGAGTACTTCCTCCCAGGTTGACCCTGTT
>NW_017728992.1:86180375-86194545 GCF_001723915.1 Gavialis gangeticus | reverse complement strand
TTGGCCACCACACAGTTTTAACCTAATCTATTGCACCCTTCTGGAACTTGGATTAACTGTCTCCCCTGTCCAGATCAAAGTCCAGAGTAACCAGCTGAAGCTGCCCCACCATTCCCTTTAAAGGGGAAAGTCTGTGAATACCAGCTCTCTCTTCCAGGTTCCCTTGGGTCATGCCAGAGTACTTCCTCCCAGGTCGACCCTGTTTCCATGGGCAATGCAAGTTTAAAATAAAAGAAGACTGAAACTCAAAATAGCCTGGCATCTGGTGTAGTGCCACCCAGGGACTAGGACTCATGTGTCTGAAGTCCAGTTTTGTGGGCCTACTCCTGCGGTGGGTGCCACCAATCACACTCTTGGCTTCTGCTGCTGGTGTTTGGGGTTGAGGTGCTCCTTGCTCTCCCTCGTGCTGGCTCGTGCATGCTCCCCCAGCATCCTGTCTGGGCACTGCCGGGCCTGCAGGGATGCTCAATGTAGCCCATGCTGCTCAGGCTCCTGCACTGCTTTCTAGGGCTTGCTAGTGCCCTGGATGCCTTTTTATGATATCACAAGCAATGCGACCTTCCACACTCAGGGAGAGCATGCTTTAAAGCGTGCTGGAAATGCCACACGTGTCTCAGCTTCTTGGGCTAGGGTCACTGTGGAGAAGGTAAGCGGCTCTTCCATCTGCACCAGGCTTTGCTTCCCCATCAGGTGGGGTTTTTTCGAGGGAGAGGGGGACCCTCCCTGCTCCTGGGATCTCTGGGAGCCCCGTTGCCGAGCGTGGTGACATACAGGATGGATACCAACTTTTTCAACTTCTCCTACCTCTGTGCAAAAACCAAAATTATTTGGCCTTGATTGTGGAACTTCAGTATGCCAACCGTTGTGCTGTCACCGCTGGTGCTATAATTTAAAGATTTCTTTTAGTTTTTATTAAGGATACTGCTTGAAATGGAAAAGGCTGATTGGAAGAATTTCAAGGCCGGATTCACTTGTATTCTCTTGTTGCTTGTCACCTCTTCAGTGATGTATATCATCCATTAAACCATATTAACTGGTCAAGGAAACTGGGTTCACACCTACTTTGCCTCTATAGAACACTACATATCACTTGAGGGGCACCAATCAATCTGGATGTAGTGTTGGATGACAACCGCTGCATACATGTGTTTCTAAGTTGCCCAAATGCCTGAATACTGGTTCCAGTTATCAGTAGTGTTTCTGTTGGCATAGAATAATAGAAAAGTAGGCCTGGAAGGGACCTCAGGGGTCATCTAGTTCAATCATTCCTATCCAAACCATCCTCTACAAATCCATTGGTTAAATTATGAACAATTTGTTACTGTTAATTTTGCTGAAATCACTGGGATTTTTTAAGGCAGTAATACTAACACAGTGACCTAACTAGGATTAAACTGAATGATTCAATGATTAAGAGAAAGCTAATGGAGATATTGGATTTAGTTTAGGAACTTATTTGTTGGTTTATTTTTTGAGGAGCTACATATCGAAGACAGGCTGAGAGCCATGGGGCTCTTTAGCCTGGAAATGCGCAGGCTCAGGGGTGATCTGATAAGTTTATCAGGGGTGACCACCAGTATCTGGGGGAATGTTTGTTCACCAGAACACCCCAAGGGATGACAAGGTCGAATGGTTATAAACTACTGCAAGACCGTTTCAGGCTGGACATAAGGAAGAATTTCTTTACTGTCCAATTCTGCAAGGTCTGGAACAGCCTGCCATCGGAGGTGGTTCCAGCACCTACATTGAACACCTTCAAGAGTAAATTGGATGCTTATCTTGCTGGGATCCTATGACCCCAGCTGACTTCCTGCCCTTCGGGCAGGGGGGCTGGACTCAATGATCTTCCGAGGTCCCTTCCAGCCCTAATGTCTACGAAATCTACAAAATCTATGAAATCTATGGAATTTACACTGTTCATAATGGTATGTGTAACTTCCCTTTGAGGACAATTCTTAGAAAACCAGGTCTTAAAAATGAATACACATACCGTTACTGCTTTTAAAAGGTATAGGGGGGTTCATATGACATATGCTGGAGTTCTAGCTTGTGAATGTGGTGTTAGATCAATAATCTGGGGGGAGTCAGAGATAAAAAAGGCTGTTTGAAAGTTGCTTTCAACTGGACACAGAAAGAAATTATCTTTAATGATTTCTCTCCTATTTTTCTAGATCTGTACTGCAAATTACCCTCTTCAAGTAAGAAACTTGTAATTGTATCTTCCCTATAAAAGTGATATTTCAACATGCTATATCAAAGCACTGCTGAATGATGGATACGTGATGTGTTGATAGATAGTTACATGCTCTAATTATTTTGAAGCATAAGGAGCTATAGAAGAGACACCAGGAGAACATATTTTGTCTGCATTTATGCTGTCTGAAAAATTATACCTCAAGACTGATTCAAAATGATGTTTCTAAAGAGTATTTTATTTAAAAGGAGATGCTTGGTAATGAGAAATGGAGATGCCTGGGCAAGAGACCAGGAGGTAATCGTTTCATTATCAGGCATCTCTGCTAAGTCTCTTATAATGCCAAGCAGGGAAGATCCTGGTGGTGTGCATTGGCATGGATGCACCCCCTTTCAGTCAATGTAACCATGAGAACAGAAGACAGGGATTTTTTAAATTCCCTAAATTGGGTATGAATCTCCCCTCTCTTCTGTTTCATGTTCTGTGGAACCTCCTCTCCCCTTCCCTTTTCCTTCCCCCTCCCCTCACAATGCTGCTGCTGTCTCCACCTGCTGTGTAGGGTGTGGGTGAGGAAAGGCTCCAGAGCTGCTCCTGTCTATTCCAGGCATAGTGGGAGTTAGGTTTAGCACCAGTGATGGGCAGGTTTCCATTCTGTGCGTGGTTCCTTTGGGTGTTGTTCCTTGGTTTTTCTTGCCCCTTTAGCTTGATGTCCTCCTATTTCCTGACCTGGGTAAAGGACTCTAGCCTGATGATTGTCTTTTCTGGCTCACCTAAAATTTATAATTATAATTCTCTTTTAAAGCCATTTTGTCAAAGTAATGGCATTTATAAAGAACTTCATCCTTTCATTTTTTTATTTTGACCAATTTTCCATGTTTTACAAACTACATTTAACAATTCTTCCAATAAATTAAAATAATTAGAATAGAATCAGAATAATCCAACAATCAGATTAGAAACCCATTTTCCATCATGCATATTAGACACATATCTGTACTTACAGAGTGCATGGTGATCACATTTCATTTTCTTTACTAGTGTCTGCTTCCTTTATTGTTGGGGTTCTTCAGGAAAAATGCTGACAAATCCCATAACCTGTTGTATCTTTGGCCTTCTTTCTCTGATCTTGATAAGTACATCCAAATCCAGCTGACCAGCTACACATTTATTCATTGCAAATTTATTCTGGAGGTCCATTATGGAAGCTGAATGTGCCAAGAAAGCAAGATTCCTGAAGTATCTCTGCCCATTCAGTTGGTCTCTCTCTTTTCTTTGGCCTACCTTTTTTGTGTGCCTTGAACAGCTTGGACAGATGGCTGGCTCTGAGCTGTATATTAAGAGCTAGTACCAAGTTTGGGTGACTTGTCCTATTTTCTTCATTTTCATGAAAGCTTGACCAATCAAGTTAGCTGCTGGAACTCCGGCTGTTCATCTTTGGGCTACAAGTTTGATGTAAACCAAACAAATTTCCATGATAGGAAATCTTTGAAAAATAGTAGGTTATTGGATCTGAGAGAACTAAACCTTGTCCTTTACGGCCTCTATAGAATGCAAGCTGGAAAACTGTTGTTAATATCCTGTTTTATCTAAGTTCTCTGATTAGCCCAAGGACTTCCTCCATAGTCTGTAATTCTGTGAATTCCCCCTCCAGTTGTTATTTTAACTCATTAATTTGTTGTTGCTGTTAGGGTGTCCCAAGGTGGCAAAAACATCCTGGAGAACATTTTGGTCCATGGTAAACATGTTGCCAGTCACCTCAAAGATTTATTTTACTAATTCTAGATTGGGAAATTTGAAGTTAAGTTTCAACCTTACCCAGGAAATTTGTTATTGCTTCCCCAGTAGTGATTTTCTCTCTGGTTGCAAACAACTTTCTGGGAATCTCTTGAGATTGCTTTCATCCTTCTTTAAAAGCTACTCCAGCTACTCGTATCTTTTTTTTGCAGTCTCCATCTTTTGTGCTATTTCTTTTTTAAATTCCACTTGGCCATCTATGAGTTTGGCAAGTGCCTCCATTATTTGTTCCATCATGATATTTGTCTATAAACTATCCCACTCGTCACAACAAGGTTGCCCACCTTTGACTTGAGCAGTTAACATTTTGGGGCTTTAATGCATGGTTTTCATTAGGAGAAGAAACAGATGATATGCTAGGTATCTTAAATGTAGTCTTGCTTATTTAAAAAAAATGTATACAAAATCTATCTAGTACAAAAGAAGTGCATTTTAGCAGGCCTTTGATTGATGGCAACCATCACCTACCTCTAGCAAAACAATATTCGAGAGCAACATGATACTGCAGTTAAAAATTAAAAGATACATTTATACTAAATCCCTGTTTTCAACTATATATAACTTTGCCTAAAAACACCTTAGAATCCAAATATCTTGTACTATGGATGATCTTCAAATGACATTTTTTACATTAAACCCAACTGGTCAGCGTCTTTTGAAATTAGCTAAAGGGGGGGTGGAGAGAGATAGAGAGAGAGAGAGAGAGAGGAGACCAAGTCCAACAAAATTTAGTCATGTGCCTGTGTGTACTGCTTCACAGTGAACATAAGAGCAAAAAAGCCATACTAGGTCATAACAATAGTCCATCTTGCCCAGTATTCTGTCTTCAATACTGGCAAATAGCAGATGCTTTAAAGAGAGAGCATATGAACTGGGCAAGTCTAATGTGACACCTTTCCTGGTATCAATCATCATTAGTTGAAATATCAGTGGATGTTATCTGATTAACAATGTGCAGGTTAGAAAAAAAATGTTATCTATATTTAAAGTTATTTTTCCTATTTATTTTACTGGGAGAATGTTATGATTCTTTTTGACCTCAGAGTACCGAGAAAAACAATTATTAATTTAAACTCATCTGCCATGCAAATATCTTTGATGCAGATTAGTTCACTAGAATTAAATTTAGTTTAGTATCTTTTAGAAATTAATCAGGTGCTTAAAGCCCACTTACTTTTAGACTGGATTACTAAATTTTCTTTAAAAAATGGCATGCAAGAGATCATGATAACAAATGATATTTCTTGAACACTGATCCGGCAAAGCCTTAATGCACTTGACTAATTTTTTGCAGTTTGAATGGTCTTCTGAAGCCAATTAGATTATCTGTATACATAAAATTAAATAAGTGCATAAATCTAAGCAGGATTGGGGTCTTCCTTGGTGGCTGTCACACCAAACTTTATTCTTATCAACATTATACACTCCACTGTAGGCTTAATTTTATAGACCTTATTTTAAATCAGAATGCACTACTTCCAATTTGACCTGGTGCAACAGAACATCTTCTTAAAAGTACTCCGTAATTCTGGACTTCGGAATGCATAGACCATAGGATCAATGACAGCATTGCACAAGATGAGTGTGCCATTCACTTGAAAAATTGACATGTAACAAGCACAGTAAGGATTGTGTGGGCAAAACTGCATAAGAAGGATGTGAAGAACAAAGGGCGCCCAACAGAAAAGAAAAACACCAAGGAAAATAGTTAATGTAATGGCCCCTTTCGTATTTGTTCTCTGGTGAACTGTACTAGTAGGCAGTGAAGCAATTTTTTTGGCATGTGATCGTGCAAGCAGAAACATGTGGATATAGAGGCATAATATAAAAATTAACATCAAAGGGAACAGGATAGTGAAAGAAATTACTACAGCTGTTTCATGGGAGAAAATGGCAATGGCAATGCCACTTCCAGCACAAAAGGTCCAGATTGCTGCCAGGATGATTAATGCACGCTTCAGTGTCATGATATTATGGTATCGCAATGCGTAGAAGATAGTTATGTATCTGTCAGCTGCAATAGTTAGCAAGCTGAAAATTGACCCCAGTAAAGAAAGAATGAACATAGAATCTATGACATCATCCATCTTGGTCTCAAAGTCTCCACGAGGCTTCAAATACCCCATTTTGCATAAAATGATCAAGATATTTTCCAGAGTTTTGTACAGACTACCCAGCATATCTGAAACTGCTAAGCTGCAGATAAAAAAGTACATGGGCAAGTGGAGATTCTTATTCCTGATCACAGCTATAAGGACAAGTAGGTTTTCCAGTATTCCAACAGCAGCAATTGTGAAAAAGACTTCTTCTGGTACCACAACCTGTGTACAGTCTGTTTTGTTCAAGGAGAGAGCACTGATATTTTCAGATGATGGAATGCTTGTCTGCCCTAAAAGTCTTATTATTTCAGAAGCTCTGTCAGTCCTCATTTCTTCTACTTGTGGAAAAAGATATGTTATTATTACTCAGGCTTGACTTCACTGTGATATTCACTTGTCAATAAGATAATCTCTTTTGTGATGAAGGCTTTTTGGTTTTGTCTTGAACAATTGTAAGATTTAACCAAAATGTACTGAACCACCTACAATAAAAAGTACAGAAAAGTAAGTGACAAAAAATACATGTGTGTGTCAAAATTAGATATCTGAATTATAACTTGTTCATTCCATCACATTCAATTAGTATTTGTCATTACTAGGAGTAGGTAAACTGGTTGAAAAAATAAGAACTCTCCCAGTCTCCAGCCCAAACCTCAAAGGGAAACAAAAGGCAAATTCCTTTTCCTCAGTTCACAGAAGTTAGGTAAGTGTATTTCCCTTTTGCCAACAGGCCTCCTTTTTCAAAGCTAATCTTTGAGTTTCTGAGTGTCTGGCAATCTTAACAGGCCAAGATGTTTGCTTTCAATAATTCTGCCACTTTCCATAAGATTGACATTACTATTAAAAACAAATTAGACAAATGCCAATAGAAACCATTGTGGAGTACAACAACATACTTACAATGGTACTTCTGATACTGAAACAAAATATCCCTTATTTAGTTGTACAAAATATGAATATTAGTAAATGTTTATGTTTTTCAGAGCCATATTAAAGGTTATTTAACAGGCAACTATTTTTTCAAATAAATCATTTTTTTTTATTTGACTAAAGTATCTTTAATTTAGATTCAGATCCAAAGGAAAACCTTGAACATACAACTTAGAAAAGAATCATAGAATCAAAGACCCAGAAGGGACCTGTACGATCAGGTCAGGTCCCCTGCCATGGGCAGGAAGTATTGGGCTCAGATGAACTTGGCAAGGTGCCTATCCAGCCTAGTCTTGAACACCTCCAAGGTGGGCGACTGCACCACCTCTGCTGGAAGTGTATTCCAGAGTCTGGTGACCCTTACAGAGAACAAGTTTTTCCTTATATCCAACTTGAATTTACCATCTATTAGTTTATGCCCATTGGTCCTCGTCCTCCCCTGAGGTGCCCTCCTGAATAGTTGCTCTCCTAGTTCTTGATACTCCCCCCTGAAGTACTTGTAGGCAACTATCAAGTCACTTCTCAGCCTCCTCTTCCTCAGGCTGAACAGGCCCAGTTCCTGGAGTCTCTCCTTATAGGGCCTACCCTCCATGCCCTTAATCAAATGGGTGGCCCTTCTTTGTACTCTCCTGAGCATATCTGTGTCCTTCTTGAAGTGTGGTGCCCAGAACTGGGCACAGTACTCCAGCTGAGGCCTCACCAATGCTGAAAAGAGAGGGAGGAGAGCCTCCCTGGATCTATTAGCCACACAGTGGCTGAAGCATGCCAGACTTTTATTGGCCCTTTTGACAGCCCCATCACACTGTTGGGTCATATTCATCTTCCAGTTGATCGTGACCCCCAGGTCTCTTTCAGATGTTTGCCAGCCAGTAAGCTACCACCCATTGTATATTTGTGGTGAGGGTCTTTCCTACCCAGGTGAAGGACCTTACACTTTTCCTTGTTAAATCTCATCTGATTTTGTTCCACCCATAAGTCCAGTCTATCAATGTCCTCCTGGATCTTTTCCCTATCCTCTGGTGTGCCTGCATTTCGCCACAGCTTGGTATCATCTGCAAACTTAATCAATGTGCTTTCTACCCCTTCATCCAAATGGATAATGAAAATATTAAATAGCATGGGTCCAAGCACTGATCCCTGGGGGACCCCACTGGAGACTGCCCTCCAGGATGAGGCCATCCCATCAATTACTACTCTGGCCTCTGAGCCAGTTGTCCACCCACCTCACTGTACACTGGTCCAGTACTCTCCAGTTTGTTAGAGAATCCCATGGGAGACAAAGTCAAAAGCTTTACTGAAGTCTAAGTAAATGATGAAGTATTTCTTTCAACATATAGATCACGTTTTTTCATTATGACTATGGTCCAACTCTCAGGAGAGTTAATAGAAATCTTTCCAGAGGTAAGGCTTATTCTGCTGTTTGTGAAGCTGTAAACGGATAGAATGCTTAATTTGTCTTGGGTATAATCTTGAGACAGTAGGACTTTGGTCTTTTGGTAATTCTGAAGCCCCCAATTATGAAAAACATGCATTGCTTTTTTCTCAATGTCCCTTCCTGTGAATGGTTAAAACTACCAGGAGAATGAGACTGTATGTTTAATACAGTGTTCAGTCAGTTGATAATTTTATACTGCCTAACTCTAGAAAAGCTGGCTGTTTTGTTTAGAGTGAAGGTGGTTAAATGCTGCAATGCACTTTATTGTTTCAGGGAGGGCAGCGCAAAAGCCTTATTGACACTATGGGTGAACAAACAAAGCTACCTTTAACTGATGAGTGTCAGGAATGGGTGCATCTGATTGGCACTTGAAAATAGTGCAGCCTCAATTTAGACAGCTGTGTCCAGTATTTAGATTACAGTTCAGTAGTACTCAGTCAGTGACTTCTCTGCTGAGATTACCAGCAGGATCCCATTTATTTTCATGTTTTTGAAGAATATTAGAACATCAGGTACGGGACTAACCTCATCAATTTGCTTCATTTTAGGTTTAAAGGAAAGCATTCAGAAGAATGACCATGTTTATTTGGCAGCAAAAACTAATGTGGAATTAATGCCTTACATTATACCACACAGATTTGCGCTCCTGGTCATTTCCTAATGGCAGGCTGGTCTAACTGAACACGTTCTATACAAACAGGGCATGGGACTTTGGTGGGTTAAGGATGGAACTAGTACTGAGAATGAGAGATTCAGCTTTGTGTATAAATTGAATGGGATTTTTCCAGAGACTCTTTTGGAGCTACTGACACAGATAAGCTTTATGATTTATAAAGCTAGCATTCTATTTCAGAATAATTTTATTTTGCTATGTGATTCATTTAATAAAAATAGATAAAATCACATTTCAGTGGGATTTAAGCAAACAACTGAGTGGGTAAAATGCACTTATTAAATCTTGTTCTTTTAAATCTTTTTTTAGTTCAAGGATTTTTCCTTATACTCAATTGCTATCACTGTACCTATTTTCCCTGAGCTCATAATACACTGGATAGTGGTAGATACTCATTGTAAGAGACTTGAAGGATAACGTATGTCAATAATACAAGCTTGCATCAATGAAAATGTATTAAGCCTAGGCTATTTGTACAGAGTACAATGTAATGTCATATAGAAGGAGTGAAATTAGTTCGAGTCCCAGAAGCAGTATAATCATGTTGATGCCTGGGCTAATTAAGCCTGCTTTCATAGCTGCATAAATCCAGCCAGGCAAAGAGTAAAGCTCACATAGTTCTAGTGCTTCTGGTACCAAAGCTAGCTAGATCAGAGCTAACTTCAGTATCTGTATACAGTGTTGCATTATTAGGTATAGAGACACCCTTAGTATCCAGAGTATTAATGAGGAGAATAGGTCAATTATTGTAAATTGGATTATGTATTTCTCTTGCTGAATATATGATTTAGAAACTTTGCAGAATTCTTTTCTTATTAAACAATGTTTTTTTCCAGACATGACAGCAATGCAGCACCTTTAAAATCACATCTACCAGTGGCACTCTCAAACACGCTTTCTCTAGTATAGCTATATCAGTATGGTGCTGCTAGAGGCCTAGTTGGATCTGGTACTCAGGAACACTGATTAAACTTAGGGTATGTCTACATAATACAATGTAGGACCATATAGAAATAAGATGCTAGGTCTAAGCAAGCTACCTGCCTAGAGTGTCATGTTAATTTGGCTACAGGGCTTCCAGTTTAGGAGGCGGCAGTGTTTGAGGGCTGCACTGCCTGGTGAGTTAAGCTTACAATGTAGACATGCCCTAAAGCATATTTACACTGCCAGAGTAGTATAAAAAAAACTTTACACATCTCAGCCCCAGGGCTTGAACCTATGATGTGCCAAGAAGTCTCAAATTCAGCTGGCCTTAGTAGGAATAGGGGCTTTCAGCACTTCAGAGGATGCAGCCCTTAAACATGATGAAGGGCCTCCTTCCTACAGAACTGGCCTCTGTTGTCAACCTACATATCATTTTCTGTGCACTATATTGCACCAGAAATTCTTGGAAGCACTTGGAAGTCCCACAAGCTCCGGAATTTTTACTGAATTGATCTTTAGTTCATTGCACTAAAAAAATATGCCCCTTTAAGTTGATCTGATCTTCTTTTCATGTGTCTCAGGGTAAAAGGTAAGTTCAGCTCTGATCTATAATGATGATAAATCCCTGGCAGATTTTTAGTCAGTGAATATTTCTTAAAATGTATATCAGTTCTTTCCTTTCCTATCCATGGGAATTTTATATTAAACCCTTGTATTCCTGGCTAGGGAAAGAGCATGACTATAATTAATTTCTGAATAACTGGCTGTAAAGCGGTCAGGATATTGATTACTATCTTCTTCACTTAGACTTCAATACACTCACCAGTAATGCAGAGATGATGGATTTACATTAGGCTAAGAGACTTTGTTTATTCCCCATTATCATAATTAATTGAGAAAAAATACTGTTTCATAGGATTGAAAAATAATGTGTTAAATTTTAGAGATACAGCAGTTTCCCTGACATTCAGAATACCACCAAGCTTTCTCTTTGATCCAGAAATCATTTTTCCTATCAAAGATTTTGTTAATAGAAGAGATTACTCATCTCAGCCTTTCAGTCCTGAAGCTACTCACCTTTAAATCAATAGCAAAAACTCCCACTGACTTCGATGGTTGCAGGACAAGGACCTCCATCCTCAAATCTCACTAGAAGTTCACTTTATTTTCCACTTCTAACAATAGCTGGTAGTGGAATAATAACTCCAGTAGGAAGGGGCTTGGCAAGCTGTGCTTGCTTGGTTCTATGTAGTGCTGCTTCATGCACAGTTCAGACTTTTCAAGGTGACAGCAGAGTTCCTATGTTCAGGATGCATTACTGTGGAGAGGAGAAATAAAAACTTTCATCCTCTTTGTTATAGTTGTTACTTTTAGTAATAAAAATGTATTCTATAAAAATGATAACTTGCTACATTTCTCCTCCTTTTCAGTTCTACAGATTTACAATAACATTTGATTATGAAACAAGCCAGTTAAAAACAGCTAATATGGAACTTCTTTATTTGTTTTGACAATATGAAACAAACCCTTGAGAACTGAGTTAATGGGAACCATACTTTGAAGGCAAGTAGTAAGAATAGTAGGGATGTGCAAAATGGGTTGTATTCAATTCAGATTTGGCCTGAATCGGGGACAGTGATTTGATTAGTTGATTTGGATCACTGTCCCCAATTTGATTTGGCCAAATCTGAATCTGAAGATTCGATGCCGATTCATAGAATCAGTGATTTGGCCATAGACACAGTTTTAAGTGTTTTTTCTACATACCTTGAGGTACCAGGCATGGCTTGTGAATACTGCGATGCTGGTGTGGATGAAGCATCCCACAGAAGTGTGTCCCCCCCATGCTTGGTGGCAAACCTGGAAGTGTACTGTAAGTACTTCTGGTCCACTTCCAGATCCACCAGGGAGTGTGCTGGGGGCCCCCTCCACCCCCCCTTGGCTTGGCGATCAGCCAAGGGGGGAACCTGGGTGCCCCCCAGACTGAGGAGGCACCAGTCCCAAGCCAGGGAGCCATGGGCGGGGGGGGAGACCCTCCATGTGCTCCCCGATGGACCTGGAAGTGGGCTGGAAGTACTTCTGGTCCACTTCCGGGTCTACTGCCGACCACACTGGGGATGCCCTGTGCTCCTGTGGGATGCTCCATTTGCCCCAGCACCTCAGCTACCAGGTACCTTGAGGTATGTAGAAAAAACATTTAAAACTGTTTATATCTGAATCGCTGAATCTTTCCAAATCTCTCTCTGAAAGGGTCTCTTGATTTGATCTGGATTCGGAAGTTCAGCCACCAAATTGGGCCAAATCTCTGCCAAATAGAATCAGGTACTGAAGCTTTGCACAGCCCTAAAGAATAGGACTTTTCCCTCATTTGGAACAGGTCTGTGCTACAAAGTTTACAGTTATAGCTATTTTGGCTAGAACAGTGGTGTCAACAGTGGAATGAATGAATGATGCAGGGGCTGGTCCATGGTCTGGATCTGGTCTGTAGGCCTGATCTAGTGTACAGTGCTGGTTCAGCAAGTGGCCTCAGCCCTTGCTCTGTGGCACCATGGCAGCTTGAACCCACAGACTTGCCCTGTGCACAGGGCAATGTCATCTGGCCCACTTAGAAATTTTATGGCGGGGGAGCAGTGGCAGCATTAATTGCTACCACTTCCCCAGTACCCAATTTCTGGATCTGGGGAGAGCCCTGCAGACCAGATGACATAGTTCCATGGACCAGATCTGATCCATGGGCCAGAGGTTGAGCACTATAGGGCTAGAAGATAAAAAAAGATGACCACTCTCAGCCAATGTACCTTTGCTGAACAACTGGCCTTCTGTGGACAGCACTATACTGACAAAGACAGGATCTGCAGTTTGGCTTATGGGCCATTTATAGACATTAAGTTTTTCTAGGTTTAATCCAGGCTACAACTGTCATTGTATACACATGGACATCTGTAGTCCAAATTAAAATTGGCTCCAGTTTGAATTAACTAATCCTTATTGAATGATGATGAAAGTGAATGCAGACTAGGGCAGTCCAAATTAGGCAGTTTAAATTGTATTAATTAACATGTATATATAGCATTGCTTTTAGGAAAAACAGTTTTTGGGAACTCAGATAAGCATTGGAAATATCAGTCTCCTCAAGGGAAACTCTATTGGGTTTTTGCAACACAATAGAGGCTATCAGGCACAAAGTAACACCTTCACAAAGTCAAATGTGGGTGCACCTACAGGTGCATTTAAGTGCAACTAAATTTAAGGCGCATTAAGCTAATGGACAGTAAGTGATTTTTGGCAGGTGTCTACACATGCAGAGACTTGGCACTGGCAGCCATTTGGGAAATGCTGATCCCTGGTCAGCTCCTTCCCTGGCCAGGAGCCACATGCCCAGCACAGGGGCAGCACACAGCATCTCCCTCCTTGTACACCTTTCCTCCCCATGCCAGGGCTGCTCCTGCCCCTGCCAGAGAGACCCAGTTCCCTGCTGCTCCAGCCCAGCCCCTGCCAGCGATGACCAGCACCCTACACTCCTGCTGGCCATGGTGCTGGTTCTGCTGGTCCCAGCAGGCACTCCCCTGCCCAGGCCCCAGGACATCCACACACCCACCAGAAGGGACCAGGGCACTAGCTGCAGGAGGCCCTGCCCAACTCCCTCTTCCTGCATTCCATGCTGCAGCCCACCTGCCCCACCACCCACACCCCACTTACCCTCTGCTCATCCTCAGCACCACTCTCAGGACATGCACACTGGTGAAACAAAAAACTTTATTGCTTTCACAACATCCCCATCCCTCTCCGCTCCCCAAACAGAACCCCATCATCCCCCAAGCAACAGAGCCCCTCCACTACCCTCCTCCCACCAACAATAAAAAACTGATTACAAGTAGCAAATTATATACAAGGTGAAAACTATATACAAGAGGAAATATATTTGCACAATTTTGGGTCTTCAAGCCAGAGTTGGGGGCTGTGGTAGGCCCAGGACAGGAGCCCAGAACCCCAGTCCCTGCACTAAAGGGCAGACCCGGCACTAAAGTTAGTGCCTGGTTGTGTTTTCACATGTATTAATGTGCATTAACTAATCACGCCTAAATTTGTTACCTGCACTTGCAGGTATCAAATTTAGGCGT
>NW_017728992.1:86156767-86175375 GCF_001723915.1 Gavialis gangeticus | reverse complement strand
TTCACAACATCCCCATCCCTCTCCGCTCCCCAAACAGAACCCCATCATCCCCCAAGCAACAGAGCCCCTCCACTACCCTCCTCCCACCAACAATAAAAAACTGATTACAAGTAGCAAATTATATACAAGGTGAAAACTATATACAAGAGGAAATATATTTGCACAATTTTGGGTCTTCAAGCCAGAGTTGGGGGCTGTGGTAGGCCCAGGACAGGAGCCCAGAACCCCAGTCCCTGCACTAAAGGGCAGACCCGGCACTAAAGTTAGTGCCTGGTTGTGTTTTCACATGTATTAATGTGCATTAACTAATCACGCCTAAATTTGTTACCTGCACTTGCAGGTATCAAATTTAGGCGCGATTAGCCTAAGTTAATGTGCATTAAGGGTGCACATGTGTAGAAACATGCCCATAATGCACATTAACTTAGGCTAATGCACATTAATGCTTCTCATGTAAATGCACTCAGTTTGAGTATCCTGCCTAAGCTCCTATCCCTGCCCACACCCATGGGATACTGGTCTGTGAAAAAGGGGAAACCCCCCTTGATTATCTATTAGCCCTTAATTCAAATTGATAATTTGATTCAAACTGTGTGATGCAAGTCAGTTAACATGGTTTAGAAAACGGTGAACATATCTACAAACAGTGTTTAGGGAGGTGTTACTACAGCACCAGAAAACCCCATCTGTCAGCATACACCACATTTGCACTAGGGACTCTGTTCACTTTCTGGCTCTGAGCAGGGGGTTTTCAGTACTGACTTGCCCGTGTTCACTGATGGATGTAAAGCCTTGTCTACTCTGTGGTTCAGGACTGTACTGGCCCTCCAGGCACATGGAAAAGGGTGTGAAAAGTAGAAGGCTGATTCTCTTATGACTGGTACTTTGTGTAAGCAGTTGCAGCTGTATGAAGTATGCAAAGTTGGAATTCATTGCTGCTCTTGTACCTCTTTTATTTAGGGGTTATTGGAAACTTTTATAGCCCCCCAACACAGGCTAACTTAGCCTGAGAGCCACCCTAATGTGCTCATACCCCCTTTGTGGGACTGACCAGTGTCTGACCCAGAGCACAGGCAATCAACTTCCAGCTGACTGATTAAGTTCCCCAGGAAGAGTTGTCATAAGGCTGAATCATTGATAAAGAGCTTCAGCATGTATGCAAAACATCTTTAGCTGCACAGGTTACAGTCATTAAACTCTTTAAAAATCCTCTAGCATCAGTGTTTGCAGTACCACATGGATTCTGTTTTTGATAATCTGACATTTATTGAGCCTGGCCAAATTGCCTTTAAGTGGCACAGGAAACAACTGAAGAATTCCCACCGATGATTACCTTTGCGGGAGCACAGGTCTTGTGAACATCTTTTCTAGCTAGCTGTTATTGAAGGAAGGAATGCAAATGTACTGTTTCTACAATTCAGCAACCATGTGGAATATTATTAAAATCATATTATCGCTTGCTGTTATATTTTTTCTGACACTGTAAGCAAAAAGCTTGTAGGAGGAATTACAATATTATTGATTATAACACATAACCTTTTCTGATCCAAATGATTAATCCAAATCCCAAGCCCTTTTTTTTCTTCATTAGGAGGACACATTGACTGACAAACTTAGAAGTTCTCTTTCTGAGTGGATGTTCCTATGAAGGGGGCAGGTACTCCTTGGATGCAATCCTGAATATTTACAAAAAACAAACATGAAATCTTGGTTCCCTAAACACATGATGAATTAAACAACAGAAGACTATTTCTTTTGCTTACAGGTCCAAGCTGCAACCAAAACAATCCCCTGCCCCTGAATTTGTCATCAGACTCATTAAATAGCTCTGTGGACTGCATAAATTCGCCACTGCTTAGGCTTTCATGCAGTTTAATTCTGGAGTAGAGGTTTTACATTATTTCAGCTGCCATTAGACACAGGGGTGCTTAATTTTTCCTTCATTTAACTTGAATAGAAGATGGATAGCATTGCCAATAGCTTCAGGGAACTGTATGGTTTCTTCTAGATGATGCAAAGTCATAGCTATCTAGGGCAGTTTCCCTTCATATGATGCTATAAAGGCTACACTAGAACACTGCACAGAGCTCTGGACATTTCAGTGAAAATGACAGTAATCAAGGAAGCTCAACAGAAGTGATCAAGGAAAGATTAAATACTCTCACCATACATATGTATGAATCATAGAATCATAGAAAATTAGGGTTGGAAGGGACATCAGGAGGTCATGTAGCCCAACCCTCTGCTCAAAGCAGGACCACCCCCAACTAGATCATCCCAACCAAAGCTTTGTCTAGCTGGGTCTTAAAAACCTCCAAGGATGGAGGTTCTGCAACCTCTCTGGGTAACCTGTTCCAGTGTTTTCCTACCCTCGTAGTGAGAAAATTCTTCCTAATAGCTAACCTAAAATTTCCCTCCTGCAACTTAAGACTGTTGCCCTCTTAGTCTTCTCTTCTCTAGACTAAACAATCCTAGTTCCCTTAGCCTCTCCTCACAAGTCATGTCCCCCAGTCCCCTCACCATTTTTGTTGTCCCCTGCTAAGCTGTCTCGAACTTGGCCACATCCTTTCTGTAGTGGGGGCCCCAAAACTGAACACAGTACTCCAGATGTGGCCTCACCATTGCTGAATCAAGAGGAATAGTCACTCCCCTGGACCTACTGACAACACACCGACCAATGCAGCCCAGTATGATGTTGGCCTTCTTGGCAACAAGGGCACACTGCTGGCCCATATTCAGGTTACTTTCCACTGTGACCGCCAGGTCCTCTTCTATAGAGCTGCTGCCGAGCCAGCCAGCCCCCAGCTCATACCAGTACATGGTACTGTTCTAACCTAACTGTAGGACTTTGCACTTGACCTTGTTGAACCTCATGAGATTTCTTTGGGCCCAATCCTCTAATTTGTCTAGGTCACTCTGAATCCTAGCCCGACCCTGTAGCATACTCCCCCCAGCTTGGTGCCATCTGAAAACTTGCTGAAGGTGCACTCCATCCCATCTTCCAGATTGTTGATGAAGACAATGAACAAAACCGGCCCCAGGACTGACCCCTGGGGCACTCTACTTGAAACTGACTACCAAGTGGACATCAAGCCATTGATTATTACTCTCTGATCCTGATGCTCCACATAGTTTTCTATCCACCTTACAGTCCATTCATCCAGCCCATAATTCCTTAGTTTGCCTGCAAGAATGTTGTGGGAGACCATATCAAAAGCCTTGCTAAAATCAAGGTATAACACATCCACTGGTTTCCCCACATCCACAAAGCCAATCATCTCATCATAGAAAGCAATTAGGTGACTTGCCTTTGGTGAATCCATGCTGACTGTTCCTAATCACCCTTTTCTCCTCCAAATGCTTTGAGATGGATTCCTTGAGGATCTGCTTCCTGATTTTTCCAGGGACTGAGGTGAGGCTGACTGGCCTGTAGTTCCTTAGATCCTCCTTTTCCCCATTCTTAAATGTGGGCACTATGTTTGCCCTTTTCCAATCATACGGGACCTCTCCCAATTACCATGAGTTTTCAAAAATGCTTCCCAGTGGCTCTGCAATCACATCAGCCAACTCTCTCATCACTCTTGGATTCATCCCATCTGGCCCCATGGATTTACATATGTCCAACTTTCCTAAACTGTTCCTAACCTGTTCTTTTGCCACGGTTGGCTGCTCCACTCCTCCCCAAACTATGCTGCCTGGTGCAGTAATCTGGGAGCTGACCCCAGCGCTCTCTAAAAACTTGCTGGGTTGCCTGTGCTCTGCTGTATTGCCCTCCCAGCAGATGCTGGGGTGATTGAAGTCCCCCATGAGAAGCAGGGCTTGTGATCAGGAGATTTTTCCTAGCTGTTTAAAGAAAGCCTCATCCACCACTTCCTGCTGGTCTGGTGGTCTATAGCAGACACCACCCTTGTCTTCCCTCTGAACCTAACCCAGAGGCTTTCAACAGGTCTATCTCTAGTTTCACAGTGGAGCTCTGAGCAATCATACAGCTCTTTTACATACAGTGCAACTCCTCCTCTTCTCCCCTGCCTGTCCTTCCTGAACAGTTTGTACCCATCCATGATAGTGCTCCAGTCATGTGATCTATCCCACCAAGTCTCTGTTATTTCAATCACGTCACAGTTCCGTGGCTGTGCAAGAACTTCCAATTCTTCCTCCTTATTTCCCAGTCTCTGTGTATTTGTGTACAGGCACCTGAGATAACTAGTCAATTGTCCTGATTTCTCAGGAAGTATGAGAGCACCTCCCTTGTTGTCCCCTGAGGCTTGCTCTTCCTCCAGATCTTCTGCTTCCCCACTTACCTCAGGGTTTTTGTCTACATCCCCTGGGGAAGCTACTTGAAAGCCCTCCTTACTAGATTAGCAAGCCTGTCTGTGAAGATGCTCTTCTTCTCTTTGTCAGGTGAATCCCATTTTTTCCCAGCAATCTTTTTTCTTCGAAGAACATCCCATGGTCAAAGAAACCAAAGTCCTGCTGGTATCACTACCTGCGCAGCCAGGTATTGATCTGCAGGATGCACTGCTTCTGCCTCGGCCCTTTCTCTTGAGTGGAAGGATTGATGAGAACACAACCTGAGTCCCAGACCCCTCACCCTTGCACCCAGAGCCCTGTAGTCACTTTTGATATGTTCAGGGTCTCTCTTGGCAGTATCATTGGTGCCTACATGGATGAAAGACGTTGACAAGTATTTGAAGATGGAAAGCTATTATTATTATCATCATCATCATCATCATCATCAAGAATGTTAGTATCAATAGTTCCAGAAGTAACAATGAGTAATAAGATGACAATGAGAAAAATAAAGTTAAGTTTGAAAAATTTGGAAAACATTTCTAACTGTACATAAGTCAAATGGTGAATCACTTAAAATTAGGCAGATCATTTTTCCAACTCTGTCTTCTGTGACTATTATATTCAGTTTTCTAAATTGCTTAAGTTAAAAAGTAGTGTGTAAAAAATATAGGATTAAAATCAATTTGAAATATTTGAGTTTTAATGAGGTTTGAACACAGAATGCCAAAGATTACCCTTGTCATGTGCAGCAATTCACACTCAGACCTTATGGTGTTGGCAGTTCACAACAGTGAAGCAATTTAATGAGATAAATATTGGGACTGGAACAAAACTGTCAGTTGTGAAGCAGCAGATTGGATTTTAGATATGAAATACGCACTTCTGAAGCATTTGCTGTTAATCAGGCAATGAAATCACCATTCCAGGAAAGATGCAGAAATTATTTAAAAAAACTGACAATGGTTCTTTGCTAGAGGCGGCTAGGATCTGGAACCAACTTCCCAGAGAAGTGGTGCTGGCTCCTACCCTGGGGGTCTTTAAGAGAAGGCTTGATGCACACCTTGCTGGGGTCGTTTGACCCCAGTACTCTTTCCTGCCATGGCAGGGGGTTGGACTCAATGATCTGCTCAGGTCCCTTCTGAGCCTACCAACTATGAAACTATGAAACTATCCAAGAAGTTCTTCTCACATCATGCCGTTCATGACTAAGGATTCTCCAGTTCCTATGCAGCTCAAGAATGGATATGGTGGTTGAAGCAGTTTTTAGGCATAATGGCTCAGATTCTTAATTGGGTTAAATCAACAATGCTCTGTTGATTTTGAGAAGAACTTGATGATAAAAGGTCTCTCTTGATTTAAACCAGCTGAGAATTGGGCCCATTATGTGGGAACATCCATTAATACTCTGTGGACAAGTCTACACATGCATTAATGTGCTTTTGTTACTGGACATTAAATTTAGTACCTCTAATATGAGGTACTACATATATGTGCATTAATTAATATGTGCCCTAATGTGCAGTAGCAAAAGTACATGCTTTTTTAGTGATGTTTAGTGCACAGTATCTTATTCTACTGTGCATTATTGTATTAGCATGGTTTTTTATGCACTGCTTTAGGTGCAGTAGAATAGGCTACTGCAGATTAAAGTGCACATGTAGATGCATCTATGGGATGCATCTATGGGGTGCATCCATATGAGATGCTGACTGCACAGTGGCCTGATACTACTGTGCAGTAATGTCATGTGGCAAAAAACACGCCAAGACACTATTGCACAGTAGTACTAGTACTATGCAGAAGCAACTGCACAGTGATATTAGACTCTAGTTACTCCTGTAATTCCAGTTACTGCGCATTTATTATAAATACTTGCTTATTCAACAACTAAATAAATGCACAGTAACTGCTACACAGTAGCATCTTGTGTTGACACATCCACTGAGAGTTTGTAGTGTTTGGCAGGCTCTTCAACATAGAAAATAATTTTGAGATTAAAATTACACACTTTCCTCAGAACTATCCTCTACTTTGTAAATTAAAGACACATTAAATGGAGACAAGTAGTTTTTTGGGGGATATCTTGACCTGATAAAGACGTGTTTCTACTTGACAGCTTATCTAACATCACCCCCAACCCTGCAATTGGTTCAATAAAAGAAAGCACCCCCCAAGAAATCCTTGCCTCTGATATATTTCCAGGACCATCACACTACAACATGACTCCAACCTTACTATATTAAGTGAATTGATTACTCTCCAGTTATATTTTATAGAAATGACTTTACTGTGCTGAGACTTCTGTAATCCAAATTTCTAGCAACTACTTTGTAAGTGATGCCCTACAAAACTGTGGGACCCCATCCTTGGCACATAGGCTGCTTGCAGATGAACCCCTCCCCAACAAATGGTGCTTTACTTTAAATTTGGCATGCTCCTGCACTGAGCTCAGAATATGCCCAGAAGAAGCACTGTGTTAGTTGCACCCAGCTTTCCTAACATTTGTATAGATCGGGCACTTTAGTGGGGCTATTTTGGTGCTTTTATCTAATAGCTGATTGAATAAGCTTTAGCTAAAAGTGCCAAAAAGCTCTGCTGAAACACCCGATCTGTACAGATGCTATAGAGCTAGGTAGAAGTAACATGATGCTGCATCCAATGAAGCACTTTTCCCCCTCCCAATGTCTGTCAGCACTTATAAAGATCAGCATGACTTTCTGGGAGACAACTTGTCAGGCTGTACTGATTTACCTGTAGCTAAAAATGTATTCCTCTAAGACTGCCAATAAATTAATTATCTTTCGGGGCTTTTTGGGGTTGTTCAGGCATCAGTAATTGTATTCTAAACAACACAGTCTGCTTCTACCTTAATTTATTTTTGTTATTCCTTCTGACTTACCTACATCATAAATATATTGATATTGAATATAAATATAATTAAAAGATGAAAAATAATTGTACATTTGAGTTCAGAACAAGGTGTCCTCTGGTTTCAATCAGTCAAGAGACTGCTATCTGTTCGAGGACACTGTTCTGTTCTTATTCTTTTCACTAATTCATTAGAGGTACCAATATTATACAAACTGAAGCCTGTTATAAACAAAAAACAAGGAAACCTGCTGCACAAAAAGAAAGAAAAATTCTGGGAGGAACTTTTCTACCCCTTGCTGCAGAAGTGCAACACTTCTGGTAAGTTTTTATGAAGTACAAGTATTGCTCTCTAATATATTATTCAATGAATACAAACAGCCAACAATTAAAATAGGACACACAATTAAATGAATACAAACAGCCAACAATTAAAATAGGACACACAATTAAAAGAGTAATCTTGAGCAATTTTGTTTCTACTCACAAGATTAAGAGATACTCTATTATTTGTAGAAGTAAAATGCTTGATTTTGCTGCTCCAGGAACCCCATATTAAATTTAAGTCATAGAATCATAGAAAATTAGGGTTGGAAGGGACCTCAGGAGGTCATCTAGTGACCAGCCCCCTGCTCAACCCTCACCCCAACTAGATTGTCCCAGCCAAGGCTTTGTCTAGCCAGGTCTTAAAAACCTCCAAGGATGGGGATTCCACAACCTCTCTGGGGGCACATCTACATGAGATGCTGACTGTGCAGTAGCCCAATACTACTGTGCAGTAGTGTCACGTGGCAAAAACCACAGTGTAGTAGTGTCACAAAAAAGGCATTCACTGGCACTACTGCACAGTAACTTAGATTACTGCACATTTATTTACTACTTGTTTATTCAAGTACTCAATAAATGCGCAGTAACACCTGTGCAGTAGCATCTTGTGTAGACATTGCCTGGATAACCTATTCGAGTACTTTACTATTCTCCTCATGAAAAAGTTTTTTCTAATATCTAACCTAAACTTTCCTTGCTGCAACTTGAGTCCTGTATGGTCAGGTACAGACATTACACTCTTATCAGTATAAGTCAGTGATCTCCAACATTTTATGGTGAAAATCACTTTTTGGCATCCCAGGATCTACCACCCCCCTGCCTGCCCCACCCCATTCCTGTCCCGCTCCCCTTGCCTCCTGGACAAGCTGCCCAGGCTCTGACCCCATTTACCAGCCCAGCCCAGCCCATCCCAGGCAGCAGGTGCTGTGGCTCAGCCCAACCATGTGTGTCCAGCCACTCCCAGTCATGGAGCCTCTGACAGACTGACATCAACTCTCAGAGGCTCCACAATCGACCAGTCAATTGAGATCAACTGGTTGGTGACCTCTGGTATAAGTGATTGGAAACTGGTCTATACCTGTAACAGAACAGAAGTTCTGCACATGTAGACTGGTTTAAAAATGGTGGATCCTAGTCTAACATTTGCTCCCCCAACTAAAGGGTGAATGTGTGTTCTGTTTGTATGAAAATAGACTAAGAGAAAAGATCACTTTAATGTGTGAACAGAAAAACAAGTAAATAACAGCCATACAAAAGACAAGGCTCTTAATGTTTTGCTATTAAATCTGGGAGATTTATTTGATGATTAGTGAAACCTGAGGGCTTTTTCCCAGAGAGGAAAGTTAAGTTGCTGAATGCAATGGCTGTTAAAGCATGGAGAATATATGAAGCAGTCCAGGGAAATACATAAATAAATACAATAACTAGTAAAAAGGGGGAAACTGAAAGCCAGGATTTGTTGATATTTAACATAAAATCGAACTGTCAATATTATTACAAGAGCTCCAGGAATCTTTAAATGCCTCTTCCTGAATAGTGAAAATGACCCAAATGGTCAGGAAAGAGCCACATGAGGAGGGATTTGGTGCCAAGCTTTAAACAAGTCAATATCAATGTATTCTCTGTCCCTTTTTATTATAATATTCATGCATGCCTACAATGAAGCAAAGTTCTCCTAGCCTGATGGAGCTCTGATAACAACAATACTATAGAGAACAACTTAAATGATGCGAGGAGGGCTATCATATTCTGTAGGAGAGCAACATTAAATTATGTGGCATTACGATGCACTGTTAATTTAATGAACTTGTTGGCATCCTCAGGAGTGGAACAGGTAGCAGGAAGCTGAAAAAGGTTCAGAAATATTTTGAGCAGCAGGGGGTGGTAGTAGTAACTCAAAGTACCTATGAATTGTTACTGTAGAACTCCACTGCTCTGAGATTTGGCAGCTCCTCAGGAAATGTCCCTAAGGTTAAAGGAATGGAATTATTCCCATTTATCTGATACTGAACAGGAACAGAAGAGAAGCACCTGCTACTTCCTTGTTTAGGAGCATCCGGAGCCATTTTGGCCCCCAGCACACCCTGTTTCCATATGGCAGAGGTGGCAGGAGCAGAGAATGTTTCAACTCCACCACCCCTCAGTTCTACCTGTCCTTTATACTGTTCCCTCCTTCCTTCCACCTGTATCTGTATCACACCTGACCTTGACCTGAGGCTTCTGCAGAATCAATTTTATGTAAATTATATGTATACATGCATGCAGATATAGAAATAGTATGGATTAAAAGGGTCCAATGAAGTCAATGACAAAAAGTCCGTTAAAACAGAATAAATACATTTCAAATAAAAACAATCTCCAAGTGAAAGTTTAGTGCAAATTACTTAAGGTTGTTACACTGAGATATAACTGTAAACTGTAAATGTAGAATGACTTCTTCAAGGAAATGTTTACCTGTAGAAGAATTTAAATACCTTCCTTTTCTGTCATCAAGTTATAGTCAGTTATTTTAATTTTTAAAGCTCTGGAGTTTCAAAATTCTAGAGTTTTAAAGCTCTAGAATTTGAGTACTATAAATATGAAGAACATTACTCACACAGAAATGCATCTCATTTCTCAAATAGGCCAATGTATTTTAATGGAACCACTTGAGGAGGAAGGCATCCTGAGTAAGGATGGCAGAACCTTGTCCTTCATGTCAGCTTCTGATATATGGGCTAAGAATGCTGTTCTTTAATCATATTTTTTCAGTGAGGATTGTGATAGCAGGATGCAGCCCTCCCTTCCCTTCCACAGTGCTAAGCTGAGGGGGGCGTGGCCAGGGCCCCTGCAGGATGCTCTGATTAGGGAGGGATTCCTTCCCTCCACCCCGACCAGCCCAGCAGGGAATTGATAACACAATGCTTATCATCCCTAACTCAGTGTTTATTACCCTATTAAGAAAAAAACAGAGGGACCCCACCTGTTGATTCTGCTTTTGTCCCACCTGCCACAGCACGGACCATAGCCAGCATGTGGTCTTCTAGCTAATGCTGTGGGTCTGTGTAAGGCAGAAGGAATGGGGGATCCCTGCTTAGGGAGGAGGCATGGGAGCAGAAGCCAGGCAGACGTCTGCAGTCTCTGCCAAGCTCCAGCTAGGGAACGGAGGGGAAGGGCCAGCCCAGCTGTGGAGCAGAGAGCCCCGCCCAGGCCAGAGAGCATGCTGGGATGCTGAGGGAGTCTGATTTAGTTTAAACCAGCAAGGGGTCTGGGACAAACCTTGCATAAACTGATTTGACCCAAATCAGTTAAGTCTGATACCACATTCAACCCGATTTATCTCAAACCAATTTCAGCCATTTTCAAACTGGTTTATGTACACTGAACATCTGTTCTATTACAGGTTTAAACCAGTTTCTGATCACTTAAACCACTTTATCTGTAATGTCTTTCCCTAGTCTTTAAGCAAATAGCTTACATTTTAAATGGATGCAGTGGTATGCCATGCTCCTCATTTGACATTAAATTTGTCTTAAATTGTTTCTCCATTTCTGACTCTGTAAGGTGAACATTTAGCAATGTTTACTTATTTTATTTCTTAGAGGAGGTAAAGGTTATAACTATTAAAACATATTAAATCTATCACTGAATATTTTTCACAGTCCTTTTTGCTAATGATTGGAGGTGTCCGTGTAAGAAGATAAGTTAAAGAAATTTGAACTGATCCGGTTGAAGCTGTTGCACTGGCCAATGCATTTACATCTGTGTTTTTCCTAAAAATCCCCTCAAAGCCCCAAATTAAAAAAAGAAAAAAGAAAAAAAAAGCCAGGGTCCAACTGGCACTTGTCCTGGGAACACCGGTGGCAGGAATTTGGGGGCAAGAAGATAGATGAAGATAGATGAAGTGGTTCCTCTAAGAGTTACTTTCACATTCTTCTTTCTGGGGGTGAGAAGTGAAAGGTTCTATCTGACATAAAAAGCACACTGAAATCTTAAAGGCCAGAAAAATCTATTTGGATCTCAAAGTAATGGCTAGAGCCATCTGCATGAATGTTCTTGATGTCTCCATCAGCATCTGTTCAGTGGATCTGACAATATTTCCTTTCCCTATGGGCCAAGATACATGAAACTGAAGAGGTGTTTCATGAAATGAACAGAACTCTGCTCAGATGCTGAAGGTTCATGTACTTTCCTCCAGCCCTGCTGCTTCTAAGTTACCATCTCTCTTCTGGACCTTGTGGCTTGGGGCACTGGAAGTGCCTGTTGCTTCCATCTGGAGTCTGCGGTAAGGTCTTTGTTAGAAAGGTTTAACTTCAGAAGGGGGATGCATTTAGTGGTGGATCCAGGATTTGGCAGGAGGGGGATCAGGAGCAGCCACCTGCACTGCAGGGGTAGCTGCGCCCTTTCCTCTCAGCATCTTTCCCCCAACCACCATGCCACTAGTCTCTGGGGATTTTATAAGAGTCCCTAAAGCATATAAGAATCATTCTCTATTCTTCTCCATGCTCAAAGGCACATTCCCTCCTCTGTCTGCTGCTGCTGTTTTCCCCTGTGTCTTGGGGGAGGGAAAAGCTTCAAAGCTGTTCCTGCCTGCTCCAGTCATGTTGTGCAGAGGCCAGGCTCAGCTGGGAGCAGCATTATTGGCAATGGGCTGGGGACTCCCTCTCCTCAGGGGACTAGGAAGGGTGGGGGAAACCACCCTTCACCCATTGCTGCTGCTGTGGCTGTTTCCAGTGGAGTCTAGTCTTCCCACAGCCTGGAGCTGCTTTGAAGTTTCCCTCTGTCCCCTGGACAGTGAGGAAAGCAGCAGTGGCAAGTGGGGGAAGGAGAAAGGAAGGATGAGGATGTGTCTCTGAGCATGGAGGGGAAGCAGGGGGAGGGGGATTTAATGTACATTGTGGACTTTTAAAAAAAGTCACCAGAGGCTCCCACAGTGTGCTTCATTCTAACCCAAAAGCGGGGTACAGCTGTGCTATTGCACCTGCTCTGGATCTACCTCTGTACAAATTATGTTTCTAATTCTGGCTGAAAGAAAGGACATTTGGGAGTGAATATTTTAATGCAGTAATCGGCAATACATTCACATTTAATCAAATTTTTGACTTTCCATGCAATCAGCAAAACCCTCTTAAAAACAGAACACTATTAAATATAATTTTGAATGCTTTGTATTTCACTAGGTTTCGCTAATCTGCAGGTAAAATAATGAATGTTTATTAATCTATGACAGTATCGGTAGTGAGAGAGTACAGTAGAAGATAAGTTTGTTATTAAAACATCTATATTAACTTCCTATACATTAATGAACATTTTTACTACTCCAGATAAGAACAGAATTTTGCCCCAATTAGAACATAGCAGTTGGCTAAAAATTGGACCTGGCTACAGGATCCTTAATATCATATTTGGTTTATACATTGAAAAGGATTAATGTTTACTAGTTAGGCTGCATCAGAGAGCTGCTATTCAGTGAGCACACGCTGATGAGGCTGACAAGATACAGAGAAACCAGTGTGCAACAGGTAAGCATTTCTGCGAGTGAGAAAGATTTCCATGTGACAAATTTACTTAGGCTGGGAAAAGGACAGGTTAAAATCTTGGAAAAGAGATATAAAAATCCTGCACAACTTTTGCTTAAAATAGAATGATTGTGAGATAAAAATACTCCAATAATTATTAAAAATTCAGAACTTTCATTCAATAACTCACTTTACATCTCTCTATCATTTTCTACACAGATTTTCAAACAGTTTTAATATGCTCCACTTACCTGACACCAGAAACAACCTTTGAATCGGTATGATGGTATGCCTGGCAGCAAGATTACTTATAAAGGAAATGAAATCTACAGAGCTCTTGCGTAAGAATATGTCTGGAACATCTAAATCAACAAGAAAGACAGCTGTCTTGTTATTACAACCTTGAATTAGAGTCATTTTCAAATAAATCATGCACTTTCTACGAAAAGACTTTTGAAAAAAAAAGATTAAGGAAAAATACTCTCAAATAAAGTAGGCAAACTAGCATGTTCTTAACCCTTTTTGAAAGAATGCATAGTGTAAAATAGATGATAAAGGGTTCTGTTTGCAATAGACTACGTGATTTATTATAAATAGTAGTTTAAAAGTGTTTGTCTTGTTACAGGACTTGAACCTAAAGCTATTGTGGAATATCCAGATGATTAAGGCTGTGTTCACATTTCCCTGAAAACCCATATATAGAAATGTTACTAGAGTTGAGGGAACTCAGAGGACAGACTGAGTGGCAAGGGTCAAGTGCACTAGTCCCATCAGCCTGGATGAATCTAGTTTATCACAAGAGAGTTTTAAATTCTGAGAACAAAAATATGCCTTGGTTGTGAAAGCAATTCAGAACTAGGTTGGAGTTCTGAAGCCAGCTATCAGGAAAAGTAAAGGATAAGATCAGTAACCATTTTAATGCTAGGAAAGACTTCTGGATTGAGAGGGTATTAACTGGAGGTTTGATGATACTAAAAGCCCATTTTATTCTTGTAAATGACATAATTGAAATAGAGTATGTTAAATTCTATTTAGACCATTACCTCTCTCCCTCTAGTCCACAAAAAATATTAAACCTGCTTTACAAAGGATAGGGGCCTAGTGATACATTTTATCAAAGTACCACTTGAATTCCAGATAATCCCTATTTTGACATCTTAAACTTGATTTAAGCAATACCAGACATTTACAGGGAAAAATTTCTTACAGAGCAGTCTACTATCTTGAAGAGGAACTAAGCAACTTAGAGGATTAGACCTTTAAGGAAAAGGAACTCTTAATGAGCACTAATTAGTCATTTGCAAATCCAGCTATTTCAAATTTCCCATGGAAACATCTCTTTCGCCTTTGCTTCTCGATTTTCCATCTCCCCACTCCAGATTGTAGCTTTTGGTTGCAATAATGATAAAGCCTAGCAACTAGTATAAAACAGTCAGAGTAACTGATATCACAGGTGCATGGAGCATGGTCATCATCCCTCTCTAATTTGGTCCACAATTAAAAAAATTGACTGCAAATATATCTGCTAACACTGCCATTTCATGGTGTGCTCCTACAGTGTTGACTGGAGCTCCTGTAACATCTTGCTTCAGCTATTCAGTGGGCACACCTACACAAGCTGTTAATGTGCTCTACGCTTACTGTGCAGTTAAGCTTTCCCCAGCACGGCATCTACATGTGCACCCGTTGGGAGTTGGGAGATACCTGAGCTGAATCTGAACAGGCTTGCTTGGGAACTGGATGCAATATAACCATGTTAGCATGGTGCTTTGCCATGATACTAGCCTGGATGGAGTGCCATGCTACCGTGGCTATACTGCTTCTGGCACTAGAGAGAGATACCTACGAGCTAGCTTGGCTATAGCTTCTCACTTCCACATGCTCTAAAAGCCCTCAAAAGTGCTCTAAAGCTCATTTCACTGAAAAAATTCTAGAAATGTTTCATGTTCTTTGTGTCACAGACTATCCCCAGTACAGATGGTCTGGTACACAGTCCAAAATTACATCTTACCAAAATGCTTGTGTCAGAAGAAAAAAAGGGCTAATACAGAAATAATTGTAAATCACACTTACAGCTCTTATTTCAGTTCCAGAAAAAATAACTACACAAGAACGTCTCTGCAGTCAATTCAGCTTTGAACAACAACAAATAGAATTAGATCAAGTATATACTGACTCATCTGGAGGTAAACAGTGAGAAATACCAGTAACAGCCATAGTATTCTGGGTTACTCATAGTATAAAAAGAAATTTTATTTTCACCTAAAAGTCTTGAAAGCCTTAAAATGTGTTTGCTTGTCAAAAGGGAAAGTAGGATATTTCACTGAACCAAATTATGAAAAAGGACAGCAATCACATTTCTCTCATGAAAAATCATTTTCTCTGACAAAGCATTTCCTTGAAGTTTTTAAAGTAGTCCATTACCTTAGTTATGTGAGCTTAAGAGATTCAGGTTTTTCCATTTACATTTAAAATATCAGCTTTCAGATATAATGGCACTCTTATTCACAATAAATACAATAGATATTACAGGTATATGAGGTGCAATATCATGTCTCCAGAAAACAAGTTTTAATCACCGCTGTCCCCAGCTGACCTGGGGGCAAGGGAAGTCCCAGGGCTTCTCCTGTCCCATTCTATGCAGGGGTTTCTGTAAGCGGCAGAGAAGGGTGCCAGGCTTGGCTGGGGCATCAGCAATGCAGGGGGGTGGGCATGGAGTGGGTTTTCCAGGAGCTCTTGCTCCCTGCTTAGTCCTTCTGGGTGTCCCCTGCTGGCTGAGAGTAGGTGCTGGAGGAGGAACCACCCAGCGCTGCTACTATCCTTGGCCCAGCTTGGTATCCCACATAGCCATTTCCTGCACCTGGACCCACATCTCAGAGGGGGGAAACATAGTTGAAGGGTCAGAGAGCAGGGACCCACTTACTGCCACCAAGCCTGGCATCCCATGCAGTCACTCTCCAGCTGGACAGGGGCAGGAGTGGCCTGGGGCTTCCCTGCACCCAGGTCAGATAGAATCATAGAATCATAGAAAATTAAGGTTGGAAGGGACCTCAGGATGTTATCTAGTACAAATCCCTGCTCAAAGCAGGACCATCCCCAACTAGATCATCCCAGCCAAGCCAAGGAGGGACCCCCGGCTGCTGTGGGGGTCCCTCCCACCTCCTCACCTGCTCCCGGCTAAGACTCCTAAGTCTCCCACTGCAGCTGCACCTTGGACTCTGAAGGCGTCTGGGCCACAGTGGAGCCTCCTGCATGTGACCCACACTGTGGAAGGGGAATGGGACTATACCACTGCACCTCCCTTGGATCTGCTTTTGTTGCCTAGTGAGAGTAGCATCTAACACTAAGCATGCCATGATGGTGCAAACATAGCTGAACTTAAAAATGATCCAGGATTATGTATTGAGGAGGATAGCATTTCAAATGAACCATTTGAAAAGAAAAGAAAAGAAAAGAGGAATTTGCAGCTTAGGGGCTGACCTGAAGAAATACTGGGCGCATCTACATGAGATGCTACTGTGCAGTCATTACTGTGCATTTATTTAGTACTTGCCAATACAAGTATTAAATAAATGCACAGTAATGACCACGCAGTCTTATCTCATGTAGAGAGTTAGCAAGTATTATTAGCAAGTACTCAATAAATGTGCAGGAATAGTAGTTACTGTGCAGTAGCACTAGCAAATGTCTTTTAGGTGACACCCCTGTGCAGTAGCCTAATAATACTGTGCAGTAGCATATTAGCACTGCCCATGCTGTGATGTGCTACTGCGCAGTACTTTTTGGCTACTGCACAGTCAGTGTCTCATGTAGATGTCCTCACTGTAAGGTTATTGGACTTTAGTGTTACGTGCAAGTGCTCAACACTTCTCATAACTGACCCTAAGCAATGAACAAGTGATTGCCCTCCTGGTGCAGGAACCTCATGGTTTTTGCCTGTACAAAATGGAGCGAGTGCAGGGAGAAACTAAGTTCAAACCTTTACTGCCCCACCTCTTTGGGATGGTTTGGACAGAGATGATCCTGCATTGAGCAGGGATGTGGAGTAGAGGATCTCCTGAGGACCTTTCCAGCTCTCTGTCCTTATGATTATGTTAGAACTCTCAGTGAATTTTCCACCTGGCTTTGTGGATGAGAAAATTCAGACTTCTGAGAGGGAGCGTAAAAAACTACACAGCAAGAAAATCAAGAGCAGATGGAAATCTCAAAAAGAGGCACTCAGCCTTGACAGGCTGGCACTCATTCTACTGGGCTACTTCCCAGACTCTGGATAGTGCCTTTGCCCCATAACTATAGTCATTCCCAGGAAAGTGAGTGGATCCCAGACTTAGGGAATGAGCCCTTGAACAATTTGGTTGGATTCAACCACCAGCCAGGTCTGTGGCCCTGTGGATTCCTTGTTGCTATCCAATGGAGAAGCTGTAAGGCCAACCCTCTTCCTGGCTTGCTTTTTCAACCTGGAAGCCTGATGGCTCCTTCATCTGAGAGAGCTATGGGGGAGATGCACCATGTTCAAAAGAGACTCTTTTTTGCAAGCCCCTACTAAAGAATAGAGGGCTTGCCAGGATAGAAAATTCCATCACTGCCACAAGAGGTATTTGCAGTACTGGAGGAAAAGGACTCTAATGCAGGCTTTGGGTGGGCTAATTCCTTACATGGTTGGCAGAGGCAAGGGATGACTTAGGTTCAAACTTTTCCTAGTGTGCAGCTGAGAGTGAGAGCTGAAGCTTCCCCTTGGTCTGGGGCCCAGTCCAGGTCCCTGCCTCTAAACCTGTGAAAGACCAATCACCATTAGTGTTACATTCTTGCCATATTGTCAGACATAACCCTATCATTTTATTATTCCAAACAAATCTCACAAATGATGTACTGGACTTCTCTTTGTACTTCCTTTTCTATTCATGGAAAAAGTTACAGGAAAGTGTATTGAATAACACAGTAAGAGATAAACCATTTTCAAGGAGAGCTAGATTAAAACATTTCCTGCCGTCAATTAATAAAATGCTAGATACTATAAGGTCTGAGAAACCACTGGAAGTTGATTGTCGAATATTAGAATTCTCTACAATAAATTGCTGAACTTTGGACATAAGAAAGCGTTGTGAGTGAAGTGAATCTGAAAGTAAATTCTCTAAGTCTAAGTACGGATGATCAAAAAGCCCCTTCCAGAAGCACTCTAGCTTAGCGTGGTGCTCAAAGTGCAATAAGTTAGAGCGAGGCCCAACTGAACACATGTTCGCTGTTCAGTGTGGGTAGCTTGCAGCCTGGCTGCACTGGCTGCTGGGGGTTCTCCCGCATGCCTCCCAGGAGGCTGCCAGAGTGGCTCCTCTCCCCAGCCCCACCTCCCCCTGCTAGCTGATGACTGGGAGGAGGTGGGAAGCAGAGGAAAATGGAGCCCCCTTGCTGTAAGGGCCCCCCACAACTTGCTGGATGGAGTTTGGGGGGTGGGGTGGGCCGGGTCTGCACGGCAGGGGCTCCTTTCCCCTTTCCCCCCCAACCTCTTGACCGCTGCAACCAGCAGCTGTAGCTTAGTGCAGTGCAGCTGGGGAAGCTGCAGGGACACAGACCCTGGAGCCCTTCCCCCACTCCAGCCAGGCAGCACTGCACCATTGCCCCTCCCCA
>NW_017728992.1:86146092-86151767 GCF_001723915.1 Gavialis gangeticus | reverse complement strand
ACTTGCTGGATGGAGTTTGGGGGGTGGGGTGGGCCGGGTCTGCACGGCAGGGGCTCCTTTCCCCTTTCCCCCCCAACCTCTTGACCGCTGCAACCAGCAGCTGTAGCTTAGTGCAGTGCAGCTGGGGAAGCTGCAGGGACACAGACCCTGGAGCCCTTCCCCCACTCCAGCCAGGCAGCACTGCACCATTGTCCCTCCCCAGAAATCTTGCAATCTGCAGCCATTGCAAGACTCACACACATCTTCCTTACAGCCATTGCAAGACTTGTGCACATGTTCCTCCCTAGTCTGCCTTACAATCTGCAGCCGTTGCCTGGTATAAAAAGCCTTCTGCACTGTATAAAAGTGTAGACACACTTGAAAGCAATCTCCATGGTTTCTCCATGCTGCCCAATAGAGGTATTAGGTGGGGGAATGGTTCTGTAATTGGCTTTCTGGTGAATCAACAATACTCCACACTGTTATGAAACCGATTTGTGCAATGTACAACCACTGTTTGTTATATTATGACAAGTTCTTGAACTCCTTTTTGACACTTGCTTCCAACTGGAGATTTTTGTACATAAAGAAAGGAATACTAAACTAAAAAAACAACATTAAAACAAAACAAGCCCCACTAAAAAAAATACATATTATTTAAAAAAGGAAGAGAAGACAATATGTTGTTATAGATTATACAACACGATACATGGGTAGAAGATATTCAGGTTTTTTGCTTTTTCTTTTTACTTATATTAGGTATTTTTTTTTGTATTCATTTTTGTCTTACAGCCTTGCTTTCCCTCTCCTTTCTGTGTTATGTCATATATAAAATATGGATGAACTGGATGAAATGTTGCAATTTATTCAAGGTGTTTATTTTGTTTTGTTTGGCTATGGGGTACCAGGGGCAGAGGGAGATATGTTGCAAAACCCTAACTGTTTAAAATTTCTCCCATTCTCACAATTCAGCCTTCCCTCAATTTCCTGCGTATGCTTTAAGGGGAAGAGAAATTTGTTAGCAACATGGAAGTATTTGCATACTAACAGTGCTATAGAAATAACAGATGAGAAAATCCTGAAAATAACTAGAAGTTGTATGAATATGGTTCCATGTGGTGGAATTATTGTTTTTTTCAGTTTGATTCTTTTAAAACCCAGGAAATTGCACCCAGAACTGATAACAGCATATGGACATCTTTTTAAGGACTGTGACATAATGTATTGCACAAGAGGGTCAAAAGAAAGAAGCATAGGCAACTCAAATCCTGACACTCCCTGACTTTTGAATGCTTGATTTCACAATCTGAAAGTTCCTTTTTATGTGTAACATTGCTGTTCATTGCCAACACACACAATTTTCAACAAGAAAAATGGTTTACAGCTCCTGCCCTACAAGACTGATGCCACAAAGACAGAAAAAAGATGAAACTAGTATTAGGGGGGAGAAAATTGAGTCTGCTTTCATGAACATTTAATACTTGAAAATTGATAGCAAGTTGGAGAGGATTTAAACTATCATGCAAGGAGCATATTGATTTCTTAAAGAAGCAAAAATACAGCTGAGAGAGGTTCTCTTAAGCATGTTCATTAGGATGACTGATAGTTTAGGATTTTCACCCTGCTGTCTTTTGCTTTTTCTATCTCTTTTTCTTTTGTGTTTTTCCTGTTCTGACCATAACAGAAAATGAAGAAAAATCAGACATTTTCCACACAGATGGATGCTGGCATGAATTTTTTCAAAGTGAATGTATTAAAGTTATTTATGAGTGCATTATTTTAACAATGAAGATAACATGTTATTGGAAATTTCAAGTCATAAATACATTTTTATATAAAAGTTATTTTTTTCTGTTGTCCTCTTCCTTTTGTATTTCTTTCCCAAAGCTCATTTTCTTTAATTTTCTTACAAATTTCAGCTTTAAAAAGAGAGTGTTATAATGCCAGATAGAACAAAATACTAATTCTACTAATACTAACACTAACAAAGTATGAAATCTGGTTGACATTTTCAAAGAGAATCTTCACCAATAGAATGGCTTTCTGAAAAGAAATATAATGAAAAATGATTGATCTTTTTATCCAGACATTTATCAAAATGGTAACCATATTTTCCAGAAATATCTTCTCTTGCTTTTGGTAAAAGTTCTGAAAACATTCCATAGAAATGTTATGAACATTTACAAAAATGAAAAATAACTATTTCAAAACCTCCAAAATGTTAACAATTCCAGTTTAATAAAGCTTTCCAATTAGCCACACAACTTACACTATTTTAGGGAAAGGATGTGTCAATAGCAAACATAGATTCATAGATTCATAGATGTTAGGGTTGGAAGGGACCTCAGTAGGTCATCGAGTCCGACCCCCTGCCCTAGGCAGGAAAGAGCGCTGGGGCAGATGATGCCAGCTAGGTGCTTGTCCAGTCTCCTCTTGAAGACCCCCAGGGTAGAGGAGAGCACCACCTCCCTTGGAAGCCCATTTCAGATTCTAGCAACCCATACTGTGAAGAAGTTCTTTCTAATGTCCAGCCTAAATCTGCTCTCCTTCGCTTTGTGGCCATTGTTCCTAGTTGCTTCAGGGGATGCCCTAGTAAATAGAGCATCTCCTATTCCCTGCTGCCTTCCCCCGATGAATTTATAGGCAGCCACAGGATCACCTCTCAGCCTTCTCTTGTGAAGGCTGAAGAGATCTAGGTCACTCAGTCTCTCCTTGTAGGGCCTTGCCTGCAGGACTCTGACCGTATGAGTCGCCCTCCTCTGAACCCTCTCAAGATTCTCCGCATCCCTCTTGAAGTGCGGTGCCCAAAACTGGACACAGTACTCCAACTGTGGCTTGATCAATGCCACATAGAGGGGAAGTATCACTTCCCTGGATCCGTTCGTCATGCATCTGCTAATGCATGATAAAATGCGGTTAGCTTTGTTGATCACTTAGTCACATTAACTCATGCTCATCTTGGAGTTAACTATGACTTCAAGATCCCTTTCCACCGCTGTGCTGCTGAGACGGTCATCCCCCAGCCAGTAAGCATGCTGGTGGTTCTTTCTGCCCAGGTGCAGCACTTTGCACTTGTCTTTGTTGAACTGCATCCTATTTTGTTCTGCCCATTTTTCCAACCTATCCAGATCCACCTGGATCTGTTCCCTACCCTCTGGTGAGTTAACTTTGCCCCATAATTTGGTATCATCTGTGAGTTTGAACAGGGTGCTCTCCACGCCCTCATCCAAGCACTGATGAAGACATTGAATAACACTGGTCCAAGGACTGAGTCTTGCGAGACTCCACTGCCCACATCTTTGCAGGTTGATATTGACTCATCTACCGCCGCTCTCATTTTAAGAAGGGAAAGATCATAGAGTTGAGATTTCTTGTCACAGTCTTTTATTTTCACCTTCATTTTGTTTGAACAGTACTTTGCTCCACAACTACTCTTATTTAAACCATCTGGGATTATGGTAGAATTTAACCAGAGGCAACATGATAGAATTTGGCTCTTTATGTAATAGGCTAAATGGAAAAAACTGTTGTGGTAGTGTCAATGTAAAATTGAGTTCTGGGGGCACTTTTACAAGTGCTCCAGGGGAGTGGGGAGCGGCTCTCGGAGCCTCTCTAATTAAAGTGCCATTGAATCTCATGTATCAGTGTCCCCACATTTAAAAATGGTGGTGGAGGCATGTGAACTAAAGCCCGTTATATGAGATGCAGGGGGCTGCTGGAGCATGGCAATTGCCACGCTGCAGGAGGCTCGACTAATTGAGTAGGCTCCAACATGCTGGAATTTTAGTGTGTCAGAGCATCCTCCACGCTCGGGTATAAGTGCCCTAGGGTTCTACTATTTCAGTTTAATTCTGGTTCAGTACTGTTATCTGACACCCAGTTATACCAGAGTTAACTAAATTATACAGGAATTACATTAAATGGTTACTTGGTACATGCACAATAATTTATTCTCTTTGGCATTGTAATACTCTTACGTTTGGTAATAGGAAAAGTATTGTTGGTTGATGTGCTTGCTTTTGTTTACCTCAGGTAATAATGTATGCTTTGAAAATTAAAATGCAAACACTTGGAAGGAACCCAAAAGCTGCTGAGACAAGGAATCATTCTATGAAAGTTGATTCTTCTCATATTCACACGGACTTTATAAGATAACTCCACTGACATTATTCTTGTTTTGCATATGTATAAGTGAGAGGGATAGGTAATGCTAAAACACTACTTTGGGCCAATATTTTCAAACAAATCCATTAATTGCCAGTGTTTCAGTTGCCTTAATCTAGTAAATTAGGAATGATTTTCAGAAGCATTCCACCTGAAGTTACGAAAAATCAGATCAAGGGTATCCTATGTTGGACACCCCAAAAATAGCCACAGCTCTTTGGTGATTTGTGAAAGCAGAAATAGCATGGTGGTAGCAGCATGCGCTGCCCAAAACCAGAGCCTAGTGGGCCAGAACCACAATCTGGCTGCTGACCAGGTTCCTAATTTCAGGAGCACCACAGCTGCAGCTTCCCCAGCCCCCAAGACCCAAGGTAAGACTGCTGGGGCTAGCGCAGATGCTGGCCCCAGCCTCCCCTACCTCACCCAGGGTAACCTGCTGTTCACCAGAGTGCATGTGGCCAGGTTCTGTCCTGTCTGGTGGCTGGGCACTCAGGGTGTGGGATTTGTGGCAGGGGTGTGGGTGAGTGTGGGAGTGTGTGGAGTTTGTTGGGGGGGTGTGGGTATAGGAGGGTGTATGGGGGTGTGTGGGGCTTGTGGGAGTTGTGGGGTTTGTGGGGAGACTCCCACCACATGACCCCTTCCCCCATGGCGCACAGCCCCCACTGCTCACAACAGCAGGAGCAGCAGGTGGTGGGCCCTTGGGGCGCTCATGGCCTGTGGCAGGCAGAGCCCCCTGGCAGTGTGTGGCTCCAGCTAGTTATGGGAGCTGCATGTGGAGGCACAGAGACAGCCTAGCCTGCTGGTATGTGCCTTTGGCTTGGACCAGGCTGGCTTTGTGCCAGCATGTGGGGCACCTGCCTGCTCCCCTGGCAGGTGGGAGCCATGTGCCATTGGGCCAGGCTAGGCCAGCTCCATGCCTCCACACGGGGTTTCCAGAACTCCAGCAGGGAGCTGCATGTGGTGGCATGGAGGCTGCCCAGCCCAATGGCTTCTGGTCTGCATACCATCTGTGCCTCCATGTGAGGCTCCCCATTGTAGTGCTGGAAGCCCCCCATGGAAGCACAGAGCTGGCCTGGCCAGGCTCAATGGCACATGGCTCCCACCTGCAGTGCTAGGAGCCCCACATGTTGGCACGGAGCCAGCCTGGTCTGGGCTGAAGGTGCGTGCCAGCAGACTGGGCCAGCTCTGTGCCACCCCTGGTACTCAGCCAGAGCTGTGTGTAGTGGTTCTGCCTGTCATGGGCCATGAGCAGCTTGAGGGCCCACTACCTGTTGTGAGCCATGCCCTGCTTTTATTTTTTCCAGCACAGCAAGGCAGCATGCTGGAGCAGCATGGGGATGCAGCAGCCATAGACACACTGGCTGGCTGCCAGAGCATCTCCTTGGAGGATGCATCCTCCAGTTGCTTCTGGGAATGTTCCAATAGCATGCCCCATGCCACTTTTTTGGTGCATTTTTTTTTAATACTGGGATTCCCCGGTATCAAATTTAGAGTCAACATTTTTTGTGTGCAGTATGTCTTCTGCAGTGTCT
>NW_017728992.1:86139740-86141092 GCF_001723915.1 Gavialis gangeticus | reverse complement strand
TCCAGCACAGCAAGGCAGCATGCTGGAGCAGCATGGGGATGCAGCAGCCATAGACACACTGGCTGGCTGCCAGAGCATCTCCTTGGAGGATGCATCCTCCAGTTGCTTCTGGGAATGTTCCAATAGCATGCCCCATGCCACTTTTTTGGTGCATTTTTTTTTAATACTGGGATTCCCCGGTATCAAATTTAGAGTCAACATTTTTTGTGTGCAGTATGTCTTCTGCAGTGTTTTAAACTCCTTTGAGAAGCTGCAACACACACGTGCAGGATCATGTGGACGTGGCCATGGAGTCCTTCAGTTAGGCTAGAGCTCTCTGTAGCTTTAGCTCAAGTTGCTTCAGCAGCCCAACACATCATGCTTGCCTCATCACCACATCAACACTTGTTAAGCTTTCAGAGAAGGATCAATAGCATAAAATAACCTCAAATAGAATCCTTCTACCAAGGAGACTCCTACAAAATAGGGATCCTTTTTGTCTTTCCCTAAAGATTGCTGTAGGTACAGTTATCAAAGATATCAGATTGTGCTTTAAACAAGGATGACTTCTTATACCAAGTGCATTTAGTGTTGTTTTCTTGTATTCTATTCCCCTCAGGGATGATAGTATGCTATTGATTCCAGATCCATGCAGTATTTTAAGCAAAAACACATGAACCTAGCACAACCAAAATGCGAAATGTGGCCTGACTCACTTGGTCAATTTTTCCCTTATTTACAATGCCAGCAGGGTGACTGAAAGAGTGACTTCCCAGGAGGCTTTAGGAATGAGTTATTAAGGAACAAAACTCTCTGAGGAAAGACAGAATGGGGGAATAAGAGAATGTGGGAAAAAAATTTCCCTAAATGTCTGAATAATCTGAATTATGATAAATGGGAGATAATCTACAAATATACTGAAAATTGTAAACTTCAGTAGTTGACAAGGAATATTTGGTTCCTGGCATTTTAGGCAGAAGTAATGGGATAATGCTGCAGGGAGAGAGGGGAGGAAGGAAAGCAGAATAAAATAAAAAGAATAATTCTCTAATTGTGTATTAGTGCAACTGGAGGAGTAATAGATGAAGTGGAAATTCCAGCCACAGAATTATTTAAAACTGGACTGAAGAAGACTGTGGAGAAAAATATTAATTAAAACCCCCCCAAAATCCTTCCTTGGCTCCTGAGAGACTGAAAACACTTAATCATACATAAGGACCTCACTATGTTCAGGATTCCTTGTTCATATTCATCAGCGATCTGGATGAAGGGGTGGAAAGTAACCTGTTTAAATTCGCTGATGACACCAAAATCTGGGGGGAGGTGAGCACGCTAGCAGGGAGCGAGAGATTGCAGAGGGATCTGGATAGGTT
>NW_017728992.1:86106911-86139394 GCF_001723915.1 Gavialis gangeticus | reverse complement strand
ACCTAGCTGGACTCGTTTGAGTCCCATTTCTCTTTTTGGGGTTTTTGTTGTTCTCCCGCCCTGGCGGGGGGTCGGGCTAGAAGATCTACTAGGTCCCTTCCGACCCTTAATCTATGAATCTATGAATCTATGAATATTAGCAAAATTGACAATTACATACATTCAAGGAGGAGCTGATTAAAACTGAATATGATCTACCTTGTAACTAAAGCATTCCCAGTTCCCACAACCCATCCAATCACTGACCTTTGTTCATATGTATCTGAAGATACAGAAACATTCTTTCCTTAATTGAGAGACTCTTAGTTAAAAGGAGGAGGTTCAGTTATTTGGATATTTTCCCCCCATTCTGAATCAGAAACTTCAAAAAGGAAAACTCCAAAAATTACAGTAATAAAAATGACCTTTTGCATTCTAAGCCATCCCAGGGCTTCTTGGCTTCAGAATGAGCACTGGTACTTTCCCATAGGAATTGGGTTTCAGGGCTTTCGAAAGCTGCTTGACTCACATGGCAAGTGACTCCTCAGTCTTCCTGGTTCCTGGGACAGCCTTCTTTTTGGGAGTTCAGGAGGCAGGGATCCAACTGCCTTGCTCCCACAGCAGTGGGCAGCTAAGGTCCCCAGTGATTTTCTTTTCATTTCTATTTTTTCAATTTGAATTTGTATCTTTTCATTTATTATATTATATTATTAAAGCATATTATTATTAAAAACAACTATCACTGTAATTAGTGTTGATTGACAGGTCTCATCTTATTTTCTTGTTCAGAGAATGTCCCCTTTATGTCACAGTGGAACGGTTTAACGTGTTGACACTTTGAATGTGAAAGGATAAGGTGTTTGTTTCATTCAGTGCTAATTGAAGCAACATCTCTTTTTAGTATTCGATAAAAAGTTTCCATGATACAATTAAGCAAGAAAGGAAAAAGGACCTGGAAAGTTAGTTTCCTGGGTTTCCTTTCCCCCTCAGACCAGTTGACTTTCAAAAGGGGGTGGCAGTCCATGTGTCAGTAATCTTAAGGAACTGGGAAGCCAGGAAGTCTTGCCTCTGTGGCAGTCAGTGAGTAAGCTGGTGGTGTGTTTGGAGTCTGGAAACCCTGGGTGAATGAAGCTTTCATTTTAATTTTGTATCTGGAAAAATAAATAGAAAAAAACCTGATTTCTGCAAAATGGTGATTTTTCTATAAAGAAGTTCCATGTTGCAGGCACTACATATTCTATCAGATAATCATGTGACTTAGATGATCTCACATCTCAGTGGATGGCAAATTGGCTTGGGGGTCGCACTCAGAGAGTGGTAGTGGATGGGTCAGTATTGACCCGGAAGGATGTGGGCAGTGGGGTCCCGCAGGGCTCGGTCCTTGGACTGATACTCTTCAACGTCTTCATCAGTGACTTGGATGTGGGTGTGAAGTGTACTCTGTCCAAGTTTGTGGATGATACTAAATTGTGGGGTGAAGCAAACAAACTGGAGGGTAGGGAACGATTGCAGGTGGACCTGGACAGGTTGGAAAAGTGGGCAGAACACAATAGGATGCAGTTCAACAAGGACAAATGCAGAGTGCTGCACCTAGGGTGTAAAAATATCCAGCACATCTACTGGCTGGGAAATGACCCTTTCAGCAGCACAGAAGGAGAAAGGGATCTCGGAGTCATAGTGGACTTCAAGATGAATGTGACTGTCAGTGTGACAAAATCATCAGCAAAGCTAACCGCATTTTATCATGCATCAGCAGATGCATGACAAACAGATTCAAGGAGGTGGTATTTCCCTTCTGTGTGGCATTGGTTAGACCGCAGCTGGAGTACTGCATTCAGTTTGGGTGCCATACTTTAAGAAGGATGTGGATAACCTTGAGAGGGTGCAGACGAGAGCCACTCCTATGGTTAAGGGTTTGCAGGCCAAGCCCTATGAGGAGAGACTAAGGAATTTGGACCTCTTCAGCCTCCACAAGAGAAGGCTGAGAGGTGATCTTGTGGCTGCCTACAAATTAATTAGGGGGGTGCAGCAAGGAATCGGAGAGGCTCTGTTCACCAGGGCACCTCTTGGGGTAACAAGGAACAACGGTCACAAACTGACAGGGAGCAGATTTAGGCTAGACATCAAGAAGAACTTCTTCATGGTAAGGGTGGACAAAATTTGGACAAAATGGGCTTCGAAGGGGGGTGGTGCTCTCCCCTACCTTGGGGGTCTTTAAGAGAAGGCTGGATAGCCATCTGGCTGGGGCCATCTGACTGCAGCACTCTTTCCTGCCCAGGAAGGAGTCAAACTCGATGAACTGTTGAGGTCCCTCCTGACCCTAGCATCTTGAATCTATGAATCATTCCCATGGAAAATTTGTGACCTGTTCTATCAGGTAGTTATTGCTAAACAGGAATCTAACATACCAGTTAGTTGAATTTTAAACCTTAAACTGGTTTATTAAAAATGTTACATAAACCTCTAAAAGATTTTGCACAGAATAAACATTGGCACAAAACACAAAGTTTACTGTGTCCAAAATATATCAGTTACCAAGACAGAAAACTTTTCAAATATCTCATATTGTAGTGTTCTTGCCCTCCTCATGATTAACAAAAACCTAATAAATAAACAAAAAAATCCAAAATGCAAAACAAACAAACACTGCCCTCCACCAACCCCCCACAATCCTTTAAACAAAATTTGTTTCTCTTTGAGATTTCTGTTAGATAACTGTGAGAAGGGATTTTAAGAATTATGGTGCTAACACGAACTATTAATTAAAAAATACAAAAATGAATAAGACTGTAAAATTAATACGTGTTATTAGAATGTCTTTACTCATTTCAAAGCAGCAGACTCATCTGTCATATCACGGAAAACTCTTTGTTGATTCACGGAGCCAATAATGACTTCAAATTTACAGCTTACAGCCACCGAGCAATTAAAGACCAGTTCAGAATTGCTTGAGTTTTACAGAGAGCAGAACCTGGTTCCCAGGGTACTGCTTTCAGCTCTGGCTCCTCTTCAGTTTAGAGAAGGAGGAATTTGGCAGACTTTGCCTTTTGGATCTTACATTTTGTGCTATTGGTTTAATTATTGGCTAGCTTCATGATTTTTGAGTGGCATTTGTGCAGTTTTCATGCTTTACTCGACAGTAGACAATTAGACTCTGAAGTGTCCTTCTTTTGCCTTCCAGCATGTAGAAGACTTGGGAAGAGGGTCAGTGTGACACCTTCATCCCTTTTCTCTTCTTTCATGTGATTAATGTTCAATTGTTTTCTAACTCGTAATGGAAATTGCAGGAAAAGAGCTCCGGGCACTTGTACAGTTTTCTTTTGAGGTTCTTTATGCTTAATTAATCCATAGTAAACTTATTTGAATGCTTTATTATTTTAGTGAGACAGAAAATCAACACAGACTCACATTTTGCTTTTAATCCAGCTTGTATTTGCTTATAATTCTGACTGACCATGTTTTCCATAAACAATTGGTTATTTGTTATTTTTAATTGAAAAACATTTTATATTGTCCACTTGTCATTCTCCATCTTGCCTGAGTACTGAGACTTGCAGCAAAAATGTGAAAGCATTTGTATCAGCAATTGGGCTTTTGAATCCAGTGTAAAGGGGCAGTATTTATCTTGCAATAAGGGGAGGCAATAGAAGTAGAATGCTACATCTGTGTTGTCCTGTAGCAATTTCTTTTAATTTCTGTTATATTTTTAGATATCGAAGGAAGCTAAGTGTTAAGCAGTAGAAGGCCCTGCACTTCCTGCTCTCTAGACTGCCGTCTCTTCTAGGTCTTGCCTGAGAATGTCTTTATCATTGCTTTTTCCTCATTGGTTGAAATGGAACTGGTGAATGGTTTCAGATGGGACTGGTGCAAAGGGATTTTTTAGCAATTGAAGGATCTCGTGGTAAGACTTATTGTGGGGCTTGGCTGGGGATACAAGGGAGCAAGTAATCCAAAGTCTCCAACCAGCTTGGTCCATTGCTCCCAGAGCTTCAGGGGCATGCTCTGGGAATCCTTGTGCAGGGGATTTCTTGAGGTGTGCCTCTGCAAGTGGGGGATGGGGTAGGGAGAGCATGCCCCTGCACTGCTTTTGCCCTGGGCAGGCACTGCTAGGGCTTCAGGGGCGCAATCCTTCATGCCCCAAGAATTCCCCTGTTGGGGATTCCTGTGTGTGCATATCATGCTGCTGCACCCTAACTTGGGGTGCCGCAGTTAAGGTCACTGTCCCACAAGTTTGGGTTCCTGAAGCCCCAGAAGCAGCAGGAATCCCAATGACATCTGTAGACATCAGTAAAGTGGATAAGCTGTGCCAGGACACATCCTAGCATAGCTGATCTTGTTCCAAATGCAACATCTATTTTTAGCCACTAGTCTCAAAGGAAAGCAGACTTAACTTCTGTTCTGCCAGGCTTGGTGAACATAACCTGGTTTTCTGCCAGTTCATCCATCTGGGTACTTTGCAGCCTGCTTGGTGGCATGAGAGGAATGAAAAGCTTGGAAGCTTGGCAAGCCCTGCCTCCTTAATTCTGAGAGTTACTGATCTCTGGAAGATCAGGCTCCCACTGTTTGCAGAGCCTGTGACTCTATGGCACCCTGCAATTGAGCCAGAAACCAAAAGACTTTTAGGAGTTGTAGTCCCAGGGCAGCCTGCCACAACAAATGTCCTGGAAACAGGGACCTCAAGGACTTCCAGGGAGGCCTATAACACAGAGTGCCTTAAAAACATAGACCCCAGGGCTTACAGTGTGCACAGCTGGGGAAGCGCTCCCTTTCATAGGCAATTTTGAAACTAGACAAAAACCATGTGTCAAAATGTTGCAGTGTTCTGTAAAATAGAATTGAAATATCTTCCTGTAAAGCTCCAAAAATCACTAGGACTTGGATTATGATTGTCTTATCCCAGAGGTGCAAAGATTTAAGGGACAATCCTTTTTTTATCCCACTCCAGGATGCAAGAACAAGTGACAGCTGCAACCTTTGTGCTGTCCCTGGAATTTGCCTTCTTGTTAACTACCACACATGGAGCATGTCGACATGTGTCTGTTCATGCGCAGCAATAAGCTCTGGAGCTTATTGCTGCTGGGTGTGCATCTGCACAGGTACTTGGACAGCAGCACACTGAGTTGGGTCACAGCAGCCCCACCTGGCAGGGGTCCCAGGGGTTTAGGCTTAACATGCTGTGGAGGGGCTGGCTGGGGCACAGGGTTGGCACCTACACATCTGCTGCTGCACAAGAAAAAACTCTGGAGCAGGGTACTACTGGTAAATACAAGTACTACCCTGCTGCAGAGTTTATTAGTTTTGTGTGCCCAAATAGGGGTGCATGTGTAGACGCTGAGAAGTTTACTGCACAGTTAATTTGGCAACTGTACACTAAATGCCTCATGTAGACCTGCCTATGAGGGTGTTTTAGGTTGGGGAGGAGATGGGAGGGAGGACTAAAGATACAAAGCCATTCCCCAGCCACCTCCTCCTCACCCAGAAATAAATCAATAGAACTGAACTGACTGACCACAAAGGAGCATGCTATACTAGCAATGGTATAATTTGTCCCCCATGTTCTCACTTGCAGCACTAGGACAAAATGTGCCCCTGACTGCACTCTACCCTAGCATGATGCATAGAATAATCTCCAGCATGGGCCTGAACTTGTCAGACAAGTCTGCCTCTCAAAGTGAACACTATATAGAATTATAATTGTAGCTGGGTCTATAGCTTTTTAGCTTCCACTTTAGAAAATTATATTTCTCCACCGCCAGTGACATTATATATATTCTTGACAATTTAAACTAGATGTCATGCTTCTTGACAGAAGAGTAAAAACATTCATATTAATTATATTCACTTGCCCATTAGGAAAGCTAATCTAGAGTTCCACCTCCTTCACCATAGTACTTTGTCCTTGTGCTTTTATTCTGCAGCTGAAAAAGGCCACCTGTTAAGCTATTTCTTCAAATCAGAAAATGTTTAATTCCTACAATCTACTTTTAGGCTTATTCATCTCATCCTCTTTAGCTCAGATCCCCTAAAGGACCACAAAATCACTTTTTACTTTGAAAGGTAGTAGACAATAATATTAAGTCTGAAAATATGGAATGAGTACAGAGCGAGAGAGAGAGCAAATGAACAGGAAATCCTAGAGTTTGACTCATACCATGCAAAAACTCTATGAGAAACATTTCTTGTGAGATGTATTTTGTATTTGCATTTGTAAGTACTGGGATATGAGCTGAATGAGAGAAATGACAAAGTATCTCATGGGGATAGGACACTTAAAAAATCAGAATTTTAGAAGCATTTTAACGATCTCTTTGGGAACTTAAATAATGAAACTAAAATATATATTTAATCTGATTTTGTTGAATGTTCATCTCTAATGGTTTCATCTTGCAAACACTTACATGCCGGTATAAGTAATGGCTATGGGAGTATGCAGAGGCCAGAAAGCAGTTTTGGAGCCTACTTATAAACAAATTGTGGAGCAGAAAAGTTATTTTATTTTCTTGCTATGAGAATGCTGTGGTAGTTAGAAGTGTCGAGAGGAGAAAAATGTTTTTATTATTGTTTATCATTTGGTACCACATATGATAGAGATTACTTAAAAACAAAACAAAAATCAGTGAGATAACCAGGGAATACATTAATAATATCGCATCAAGGTGGACCTAGCTGTAAAAAAAATAGGCTCCTGGAATATACACTCATATTCTCTTGTAAAGCCAACATACAGCAATTGATTATACAGTTATTGATACTGAACATGTGCCTTTCCACATTTATGCAGGTTTTATGGATTATTTTATACGCTATTGAAGAAATACTTTATAAAGTAGGGCTGTGCAACTTCTGAGCAGCTGGGGGCCCCAAGTTGCATATCACATAGGTATGTGCAGATCTAGGATTTTGAAGGGGGTGCAGCTGGTTTGGCACATCATGACTAGAGTTTTTTCTCCAGTTAAGGAGAAACTAGATGCTCAACTAATATGCCAGGGGGGTAGTACTACTGGAATGTGCACTGATTAGCTAGATTTTATATAGTGTTTTAAAAAAATCACAAAAAATTAGGCAAAAAATAGTCAAAGAATAGTGTTTCATTAGTCCTTTTGTCATTGTAGTTAAATGTATGTCCCTTATTCAGATTCATAAAACAAAATCCAGCCTTCCTTAGTGTCTTGGCAGTGCATCCAATACTTCACTGTCAGTTATTTCTACACTGGAATTAATATTACCACACCCGAGTAAAGGTTTTTAGCTACAGCTAAAAACAGACTGCGGGGCTGTGAAATACAAGATAGACATTACCAGAAATGCCTAACAGAAAGCAGAATTACAATAGCTTGAATAGTGGAACGTCAGACCAAAAAGGAGAAAGGGTCACTAACACCCGTGGAGTGGAGAGAGCTGGCAGGAATCTGGGAAATAACAATAAGCCATGAAATTAATTGACTCTCTCAGCCCTCCCAGGATGTTGGTTTTTTAAATTTGGGTAGAGCAGGAATCAAAGAGAGTGAAATTACACCATTGCAACCCCTCTGGACCTGCCCCTGCACACAGGCCGCATGCCACAGGCACTCCCCAGAATCCCACTGCATGGGAAACATACTTTCCCTCTGTGCAAGCCCTGAAAGAAAGCCCTACCCCATTTGCTGCTACATTGGAGTGTCATCCGTGCCCAACCACATTGTGCAGGCAGTGTAACCAGTCCCTCCAGACCCCCACCAGCACCCATGCTGGCAGTGGGCCCCCTTTTGTGGTGATGTCCTCCCTGCCTCAGAGAGCATGGTGGCTACAGCAGCAGGAGCAAGGCAGGCTGTGGCAGCCAGGCAGGAGCTCAAGAGTTGCACGTTAAACCCTTGAGGGCTGGGTATGGCTTATGGACAGCCCGTTGGGCAGCCCTGCTATAAAACATGGGCACCTAGTCTTTAAAATACTTTGAATGTTTCAAAATGTTTATCCAGTATAGCTACAAGGAAGACAGCTGTACTTACTAGCCAAGAAAACTGAGATTTTGTTGTGAAGCCACCTAAAACTAGATTAACAACAGACTCTGAGGACATTTTTGTGTCTGAAATCTCACTGATGAATAGAGCCTAGGTGCCTCACTCATGACTGTACCTCCATCCATTTGGTTTCCACGGCCTGGAAACTTTTCCTGAAGATAAGCACATGTACCTTTCTTTCTGGCCAGGCTCATCTTTTCTTTTCACATACAGTTGACAGGAGTAATGTTACATTTTTATTGGCTCTAAATAGGAAAAGAAGTTCTGGGAGCAGGACCAGAATTCTGGTCTATAAGCAGTGCAGCTAGGGAGGGTGGAGCTCAGGCTACAGTAAAAGCAGCCAGGGTAGAATCATGCTCATACTTCCCTTTGTGGGGAGTTAGAAATCATAGAAATCATAGGAATTAAAGGCTGGAAGTGACCACGAAAGATCATCAAGTGCCGTCCCTTTGCTCTGGGTAGGAATACTGCGGAGATCAAATGATTCCAGTAAGATGTCTGTCCAGTCTCCTCTTGAAGATTTCCAAGGCTGGGGACTGCACCACCTCGTTGAGAAGTCTATTCCAGATTATGGGCCCCCTTACCATAAATAAGTTTTTCCTTACATCCAACCTGAAACTGTCCTCTAACAGTTTCTCATTTTGTGAGCATCTCAGGGCACTAAGGTGCCTATGCCTTTAAGGGCAGAAATTGCCCAGGGAGAGGACCCTAGCAGTCAGGCATGAACCCCACAGGTGCAGGTTACTGTGGCAGCAGGCTAAGGAGGGAATTAACCTGCACCTGCAGCTGGTCAGCTGACAGGAAGAGGCAGGGCCCTGGGCACATCTAAACCCCAGGGCTGGGACTAGAGAGTCAGTTCTTGCTCAGTAGCAAAGGGGGAAGGAGCTCTCTTAGAGGAAGGTAAGTGAAGATGCTTGATTGCCTATTCTGCGATTAAGAGACTCCAGGATGTATTAGTCGCATTCTCTGTATGCCTGCCAGATATTAAGCCCTCGGGGAATATGCATGGGGATCTCAGATGGACTTAGGCATGATCTAGGCACCAAGATGCTCACCCCAATCTAACTTGGTGCAATTCTGGCATATGTAGACATGCAAATCTAGACACCTATAGTTTTAAATTAACATACATACATAGCTACCCACCCAGGCTATGACTACAAAAAACTGGGTTTTTCAGAATCATACAAAAAGTATTTAGGCACCGAAATACTTTGTGTAACTGGACTTTAGGCTCTGCAATACTAAACAAAACAACATTTAAAATCATGGGGTATAAATTAATCAATTTTCTGGCCAAGTCCTATAAATAAGGGTTTGCACAAGGGTTCAAAATACTGTTATGTTTTCCCCAACCTCTCCTTTCCTTGCTTATTACTCTTAAATTAATTTTTCTCTCTCTGCTTTCAAAATTCAGTCTTTACAATGAGTGAAGATATCCTACTGAGCTTCTGTTTTTATTTCCCCCTTGAATATTCACCATAATTTAATAAGCCAAGGGAAGAACAATGGAGAAGAGAAGTTAGAGATGGAAACATAAAGTAGTACTGAAGAAAAGGGACAAAGAGGTAATTTATATTAATTAAAGCTGTGATCAATAACATTGTCCTTTCCATGTGTGTGTACAAATCCATCATATACTTCCCAAGGCACTTTACAAGTCAGCCAGCAAATAAGAAGAGCAAGCCACAGTTAACAAATGCCTGTTTTCTGATGACTTGTCAGAAATGGGAAACTAATAGTCAGTTAAAGAGACAATTCCACAACAAGAAAGCATAAAACCAAATGTATTTACCTCCCATTGTTTCAAGGTTATAATCCATAGGATAGAGGAATAAAAGTTTAAGGTTGCAAACCTGAGAATAAATGAATAAAAGTTTAGTCATGCATACTGAACCATAAACCTCAAAGTACACACAAGGAAATGAATGAGCTTTCATCAATATGAAATGAGACAAGTAAATCTTTTAGAACTGGATTACTGTATTTACCCAAATCTAAGACTACTTCAAATTTAAGACCACCCCCACATAATTAGATTCTATACATGAAAAATTTCTAAAATTTTCTATAATTTTCTATGTATAGAATCTAGTTATTGGAGTGTAGTCTTAAATTCATCCTGCTCCCCCTTCCCCTGTTCCTCCCCGCCACAATGACAGGGGTGTCAAGTCGTCTGACTCCTTACCTCCTGCTGCTTGTCCCACCCCACCAGTTGCCCTCCCTGTTGCCTTCTCCCCACCACCAGACCTACATGCTCTGGTGTCTGGCCCCCCTTCCACTTGCCTTGTACTCTGTGCCTGAACCACCTGTCACATGCCCTTCGCCACTGTGATGCCTGCCCCTCCATACAACTACCCTCCCACTTCTCCCCCATTCCTACAATCCCTATTCTCTGCCTCCTTATCACTCTCCTCCCCCACTTCCCTGCTGCTGCTGCTAATCTCCTTTGCTGCTCTGTCTCCTGCTCCTGCTCCAGCATCAAAGCGCCTGATTGTTCTGGCCCCTGCCTGGGCATGCAACAGTGATTGAGATGGTGGTGGCCCCAGCCCCAATTCACAGCTGTTGCTGACACTGCTGCTTCATGGTTAGGCAGGGGCCAGAACAAATATGTACTCTGTGCTGCAGCTGAAGCCTAAATCCTGATGGAGGGTAAGTGGTTGTGGGGTGGAGGGGGAGGGGAGGAGCAGAAGTGGCAGCAAGGGGAGCAGAGGCTGTGGGTCCAATTCTTACCCCAAGCTCAGGTTGGGTCTAGAGTCAGAGATGCAGCAGCTTCCTTCCCCTCTTCCCCTAGCACATACTCAAATTCAAGACAAGGGGTTGCTCCCTTTTCCCACCATGTTGGATGTTAAAAGAAAAAAGAAACTTTATTTTAGATTTCAGTAATATGGTATAATCCCTCTGCTAAACCTGGACACAATCTGTGATCAGTTTTTCTTCACTCCCCACTTATAATCTGCATCTTGTAACAGAAAGACCAGCCTAAAGGTATTTACAGCAAGCCAACCTTGAAGTGACAGAGACAATAGGCATAATCACAAAGTAATTTTTACTCAGCAAGGCAGTTTATTTATCTTGTAAATGATAATAAAGAAAATTACAATAATTGTCTGGAAATATTTTTCCCTTGACAGCTCTGAGTTTACTGTAACACACAGATATCAGAATTAAAAGGGATGTCTCTTGTGTAACTAAGGTTATGGGCTCTCTCCCTATCCCCACCTCCAAATTCCATATAAAAATAATCAGTATAGATTTAGTGGATGTTAGGGCTGGAAGGGACCTCATGAGATCATCGGGTCCACCCCCCTGCCCAAAGGGCAGGAATTCAGCTGGGGTCAGATGACCCAGCCATTTCTTGAGTTGAATGTCATTAGGTTTTGATTCACCCACCTTATGACCTGGTCCAGGTTGGCTTGAATCCCCAGCCTATCCTGTAGTATGACTGCTCTTCCCCATAATTTGGTGTCATCTGCAAACTTAGCCAGTCCACTTCTGACACCTGGATCCAGATCATTTATGAATGTATTAAAAAGTAGTGGTCTGAGTACTAAACACTGGGGGACACCACTGGTCACAGAAGGAAATGAGGCTGGTCAGGCAAGATTTACCTGCAATGAATCTATGTTGACTCTAAGAAAAATGTTACCTTCTGTTAGCTTGTTGTTAGTGGGTTCTTTGATAAGTTTTTCCAAAACCTTTCCAAGGATTGAGGTCAAACTGATTGGCCTGTAGTTCCCTGGATCTTCCTTCCTTGCTTTCTTGAAGATAGGAACCACACTGGCTCTCTTCCAGTCTTCTGGAACCTCTCCCGAGTGCCATGAGTTCTCAAATATGCATACCATTGGTTGTGCTATGGTGCCAGCCAACTCTTTTAGCACTCTTGGGTGCGTTCTGTCTGGCCCAGCTGACTTGTGGGTGTCCAGCCTATCAAGGTGTTCCCTTACAAAATCTTCACCAATTATAGGCACATGATATCCCTTACCCTGATAATCTTGTGTCCTGTCAGGCAAGGTGATCCCATTAGGCTGGTGGAAAACTGATGCAATGTAATTGTTGGTCAATTAACTTTTTCCTGGGTGTCGGTTACCAGCTGCCCCATTTGGCTCAGCAGAGGTCCAATGTTGCCCTTGGTTTTTTCCTGATTTCCCATGTATCTGAAGAGTGACTTTTTATTGTCCTTGATTCCCATAGCTAGGCTGAGTTTGGTTTCAGCCTTGGCTTTTCTGGTCTGGTCCCTACAGGTGTGGGCCATAATCTTCCTTAGTGGTATTTCCCGACTTCCATCTCTTATGAGCTTCTCTTTTCAGATTCAGGAGGTCAGTGAGTTCCCTGTTGAGCCAAGGGGTCTCCCAGGCCTTTTGCTATCTTTCCTATGGGCCAGAATGGACTTCCCTTGTGCTTTTAGGATTCAGGAATGACCACTCATCATGGACTCCCCTCCCTGCCAGGTTGTGATCTCTCAGGACCTTGACAACCAATCTCCTGAGCTTGTGAAAGTCAGATTTCCTAAAATCAAGGATTTCTGCATTGCTGACTGATTTGCCAGCTTTGTGATGGATAAGGTGATCAATTTGTGATCACTGTCACCGAGCTTCCCTCTGATCCTCAGATCACTGACTAGATCATCCCCTTTGGCCAGGACCAGATCCAGCAGCATCTTACCTCTTGTCAGCCCATAGATTTGAATCAGATAGAGTTCATCAATGCAAGTGAGGAAGCTTTGCAATTGATCAGATTTGGCTGAATGCTCTTCCCATGAGATGTCAGGGTGGTTGAAGTCACCCATGACGACCATGCAACAAGAGTGTGAAGCCTCTGCCAGTTCCCTAGTGAATTTGTTTTCAAGCTCTTCCTCCTGGTTAGAAGGTTTGTAGTAGACTCCTACAGTTGTATCCCCTTCATCACATTCTCCCCATATTTTAACCCAGAGGGTCTCGAGTCGCCCTTCTGGGGTGCCAGCCTCTGCTTGTAGGGAAGTGTACTGCTCCTTCACATAGAGCTACACACCTGCCCCTCCTCACAGCACGATTCTTTCTGTACAAGGTATAGCCATCTATACCTGTGGTCCAGTCATAGGTGGAGTTCCATCAGGTTTCTGTTATCCCTATAACACCATATTCACTTTTGCTTAGCAGAAGGGCCAGTTCTTCCAGTAGCTACACCTAAGAATAATTATTAGGCATAAAGAGATCCCTTTAAAACTGAGTTTACTGTCAAGTTATGTATATTAAGAACAGCCACATCTGTAGGAATAAGCTTTTTGTATTTGACTACAAGCAAGCTGCTCTGCTTCTAGATCAGAGATTCCTCCCCAAGGTGCCACAGCATCTGGGGTGCCTTCAGATCCTTTCTAGAGTGATCCAGGGTGTCACACAATGTTAGCTCTGTTAAGGATGCAAATATGATTCACAAGATAAACCCAGAGATTTCAAATAGCAATTCATAGTATTAAAGACATTTGGACCTGTTGTGGTATTTCTGAGTTCCTTGCAACAGAAGAATTGCCCTGTTATTTTTCTGCAGTCACAAAAGGAAGGGAAATGAAGAGCTGGCATTTTTGAGTAGTCTCTTGGGTTTAAAAAGGTTGAGAAGCAGTGATTTAGAAACTCCCAAATTGCCATCATCATGTATTTATGCAGATCCCTCATAAAAGCCCCAGGGTAATTTACATGCCATATCCATATGGAGAATCCGCCATGTCCAGCAGCAGTATCCTTAAGAACACTGTGCAGCATTTCAGATGAGCTAATTAACCCTGCTGAGTGACAGGCCAATTAGCTTGACTCCATGCTCATTGGCCCATCTCCAGTAGTATTCAGACTGGGTTTTCCTGTTTGTGTTTTAGCAGTCAGTCCATGTATAACAGCACTGTGTACCTAAGGGTGCTGTCCTGGAGCCTGGTGAGTTTCCTATGTAGATGTTGTCATAGTTTTAACAGCATTTTCTTGTTTCAATCTCTCACTGTTTTATATTCTGTAAGAAAATTAGATACATTACAGTTCAGATCTGCCACGTAGTAGAGGGACCATTTCTGGATTCTCTGAGCACAATTATATTTGTATTCAGAGTAATCCTTATCTTGCAACATCAGTTGTGAGAGAGAGAGGATGATTTATGAAGAATGCTTGTCTCCCTGGTCTCTATATGAAAAAAAATTGGCCTTTCAAATGACTAATCCAGACAACTAATGAAGTCAAATTATCTATTTATCTTTTTAAACGTTAACATATGCAAGTATGTAAAGGTATCCACCAATAAAGGCAGGTGTGGCACCTATCTCTTCTTTCTCATTAATCAGGGTACCTCTGTATTCATCTACCACACCTATGATATTAGGTTAAATTTGGGAGGCCGCCCCAATGCAGAGTGATTCCTTCACCCCTTGGTTAAGTTCCTTTCACTCACCTCTTGGCTCAAGCCTGCTCAGTTCAACAGACTCTCACTCTTTGACTTAAGCCCCCAGTCTCTAACAGCCCTTTGTCAACTGCAGTGCCTTCCCTAGGTGCCCTCAGCTCACTTTTCTGCCCTTTTAACCACGCCTATACCTAACAGTTAAGAAATGCAATGAGCAAAACACTACCACAAATTAATCTGCAGCTGGAAGCCTTTCCAAGAGTCTTCCACAGGCTCCTACTCAGTCCCACTAGCTTCTACCAGCTCTGTCCCTCTTGGGTTTACTCAGTTTTCTTAGTTTCTGATACCGCTTCTTAGCTTTATGCAAAGAGCTCCTTCTGCTTGTGAAAACGAGCCCCAGCCCCAGCCCAATTCCCTGCTGCTTCCCTCATCTCCTAACAAGAGCTTCTGTCTAGGTCAGACTGTCTTCCTCTGCCCCTGTGTAGGGCTCATATCTACAAGGCTAGCCTCTTCTGGTCTCTCAACCACTTGCCTTATAGGTGCAACCCCCATTTTCTTACTCTTCTCCAGTAAAAGGGTAAGGTTCCCTGTTACAAGGTGTAACCATAGTCCTCAAACATTTATTTCTTGCAGCACCTTACAAATTTGACTTGGTAGTTAGGCTACCAAAATGTAGCTTTTCTTTACTTTGGAGACAGGCTAAAATGGATCCCCTACCAGTACTTAGTTTTTGAGTTGTCTTCATTTTGCCTCCCTTACAGAGTATAACATTCTGTACAGAACTTTAAAGCTGGCTTTTTCAGTTAATCTTTTTTTAATTTAAATGTCTTTTATCACTGCTTTTTGCCTCTGCTGTTTTGCATGCCATTTTCTGGCTCCATGATAAAAGAGAGACTTTGAAAGGGATCTTTTCTGTACTTTTATTCAGTTTGCCTCTTATGAAATTCATTTTGTGCTGTCTCTAATTATGCAAGTGTAGGGAGGCAACTTGCCTAGCAGCTGGACCAGCATGAAGGGAATTAGAAATGTTAGGTTCCATTTCTAATTCTACCATTAATTTTTTTGTGGATGCTAGACAAGTTGTATGGGATCAGATCCAGTTCCCATTGAACACAATGGGAACTGTGAATTTACTTTAATTATAATTAGGCCCATAAATGTGCTATGCTTCAGTTTTCCCATATCTGAAAGATGATCAAATGGATCCTGAAATGGCTTAATAACATTTTACCCACTTACTCAGGAAAACTTCCACTGGTTGTTCACAGGAAACTGAACTATCTATACTGTGCCCCTGAGATGGATGCTTCTGAATACACCCCACTCACCAGAAGACTTCTGAATATGTTCATCTCCAGATTTCTGGATTAGGCATGTATGGACAGGAGTCGGCGCGTGGGGCATGTTTGAGTGTGTATGTACCAAAAACAGTGTGGACATGGGGTAGACATGCCCTCACATAAAAGATACTAGGGTGTATAAGGGAACCTGAGCCCTGTTATTAGAAGGCAGGGTAGCCCCTTTAAGACCTGAATCTTCAAAGCACAGCCAGCCAGCAGGTCAGGGGTTAAGGGTGAAGCCCCTCAGGCCCATCAGCTGACTATAAATATCAGGTGACTGTGAGAGGGCCTAGAGCCAGAAGTATATAAGAACAGGTCTGACCAAGCTGGGGAGGAAGAAATTGAGATGGGTAGTGGACTCCAGCAAGTTTCAAGCAGAGCTGCAGCCCGTCTACAAGCGAGAACATCTGGCAGTGGAGAATGAGATGGGGAGCCCATGAAAAGAGAACAAGTAGGAAGGCTAAATGCTTCCCTTAATTTTGTTTTATAGCCCAGGGGCTTCCTATTTATGTTATAGTTTAAACCAGTGGTTTGTGGCTGAGGCTGTAGGGGAGATGGAGCCTCATTAGTGTCCATGGGGCACAGTTGCACAGGGGCCAGAGAACCCAATGCCAGAGGGGTGCAAGCCACTAGGGGCTGGAAAGCCCAGCGCTAGAGGGGCACAGTAGACAAGGACCAGGGGCTCCACATATTAAAGAGCTAGAGCTTCAGAGTCAGGCCCTATCTAGTGGATCTAGGCTGGTGGGTCCAGGTGAAGGAAAACGGGGTAGAAGCCAAGTAGGCTGTGACCCCCAATAGAATCATACAAGTAACACCTGTGAGGCATGGGACATGTTAAGGGAAGGTCAGAGTGTGCAATTAGCCCTTAAGGCAGGAGCATCTCACCTTTGTGAGTGCAAGCCTAGGTCATACTTGGGGAGACCCTGGGACAGTCTCCCCTCCAAGAACCAAGGAACATCAAGACGTGGCAGAAGAATGAAGGGGAGCTTGTAATCAGAGGAGAGGTAGAATAAGAGACTCTGGGAAACCTTCACAGGCTTGTCAAGTATGGCCAAAGATGGCATTCTGTTACATAGGGTCATGCCTATTCTAAAACTTGAGTTGCAAGAACTGTGTTGGGAGATAGCTGCCAACATTGCTGAATTGCAGGAGTCCACCCATACTTAGCTGCTGTTGCTAGTGCTGCCTGTGTTCACAATAAGAAAGCCTGATGCACCATGAAAAGGAGGCTACAACTGTTGACTTGTTCTGCTGCCAAAGTTCATCCTTACTAGTAGGCTGCTGAATAGGGGGCGTAATTGACTTTACAGTCAGTGGCGATACATAGGGGGTGCACAGGGTACATATGCACTCCTTGAGAATGCTGGTACACCCCCTAACAGCCAGCATTCCCTGATCAGGCAATGGGCAGGTGGGGCAGGTGGGAGCACCGGTGCCCCCCCGAGACTGCTAGCCGGGGAGTGGGGGTACCAGGAGAAGCGCCCCTGGCACTTCCAGGTACATCCCTGGCACGTCTGGATGTGCCACGGGCACTTCTGGGTCAGTGCAATTGGCCATGGGGTGACCCCTCCCAGTCACTGACTGGCCTCTGGGGGGGGGACAAGTGCCCCCCCGACTCAGGAGGCACCAGTCACCCATGTTTACAATATCCACTGCGGGTTGTGCTTGATCACAGAATTGATGATATATTAGCAAGCTGATTCCTTTGCAAAAAAACCCAAAATGAAGCAACTCCCTAAAACCCCATATATGCAATTTATATTAACAAAGCATTGTCAGATGAAATGGTAGCACCATTGTACCTGACTCTTGTTAGGCTTCAGCTTCTTCCTCCGTATGGCTGATATAGGTATAGAATAGCAACTAAAATTTTGGATTTAGATGGTTAAGCCAGACAATTGCAGCAGGAGGCTTCAGCTGGGAGTATTATATTTAGTTCTGGACACTGAAGGATTTAGACTGGAGAGAGTTCAGAATAAAGTGACAAGGAGAAGGGGATTGGAAAGCAAGATATATGAGGAACATTTGAGGGAACTGAAACTTTTTTTTTTGGAGAAAAGGAGATAAAGAGCAGGATGTCACAGTTTTCAAACATTTGAAAAGCTACTATTAAACAAGGTGTCAAATGTTTGAAAACTTATAAGTGTCACCATGGAGGGCAGGACACATATAACAGTGAGTTTCAACTACAGCAAAACACATTTAAATCAAATCTCAGTAAAATCCTGACTGTAAGAACACTGTGACAATGGAAAAAAGCTGCATAGGTAAATTGTAGAATGAATTCCACATTTTTGCACGTATTTAATGTTATGACCCTCAAGCTTCCTCCTTAACCAATAATTCTATGATGGCTGTATATTAGCTGAGACTTTTTTTGTTGGGGAGAGGGGAGAAATGGATAAGGGTAATTTTATTCAAGTCACAAAAACCTGGGTTTTACTAGCTTACTTCAAATTTGTGTAAGGGCACATGCAAACTATTTGTCATATAGTTTGACATGCTGAGTCTTCATTTTGACATTGTCGTATGCTAGAAAAATATGATAAAAGCAATGGTCACTGATAGCTAGGGCTGCTTATGCATTGCATTTGAACAACACACACAAATAACCCTGGCAAAGACTTATCTGTTCCCCCAGACACCCAAGAAAGTCCACTCCTCATTAGCAGGGAACCAGGCTCCCTGTTTCTGGCGTTCCTGTATTCATGAGTCTCACATGCTTGGCCCAGCTTTAAGAGGGTAGGAGGATGCTTCCTTACCTCTTCCTATAGCCGAAAGGTAATCTCCTGGGAAGTTGGAAATATGGTTTTGAGGCCCTGCAGCCTGAGACTATCTCACAATCCAGGTTTCCTGCTTCCTGAAAGAGTAAGATAAAAAAAACCTAACCTAAAAGGTACCACTATTGCCTTTTTCAGTGATGATTTGAGAGACTGTGCCAGACTTCTCTGAATTCAGTGTGGTTGAATTGCTTTGAGGGCAATTCATGCTTTAGGCCTCAGGTAGAGTTTAAGCTCAAATCTAAATTGCTGAAGAGCGTAGGCCCCTATGTATAGGTCCCTGTGAATCTTTTCAGGCTCAGATGGTGTTGTCTAAGTACTTTTGTAGCTTCTTAAGCAGGGTTAAGCTGGAACACTCTTGGACTTCTACACCTGAATTCCACCTACAATCCCATTTAAGTGCATATTTCACTTGTCTGGATATTTCCTGAAACATCAGGATTTTGAGATGCAGAAAACTGAGAGAAATAGTTTTTAATGCAATCATGCTATAGGTCTTTACTGATTGATTATTTGTGTATGGGAAGTTGGAGACATGTTAAACATCATTATGTTAAACAGAAGAAGCAGATTTGAAGAAAGAAGTTATTACACGGGGAAGTGTTACTAACAATACAACTATTTGTTTTTTTTATCTTCTTGCTTTCTTTATTGATCAAATAGTAGTTAGATATGTCAGTATTACTCTGGTAAATGGAGTCTCTGAAGAGCAGTTCAGCATTTTCACATCAAGCAAATCACATAGTTTGAGTAGGTACATTCACTGATTAAGCAGTGGGGTCTGTCAATGCTTTGCTGTCAGAGTAGGAAGCCTAGTAAATTGTGACTTCCCTTTCTCTGCTGGTGGCAAAAGGTAAAGGGCTACAGAACTGTCAGGGCTCTGGATCCAGTTTAGAAATAAATCAGCCCTTCAGCCTACTCTTACTTCCTTTTTTTTCACTACTCATTCTAAATCCTTTATGTCCCCCTTTTCCTCATTTTCTTTTACTTTCTCCCACAGTTCTTAAAAAGAAAAAATAATATACATTTTAAAGCCAAAGTAGATCAACTCATTTGACTTCCTGTATAAGCTATCATTTTACTGAGATGTGTACAAATGGGAAGAACATGTGCTCAGTAAAGGGTGCTTTCCCTGTCCTTACATCTCTCTGGTTGGGACACTATAGACATACCCAGTGTAGGATGCATAAATAGGAAAACCAAAAAAGCAGCCACAACTAACTTCTACTATCATTTAGCAAAATCTTTGCTCTAATCAGTATCAAAAGTTGCTTCTTTTTTACAGCTCTGATTTTTAAATTATGACTACAACAAATAAATCCATTCTGAATAGTTAAGGGACTTTCAGATTCTAATGGAAAAACTCATTTTTCCTTATCTCTTCTAACAGATTTAACAAGAGGTAGGTCATATGTAAAAAAAACCCCAACCAAACAAACAATAGACAGCTTGAAACCCTCTGGGTCAAGTTGCTGGGGGAAGGGGAAAGCCAAGAGAGAGACCTAACTATGGGTGTATATTACAGACCACCAAACCATGGGGAGGAACTTGATCTGGAGATCCCCCAAGAATTGACTGAGGCTGCACGTGCACGTGACATGGTTGTCATGGGCAATTTTAATTATCCAGACATCTCCTGGGAGGAACACAAGTTGGATTGGTCACGATCCTTCCTGACCTGTGTCGAGGAGCTCTTCCTGACTCAGGAGGTGCATAGGCCAACCAGAGGTGATGCTCTGCTAGACTTGGTCCTGGCCAAAAGAGACAACCTGGTAACCAAGTTAAATATAGAGGAAAGTCTGGGTGACAGCAACCATGAAACCATCACGTTCACTGTCTGTTGCAAGGCAGACAAATCAGATAGCAGGATTGAAGTCTTGGACTTCAAACATGCAAATGTTAACAATCTTAGGTCACTTGTAGGGCAAGTGCTGTGGGATCAGGGACCAAAGGTGAAAGGTGTGCATGAAGAGTGGTTGTTCCTTAAGGACATGATCCTTAAAGTACAAAGAAAGTCCATTCCCATGTAGAGAAAAGGTAACAGAAGAGCTGGGAAGCCCTCTTGGCTAAACAGGGAAATCATAGTCCTCTTAAGAAAGAAGAAAGTGGCTTATAAATGATGGAAGCTTGGGGCAGGCCCCAAGGAGGACTATTCCACAATGGCTCGCATTTGCAGGGAAAAGATAAGACAGGCTAAAGAGGTGACCAAACTTAGATTAGCAACAGGAATCAAGGACAAGAAGAAGTCCTTCTTTAGGTACATAGGGAACAGGAGGAAAACAAAAAGGAGTGTGGGGCCATTCCTCAACAATTCAAGAGAGTTACCAGCACCCAGGAGAAAGCTGAACTCTTGAATGACTGCTTTGCCTCAGCCTTTCATCGGACTAAGGGGAAACCATGCCAGGTAGAGTAGAGGATGAGCACAGTAGGAATAATCACCTTCCTACTACTGCCATAGAATTGATATATGACTAATTAATAAAATTAGACATATACAAGTCAGTGGGACCGGATGATCTTCATCTGAGAGTGCTGATGGAGCTGGATGAAGTCATTGTGGAACCCCTGGCAAAACTCTTCCACAACTCCAGGCACTCTGGAGAAGTCCATGAGGACTGGAAGAGGGCCAATGTTGTGCCCATCCACAAGGAGGGGAGGAAGGAGGACCTTGGTAACTACAGGCCAATTAGCCTAACTTTCATCCTAGGGAAAATCCTAGAAAAGTTCATCAAGCGGTCTATCTGTGATAACCTTGCAAAAGGTAAGATTCTGAATGACAGCCAGCATGGCTTCATTGCGGTCAGGTCTTGTATTACCAACCTCTTCTTCTTCTATAACCAGGTATCTCACCACATGGACACGAGAGAGCAGGTTGACATTGTATACCTAGACTTCCAAAAAGCCTTTGATCTAGTATCCCACAGTGTCCTTGTGAGAAAATTGAAGGATTATGGGCTTAAATTTGAGACAATCAGGTGGGTGAGAAATTGGCTGCAGGATAGAACCCAGAGAGTTGTAGTGAACAGATCTGTGTCATGCTGGTGAGAAGTGGGCAGCAGTGTCCTGCAGGGGGTCAGTGCTCAGTCCAGTACTTTACAACATCTTTATTAACAATTTAGATGTGGGAGTGAAGAGCTCACTGGCCAAGTTCACAGATGACACCAACTTATGGGGGAGCATGGTCACACTTGAAGATAGGTTACAGTAGCAGCCAAACCTAGACAGGCTAGCAAGTTGGGCAGATCAGAATCTGATGAAGTTCAATGTCAAGAAATATAATGTGCTCCACCTCAGGATGAGCAACCCCCAACACACCTACAGGCTTGGTGGCACCAAACTGACTAGCACCATGAATTAAAGGGATCTGAGGGTAATAATAGACCACAGTATGAATATGAGCCAGCAGTGCAATGCTGTAGCCAGTAGGGCAAATAATACTCTGGCATGCATCAATAGATGCATCTTCAGCAAAACCAAGGAGGTGATTCATCCGCTCTACTCAGCACTGGTGAGACCAGAGTTGGAGTACTGCATCCGGTGCCAGGCACCACACTTTAACAAGGACGTGGACAAGCTTGAGAGACTCCAAAGAAGAGCCACCCGTATGATTAGAGTCTTAAAAAGCAAGCCATACGAGGAAAGGCTGAAGGATCTGGGACTCTTCAGCCTGAGGAAAAGAGGGCTGAAAGGGGACCTGGAAGCAGCTTACCACTATGCTTGGGGAGCACATCAAGGGCTTGGTGAGCAACTGTTCAGCAGGGCACCCAAGGGGAAAAGCGGGAGTACTTGCCACAAACTCCTGGAAGATTGATTCAGGCTCAACATTAGGAAAAACTTTTTCATGGTCAGGGTGTCTAGCCTGTGGAATAAGCTCCCTCCAAAGGTGGTGCAACTACCCTGGAAATCTTCAAAAGGAGACTAGACAGTCACCTTTCTGGGGTCTCCTGACCCCAAGTTGTCTTTCCTGCTTGGTGCAGGGGGTTGGACCCAAGGTCTCTTTTGGCCTTACAAGCTATGAATCTAAGTAATTTTCTACCAAGAGGAAAAAAATAGCCTACTTGGACATCATTGCAATAGACAAATATTAGAGGGAATACCAGTTCTTTGTTAAATAGAAGTAGTAAGATAACTGACTGACCAGTTTTACCAAGTTTTATAACATTTGCACTAATTTAAAGTTCATATGATATATTACTATAACAGCATGACAGACCTATGCTTATTATAACTTTCTTACAGTAATGCTCAACTGCAGGTGGTCTTGTGGACTATCTGTATTAAGTTCAGAATAATTACTGCTAAATTAAAGTATAAGATTGGACTAGTTAGATCCAATTAGGTGAGGGTAGGCATAACTGAAAACTGTTCTTTGACAAAATTGCATTCTCATATTTTTTCCAATGGAAAAATGCATGCTCTCTGCACTTTGTGTGGGGGAGAAAACATCAAGTACCTCAAAGGTGAAGTATTTTGATTTCGAAATTCTTCTCTCTGGGCCCAGCTCCCCAGACAGATTGCATTTCTCATGCCTCTCAGAGGCTAGGGACACCCAGAATATACTACCTCCCTTATTCTGGAGGCAAGAAGGGAGATTTAATTTAATCAGGCATCCTGGGCTATTAATAGAATTGACAACATAAGCCAATTACATCAAAATTTGAGGAATTACATCAAAATTTCCAAATTGAAAAATGGCAGCTATGTTCCAGAACTAGTTCAACTGAAGCTAGTTCAACTCGTGCTGCATTGTGCAGTGTAGATATACACTTTCATTTACTTATGAATGTGCTCTAACATGGAAATTGAAGGAATTTTGAATACCCAAATAATGCAGCCTTAATTTATTCTGGTGCTTTGAAAACAGTGTTGAATTCCATCTAACTACTCTTTGCAAAACAAACACTCTTTATACAGGACATCAAAGAGCTATTTTAGTTGCTATTCTTATTTGTATAAAACAACAGGAATGATGAAAAAGCAAATCTTCTGTTAATAACATTATTAACCTCATGAGACAGGGTAAGAGCTATTTCACACAAGCTTTGCAAATGTAAAACAATTCCATCTTAAAATGCATTTCTGAAGTACAGACAGTTCAGGTACCACTCATCTATACAGAGAAATAAGAAAACAGGAGGAAAATATAAAAACACACAGCCTAGAGAAGTTAAACAGCTATTGCTATTACTATATCTCTGTCTCTTCCTCCATCTCCTCACCTGACACACATCATTTAGGTAGATATTTCCTTTGTATTAGTCCCTACTTTTCCAGTTGGCTCTGTTTTCACACTGTCTCTCCTCCCATCTTTACACTGTGGCTCCTCTTTTGTAATTTCTGGCTAGATACAGACATTTGTGGAGGTCAGGAGGAGGTTATATTGAGTTAAAAATGGCCACCCAATCTAAGGTAAGTTGGGCTGGAGAGGGGGTTGGGGGCATCACAGGGGCAAGCAGGCTCAGGGGGTCCATGCGGGGAATCAGGGGGCCAAGCAGGTTCTGCAGGGGAGATGAGGGGGATCAGGGCAACATCCTCAGGGGTTGCTGGAATCGGGGAGGGTTTGTTGGGATCAGGGAGGACTCATGGGGTCTGCAGGGGAGCTCAAGGGGTTCTATCCCCTGCCCCTTGGACCAAGAGCTATTTTTAGCCCACTGAGCCCCCCCACACCGGGGAACCTAGTTCTCATCCCTCTCCTTCCTCCCTCCCACTGGGACTTACTTCCTTAGCTCCTGGCATCATAACCCTGATAAAACTGGTACTGAAAGCGGCTTGCGGGATGCTGGGTTTGGTGGGCTCAGAGGTGGAGGTTAGTTGGTCCATGGAGGGAGGCCCAGGGTTTTTCCTTTGGGGCTGGGGTGAAGGGCTGGTGGGCCAAAAATTGCCTGGTGTGGGGGGGCAGGAGCAGGTGGATGGGTTAGGAGAAGCACAGCCCCAGGGCTCAGGCCAATGCCTGGGCTTTTCCAGCCCTGGGGCTGTGCTGGGAATGCTACAGACGTTTGCTGGGAGTGCTACAGAAGTTTGGGACAGTTAGATTAGTCTGAGAATGGCCAATCTGATTTAAGTTAGACTGCCTCAGAGATAGGGTTAACTTAGAGTGGGTTGGCCTTTTCTACATTGATCTAACCTTCCTGGAACTTCTGTATTGTTCACACTAAGATTGACCTAACTAGAGATCTAAGTGTGAGGTCTGCACCTGGGCAAACTAATTTGGACTGGGGGGCCATTTTTAATGTGATCTAACCTCCCTCTAACTTTCCCAAATGTCTGTAAGTACCCTCTGTATAGTTGTGTTTGGTAACTCTGTAGCTGACTTGCCCTGGGTAATGTAAGACGGGGGTGTTTCTTCTGTAGTCCTGATGCAACAGATTGCTAAAGGATGTATTCAGTTCTGGATGTACAGGTAGTTCCACTGGCTTTATTTAAATGAAGCTAAATCACACAGTTAAATGTTTTGACAAATTAGGAATTGAGTGAGTCACTGAAAAAGGTGTGGAGCTATACTCAAGAAATTGATAGAACTCATTAAATGGTATTTGCACTTTCATTTCAGGTTGACTCTGACATTTTAGGATCAGGGAATTTTCTGCCACTGTGTGCACTCCAATTTATTTTCTGCATAGCTTTGTCACACAGCTGGTCAATTGTATTAGAACAAAGCAAAAAAAGATGGCAGAAAGGGCATAAAAATCTTATATGGAAGTGTCATTGAAAGCAAGCACAGAATGGCATCAAAGGAAGGATACACACTGGATTTGTCTGAATCATCTGCATCAAACATAGATTGGACAGAGGAAGGGGATCAGAGTGATACTTAGGAAGGGTGCAGGACTAATTTGTGGAATGCCTGCTAAAAAGGTTTACTTTACTAGGGCAATTTCTCTTCTTTCTCTCACTGTTTATGGGTAATACACATGTTAAGCTACTTGTTCCCATGATACTTTTCTCTGCTTCTCCTGCTACTTCCAGCAGTTGAGAGAGAGGTTGCCTCTTCAAAAGCTTTATAACTAGATGACCTCTGGAGTGATTCTGAGGCTGTCTTCAGTTGAATTTGTTTCCAAAGTAGCCTTTGGATAATTCCAGCAGAAGTAGCTTATCAGTAATAAGAGTAAAATGGCAAAAACTCAGGAGAGAGCTTAACAAAAGTGAAGTGGGTGGAACAGCTTGGTAAACCATATTTTCAAGACATCCTCTGTGTGAACCCACTTATTTGTGTGAATCATATGGCAGTCACTGTGGAAATTGTACTTACATAGAAAAATATGGGAGATTTTTTTTCACTCAATCAGATTTTTTTCAAATTTTCCTAAACTGCCTTAGTCATTGTACAGACAAGCACCCCCTGCTGAGAGTTCACTAGTATTGGAGACGCATCCCTCAGACTCATATGTGTTGGTTACAGGAATCTTATTCTTCTTAGCCAGGTATGCTGCTAGCCCTACGGTAGTGGCTTTGGGATTTTATTTTTATTAACATTCTCTGCAATATTTACTTGTTTATCCCTGACAGTCAATTTGACCTTCATAATGCAGTTTATAGGAATAGTGGCATCATTAAAAATCTGAAGTTTCCCCATCTCTGCTTGTTGGATGAGAGGACTAAAGATAATAATAGCATTGGGAAAGGTAGGCGTAGAAAAAGTTGAATGATTAGCCTTAGGTTTTCTAACAAGTGTGAAGAAACATAAATTAGAAACGTTATTTCTAGTATATATGGAGTGTGGAATAACACTGCTTTTAGCATTAAAAACCTTTGTCTTTTTTCCACAATTATAACTATCAGTACAAAAAATCAACCAGTGAAGAATAATTTATCAATGTTTTATGTTTTTAGGGGCAGTGTTGTTAAAAGTGGTAGTCTCTGAATATTTTTTCCTAGTACAGTAAGCAACTGGCCTTTATTATCATTAGTTAACTGACAATTAGTTGGCGGTTATTAACAGTTTTCTAAACACCAATGTGGACAGTCACCACACATTTTTCTAAGCTATGGACATTTGTTGAACTCAAGGAGAAAACTGGGAGCAACAGTCATAAATTCCTAGAAGAAGGTTTCAGACTGGATATAAGGAAAAACTTCTTCATGGTTTGTGTGACCAGACTCTGGAATAGACTCCCAGCAGGGGTGGTGAAGGCACCTACCCTGGAGATCTTCAAAAGAAGACTGGACACACACCTTGCTGGGGTTATTTGACCCCAGCAGTCTTTTCTGACCAGAGCAGGGGGCTGGACCCAATGATCTCATGAGATCCCTTCCAGCTCTAAATTTCTGTGAATCTGTGTAAATGGAAAGGAAAAGCAGAAACACTTGTATCGTGCAACACTTTTATCCTAGCTCCTCTGGTCAGGCAAGGCAGCGTTGAGTTTCCCTCACCACTATAAAGTCTTGTGGGGCATGGGGGCTGGGGGGGAAGGAAGGGGAGTACCATTCTATTCTCTCTACTTGTCTCCCACCCCACAGTTGGTTTGTTAGGCACTGAATTGCCCAGCTTCTGTGGCCAGGCAGAGGCTGTGCAGGGTTTCCTCTGCCATGGCAAAGTTGCAGGGCAGAGGGGGAAGGAAGCACCATTCCACTTGCTCCACTCCCCACCACCCTCACCTTCTGTGGTGGACAGGGCAGCACAGAGCTTCCCTTACTGTAGCAAACAGCAGTAGCCTCAGAGAGTGGGCAACAGGAGGAGCCCCAGAAAGGGGGCAGTGATTGACGGGTGTCAGGTGGCACAGTGGTGAGACAAGCCAGAGTGCCGGTGAGGTGCAGGGTGCGAGACAAGCCAGAGCACTTGTGGGGTGTGGAGAGTGAAACAGACCAAACAACATCTGGGACATCTGCGAGGCTTGGGCTCCGGTGTAAGGGGAGGAAAGGAGCCACAGATAGCGCCCCCTGGCATTGGGGCAGAAAATGGGCAGCCTCCTGCTTAATTAACATCCTCTAATAAAGCAAGTAACAACAAGGCGTGGCAGACAAGGAGGCAGGTGGTTGGCCCATAACAGGTGGGCAGGGTCCCTAGTGGACAGACCCCAAAGAGGCACACCTGTCACAATACCCTTTGTCCTCTGTCCATTTCTAAATGAGAAGCAGGCTGCAAAAAGTCCTGTTTTTCAGTTCATTGGTGGAAATACATATCAATCTGTCACAGTGGTGCATTGGCTGGGAAACAGCAGCCCAATGGTCAGGCATATCAGCACCTCCCCCACTCCCATGGGAGTTGTTTTAAGGGGGAGGTGGTGGCAGTGCACTTGCATTGCCTGCCACTTTAAGGGCTGAGTTAGGCAGCTAGCAGGTGCCTGATTGCAGCGGCCATTTTAAAGCACAGGCCAGCTATATAAACACAGCAGTTTGCTGCTGGCAGCCAGGTAGAGATATTGCTTGGCTGAACTGTTGTATGAAACACCTGGCAGGTAAGAGCAGGGAGCTCTTGGTTCTGGGCATGACCTAAAAGTACATCCTGCTGTGATAGGGCAGCCTGGTGGGACTGCTGGTGGCGTGGTGGCCCTACTTAAATACCAGGACCGCTCACTTCCCTGATGAAAATTGGGTTGAGCTGCCAAAATAACTCTAGCCCCCACAACACTGTGGATATATGGGGGCCAGCCACAGCTGAGACCCCAGAAGCCCCAGGGAGATGATAGATGTGTGGCCCCAGAGAGGCGGCGGTAGTGAGAGCCCTGATGAAGGTTGAGTAGGGCTGTGGGACAGCCTGAAGCACATGGGCCAACCCCTTGAGGAATAAGGTATTGGATATGTGGAGCCCCAGTGAGGGGGAGCTGAGGGATGGGAGCCCAGTATGCAGGGCCAGTGTGTGTTTGTGTAGGTTTATGTAGAGTTGCTCTGGGAGGGGCCAGGGCAAGCTTGCTCCAGTTTGGGAACTTGGATGGCCACTACCCAGGTGAGGGTCATGGGAGAGGCCCAAGACACGGTACGTCTGCCACCCAAGGCGTGATCTGGATAAAGCCCCAAGACCTACAGGAGGCACTCCAAGGGGCAGCAGGGTGGAACAAGTTCACGATGCAAAAGAGAGACCCTGTGAGAGGGGGTGGAGTCTGAGAGGCCCTCGAGAAAGGAGGGCAGTGTGAATGTGCTTGTGAAAGGGGCCTGACAGTGAAGGCTAAGCTTGGTCTGGCTTTAGGCTGGGTGTATAGCAAGAACTTATGATGCTATCTGTGAGGTATGGGCCACGGTATAGGGAAGGTTCAGAGCAATGGATAGCACCCCCTGGCATTGGGGCCTGTAATGGGTAGTCTCCTGCATTTTCCACCAGTTATGACAGGATGGTCCCCTGTCACACAATCATTTGTCTTCACAATTGTATTGGCTGATCCTAGAGACAGGGTGGTGCGCAGCCAGGAGGGGTTGAGTTCTGAGCCAGCCATGGAGGTAGAGAGGGAGGATTTTTTTTTGTGGTGCCCTCTCTACCCCACTGCTGATTGGCTGAGGGGGCTAGTGCCCCGCTCCCACCAAGGGAACGTTCTGTATTCTGAGGATGTCAGTAGCTACTATACCTGGGATCTTACAGATATAAAGTCCATTGTCCTGCTTCAAGTCTCTCTGAAATATGCAGGATAAAATGTGCTAATGCTTTTTCCCCAGGACATGGCTGTGTGCATCTGTATGGCTATTGTGGGTTATTCTGGGACTAATTGGCCAGGCTGTGTGCTCTTCCTGACAGAGGAGCAGTAATGCAATTAAAATGACTGGCATGCCTGTTTTGATCAGCATCAAACCCTGGAATAATCAGGCTCCTATCAAATGAGACATAGTTTTACAGCCATAGAGTTTGCATGAGCTCAGCTAAAATCTTTCTGAAGTTAAATGGTTTGACTCATATGTAGAGGTCAGGCCTAAGAGGGGACCTCTGATCAACTGCATCAGTGGGAAGATAGAATAAACACTCTAGGAAAGGCCCTTCAGGCCTTCAAACAATCCTCCAACCATGTTAAATTCATCATCAAAAACAAACTCTCTTCTGATCAGCAAACTCCAAGCAGAGGAAGGCCCTATCTGAATAGCAAATGCAAAACCTGTCAACTGACCTTTACCATCAATACAGTAAACATCTTCCATAATGAAACTGGCAGAATTCCTAAATCCTTCACCTGCCTATCACAAAATATGATACATCTCATCCAGTGCAGCAAATACCCTCAGATAAACTAGTTGGCTGTTGTTTACTGAGTGAAACTACATGTCAGTATACCCCAGTACAGGATCAGAACTTCTGTGTGGCTACAGCATGATAAAAAGGGTACATAAAGTGGAAAAAATGAGAGGGAGTAAGAGGAATTATGCAGGATAATAATAAAAAATAAAGTAAAAAAAGTCTCTATCTACTATAGGATAGTTCAGGCACACTGATTTCTGTAAATTACTACTCTGCCATCCTTCTGGCATGAGGGGCTAAAGCTATAAGTAGTGGAATAAAATTAAGAAAAGAGAGAACTGGAATCATTTTAAACTACTTTACATTGGCCTAATTCTATTCCCACTTAAGTCGATGGGAGCAAAGTCAGTTCAATTCTGCACTAAGGATGGGATTTTTTAAGTGCTTAATCAGAAAAATCTTCTTGACAGAAAGTTCTCTTTGGGAGCAGACAGACCTAATAACTGAAACATTTCCAAGTGAAGCATTCTTGGAAATGCTTCAAAGAAAATGTTTCAGCCAGGGGACATGTGCTGTTCCATGACTGCAGTGCTTAAAAAAACTGCATCCCCCTCCAGCACCAGCCAGCTACCCCTCCTCTTCTCCCCTCATGGGGATGATAGGTAGAAGGGAGGAGAGAGCAGAGACACCAGGGTGGAAAGGTAAGCAGGGGTGGAGGAACAGCTGGAGCTCCCAAGTGTCTCCTTTTCCCCTTGGAGAGGAGGGATAGATGGGATTGAGACTGGAGGGCTGACTCCAGCATTGGTGTAGACACTGGAAATCATCAGGGATCTGGTGGAGAGGGAACAGTGGGTTATGCCTGCCTCCAGCAGTGGCTCCACTCCCAACTTCACCCCCAGCCTGACTCCTGCATGGTTTTCCTGTGTACATGTAACCACAAGTTGGACTAGATGAGGGGGTTGGACTAGAAGACCTCCTGAGGTCCCTTCCAACCCTAATTTTTATGATTCTATGAAATGCTCCAAAAAGTACTTTATTTCAAGAGGTACTGTTTTAAAGCATTGCATCTACACTTGGATAGTTTCAAAAGGTTTGTACATCTGTACAGCTCACTCTTTGAATTGTTTCAAAGCTGTTTGAGATGTCTTAATTCTTACATCTGTCCTCACCCTTACTAGGTTGGATATAGGGTGTCTTCTAAGGAAAGGAGAGCAGAGTTCCTTTCTCTACAACAGTTAAGGGGACTTTATTTAAAGTCCAAGTATCTGGAGTTTTTCTCAAAAGACAGGATATTTTATTACTACAATAAATCAAAAGACTCTTTATTGAAATAGGATATTTTTCAATATGGACAGCTTCATATTTATTAAAGTAGAATGAATGGCAGTGATTCATTTCGCATTAAGAGTGAAAATAGTAATTATGTTCCAGTAAGCCTGATTGTCACTTATTTGATTCTCTGATTTAAATATTATTCAACGAAAAGGAATGTAATTTTAAATTTCAGAGCTAGAATATGACATATTTCAGGCTTATCCATGCTATGAAGGCATTGCCCCTACAGCTATATTGGTTTACTTTTTTAACCAAGTCATGTATTAGAGGAGTTCATACAGGATAAATGTGTTGCTTTTTCTGATATAATAAAAACACCTCCCTGAATATTATACGGCATGGACATATGAACAATTTGCTATGGGGTATAAGGAGCAAGACTTTGCTGCACATCTGCTGCTCTGCAGTTACCACCCTTGTGCCTGCTCTTACCACATGGGAAATGGAAGCTAAACCATGGTAGTTTATCTGTTAGTAAAAGAGGGATACATTTCTGTAGTTTACCTTGTATATAGTATAGAGTGGGAGTATATACACAGTGATGCATGATGAACCTCTTCCCCCTTTTGCACCAGAAATTGCATACCTTATGGGTATGGACAAGCAAACATGTACCTGCTGAGTATCCATGAGGCACTTTAATACATAATATAATATGTGATGCTATAAAAAGCTTCACAGTGTAGTGTACTCACAGTGAATAATACCTTACTCTGTGAGAAATCAATAGGTTAACTTAGATTGCTTGCTGTGAGTTAGGCTGGCAGAATTTGTTGATAAAGAAGAGTCTGAATATTATATTATTGTTGTAGTACTGTATGGTGTTTGGAACAGGGTGTGCTTTCCTAAGCCACATAAAACCAAATGTGAATATAGTAAGTCAAGTATATTTATCACACACTTCTATATTTAGAAATAGCATAGGATCTTCTAAAACAAAGAACAGACAAATCCTTTTCACATAAAGATACTCTGTGAGTTGCCTTTTGAAACAGGAGCCCTATCTTTGAACGCAGCTCGAAGATCATCAGTAATGGCTTCATTCCAGAGCCCAGATTCATCACTGACAAAATAAACTACATCCTATTGCTTGGACTCGCTAAGGATCAGCAATTAGGCAAAACAGAAGACTCAGGAGTGGCCCCATGAAGCTTAAGGCATACTTCTACAACCTCTGCTTCTTCCCAGCATTACTCTCAGATTTTCCATAGACAGAGATCCTGAATACAGCCCTACAGGACAACATCAGTACCACTGCAATCCATCTACTTCAGATTCATCACTGTGGTTCAGAGACAGTTTTGGTTCATTTGTTAAGAGCTCTAGAGTAATCATCATTAGGCCCAACTGATTTGAATACATCTAATTTGTGTGTATATTCTTTTAACCTGTTATTTCTTTATTCTGCCCCCAATTCCTATGCCTCTGATGCTAATTTTAATTTCCATATTTTCTTGTGTATAACAGCTGCTGCTGCTCTATGTGCTGCATAACAGGCTGGCTGGGGTACGTGGTATCATAGTATCATAGTACTTAGGGTTGGAAGGGACCTAAACAGATCATCAGCTCCAACCCCCTGCCCCAGGCAGGAACAGGTGCT
>NW_017728992.1:86101076-86106873 GCF_001723915.1 Gavialis gangeticus | reverse complement strand
ACCTAAACAGACCATCAGGTCCGACCCCTTGCCCCGGGCAGGAACAGGTGCTGGGATCATATAACCCCAGCCAAATATCTGTCCAGCCTCCTCTTGAAGACCCCCAAGGTAGGAGAGAGTACCACCACACTTGAGAGCCCATTCCAGAGCCTGGCAGCCCTAACTATAAAGTAATGTCGCCTGATGTCCAGCCTGAACCTTCCCTCTAACAATTTGTGGCTGTTATTCCTAGTAACCCTGGGTGGTGCCTGGGGGAACAGAGCTTCCCCCAATTCCCACTGGTCTCCGCTGGTGAGTTTGTAAACGGCCACCAGATACACTCTCAGCCTTCTCTTGTGGAGGCTGAAGAGGTTCAGGCCCTTTAGCCTCTCTTTGTAGGGCTTGGAAAAAGCTATGTGGGAAGGTTGGGTCCCAGCCTCCTGTCCTGATCCGCCAGTAGGGCAGCTAGCAGCTAGCTCACTGCTAGCTGCCCCACTGGCAGATAGGGACAGGGGCCTGTCCCCACTCCTGCAGCTCTTTCCAAGCCCCATGCCTCAATCACTTGATTGGGGCATGGGGCTCAGACCTGCCCCTGGCTGGGACAGTTCTTGGCCACCCTGGGTTGTGCAGGAAAGTCTGTATCTGTAGCCTGGAGCTGGATGGAGATTGCCCAGAAAGGACAGTCCCCAGCCACCTCCAGGCTGCATGTGCTTCCCTGTGCAGCCTGGGGCTGGCTGGGAACTGTCCAGGTCAGGGGAAGGTCCCAGGCAGTTTCAGGCTGGGCAGGGAACTGGCTCCATTCAGGGAGCTCCCAGCCTCTGCTCCATGATCACAACTGCGATTGCAGAGTTGGGGCCTGGGAGCTTGTTCCCAGCCCCTGCTCCGTGATTGCAGAGCATGGGTTGGGAACAAGCTCCCAGCCTGGTCCCCACCCCAGCACTGCAATTGCAGAGCTGGGCAGGGAACAGGCTCCCCTGCCCCTGCCAGCAGGGAGCTCCTTATCTCCCAGCCTGAGCTTGGAGTCACCTGCTGTGAATTGTCCTGGATAGGGGAGGCTGAGACCAGCACCTGTGCTGGCCTCACAGTATTACCTGGTGTCCTGGTGCAGCAGACGCACAGATCCAGCAGCATGGATCCTGGACGGCCAGCCCTCCATTTGTTGCAGTTAATGCTACTGATGCATACTCTGCACCACATTTTTCCCAGAAGTTTTTTTTCTGCTATCAGGATTTCTCAGTAGCAAATTTTGCCAGAGGGGCGCACATTTTCACATTCCCCACATGCAGTTGTTGGAGCCACAAACTGCATGTCCCCATGTAGGCTCCTGTGGAGGAGCCTGCCCTGGCAGCAAGCTGCTCCTGGGAGCAGGAAGCAATCTCCTGCCTCCTGGTGGATGGCTGACAGGGATTAGATTTTGCTCCTGGTCAGGTGTCTACACGAGTGCTATGGTGATGTTACTAATCTCATGTAAATTTTCTACTTTTATTTTCAGGCAGAAAATTGACCTGGGTTTAGGGAGATTTACTGTGAAGTAAGCATGTGCACATGTAGACACACATGCTTATTTCACAGTAACCTATGCTAATGAGAAGTTAAGCATCTCATGTAGATCTGCTCAGTGTCTCTCTCTAAAAAGTGGAAAAGTACTTTTAGAATTATAGACCAATCAGTCTAACATCAACACTCAGGGTGTGTGCAAAGTTTACACTCAAATCAACCTAACTAGGGTTGGGTCAACCTAAGTACCAATCAGTGTGGATGTTTGTGGATGTTATTAGGCAAAAAATGGCTGGCCCTATCTAACTCAGTTCATCTCAAGTGGTGAGCTAAGTTAGCCTGATCTACTGAACATTTGTACATATTTGTAGTGCAGACCTGGGACTGGAAAAGCCCAGCCGCCTACTCCAGACCCAGAGCTGCTCTTTTCCTCCCACCACATGCTAACTGGGTTGTGCTTTTTTGGTCAGGGAGGAGTTCTTATTTTTAGCTACTAAAGGTTTGGGTTCTGTCTTTGCAGATAACCTTACAAATGACATCATTCCAACTGAAAAAGATTGGCGGTGCAAAGCTACCATGATATAAGGCAAAACAATAGAGACCATAGGAATGGGTTCCCATGTGCAGGGGCATGCAGTTTGTGGCTCCAACAACTGCATGTGGGAAATGTGAAAATGTGCGCCCCTCTGGCAAAATTTGCTACTGAGAAATCCTGATAGCAAAAAAAAAAACTGGGAAAAATGTGGTGCAGAGTATGCATCAGTAGCATTAACTGCAACAAATGGAGGGCTGGCCGTCCAGGCTCCATGCTGCTGGATCTGTGCGTCTGCTGCACCAGAACACCAGGTAATACTGTGAGGTCAGCACAGGTGCTGGTCTCAGCCTCCCCTATCCAGGACAATTCATTGCACGCCAAAGCATACATGCAGGGGCATGTGATGGGGCACAAAGCAATAGCACAAATTTGTGTTGCTGTTATTTGAGCCTCTATAAGCACATGCCCCTGCATGCGGGGACCCACCCTAGGAGACTAATTTATACATCACATAAACCTTGGGAAAGATTTTGGGAGGCTAGAATGCAGTAGTTGTTAAATTCAGCATGGTTTTATATAAAACTGTAAGATTAATACAGCACAAATATCTTTCTAGTTATGCCAATTGCAGTACACACATGAATATAGCTCATATTTCAGAAATATTTGAAAGTGCAATGGGACTACTCAAGTGCAGAAGTGCTTACAGAACACATCTCATTTTGTAAAAGAAGTTGGAGTAACAGTTGGTATAAGTTTCCTCTGGGATTTAGTGATTTTCTTGAAATAACTTCTTGACATTTTAATAATCTGATTTAATTTTCATTAGAATAAAGTTGATTTTACTAACCGCTGTATTTTACTTAGCACAGATGCAACAAGGAACATGATTTCTCTGGTTAGTGAGTCAAGTTTTTTGTGATATCTTCTGGTGGACTGACTGTATAGTTGATAGACAGGGTAGACAATCTTTCAGGTGCAAAATAAAATACAGTTGGTCCAATAAAAAATGTCACTTGCCTCTCATACATTTCTTGCACTATCATGGCTACAACAACATTCTGACCCTTGTACAACCTGGATTAGGAAGTTGGGGGCACAGGTGGTCTTCTCATCCATCCTTCCGGTTAGCGGTTGCTGTTAGCATCAGGACACCTGCATCAGGGAAATCAACCTGCATCTCTGGAGTTGGTGCCATCATGCAGGTTTTGGTTTCTACAACCATAATCTGTGCTTCCTTGAGAGAGGCATCCTGGGACTAGATGGTCCTCACCTCTCTTCTAAAAGTAAGAGTCTGTTCTGGCTGATCTCCTCTGAAGGGCTTTAAACTAGGTTTTTCAGGGGATGGGGAAGCAGAGGATAAGGAGATCCTAGGATCACCGAGTTACGAGCAATGCACTGGATCAGCCCAGGTAAGCACTGAGGTAAGCACTAAGGGGCTCGATAGATATCAGGACAAGGGGGTATTAAAGGCACCCATCGGGGGGCTTAAATGTCCCTACACTAATGCTAGGAGCATGGGGAACAAGTAGGAGGAACTTGCACTCCTGCTTGCAAGCAACAATTTTGACCTGGTTGGACTAACTAAAACCTGGTGGGACCCTACTCATGATTGGGCAGTAAGCATTGGTTGTTACTGGTTATACAGATGGGATAAAGTGGGGGGTATTGCTCTCTATGTGATATATCCTCTATAATCAAGATGGGATCAAAGGCGGGCAAAACTGAGGTACTGTGGGTCAGTATATGGGGGTCGGCGGGGAAAAGGACTTGGTAGTGGGGGTCTACTGTAGACTGCCACACCAGGAGGGTGAGCTAGACCTGGAGTTCTCCAGACAGCTCTCAGAGGCCATACAGTCGAGAGATACGGTTGTCATGGGTGACTTAAACTACCTTGACATCTGTTGGGAGGAGCAGTCAGCCAAATCAAACTGCTCACGTAGGTTCTTTTCCTGTATACAGAACCTCCACCTAACACAGGAGGTATACAGTCCTACTAGGGGAAATGCCTTGCTGTACTTGGTGTTAGCTACAGGGGAAGAACTGGCGGGGAATCTGCAGGTACAAGGTAACCTAGGGGATAGTGACCATCGATTGATTGAATTCGCTATCCAAAGGAGTGGGTAAACTAACCAGCAGGGCTGAAGTGCTAGACTTCAGAAAGGCTAACTCCAGTGTGTTCAGGAGATTAATTAGTGAGGAGTTAAAGCTCAAGAGCACTGGCGAAATGTGGGTCCAGGAAGAGTGGTCATTGCTCAAGGAAGAGATCCTACAGGCACAGAAGGAGACCATAAAAGGTGGCACAGGGGCCAAGAAGCCCTCTTGGCTGACCAGGGAAGTCCAGGAAAGCCTAAGGGCAAAGAAAGAGGTATACAGACTGTGGAAACAGAGGGTAGCTACCAAGGAGGAGTATACCTCCTTGGCTCACACTTGCAGGGAATCGGTTAGGAAGGCCAAAGCAGGATTGGAACTTAGCCTGGTGACAAAAAATAAGGACAAAAAAAGTCCTTCTTCAGGTAATAGGGAGAAAAAGGAAGGCACAGGGTAGCATGGGACTCCCTACAGGACAAACTAGGGCAATCGGTGACAGAAGGGGGACAAAGCTGAACTGGTTAATGAGTTCTTTGCGTCTGTATTCCTAGACACAGACCAAGACAAATCTCCCAGTTGGATCATAGATAGACACAGGAGGGACACCAACTCACCAAGTGTTAGCGCAGATTTAGTGAAGGGGCATTTGGAGGGGCTGGATGTGCTCAAATTAGCAGGCCCGGATGAACTTCATCCAAGGGTGCTAAAAGAATTGGCCAGTGTCATAGCAGAGCTGCTGGCACAGCTGTTCAAGCACTCGTGGTGCTTCAGTCAGGTCCGAGAGGACTGGAAAAGGGCTAATGTCGTTCCTATTTTCAAGAAGGGAAGGAGGGAGGAATTGGGAAACTACAGGCCAGTTAGTCTCACCTCTATCCTTGGGAAAACTCTGGAAAAAATCATTAAGGATCACATTTGTGGAAGCCCAGCAGGGGAAATAATGCTGAAAGGAAATCAGCATGGGTTCACTGCAGGTAGATCCTGCCTGACTAACATTGTTTCTTTTTATGACCAGATCACAAAATGCTTAGATGCAGGAGTTGAGGTAGATGTCATCTACCTAAACTTTAAGGCTTTTGATATGGTACCTCATTCTGTTCTCATAAATAAACTGACAGGCTGTGATGTAGAAGATAACATGGTTATGTGGGTGGCAAATTGGCTTAGGGGTTTAACCCAGAGAGTGGTGGTGGACGGGTCAATATCGACCTGGAAAGATGTGGTCAGTGGAGTCCTGCAAGACTCAGTCCTTGAACCAGTGCTATTCAATGTCTTCATCAGTGACTTGGATGAGGGAGTGGAGAGCACCCTGTCCAAGTTCGCAGATGATCCTAAATTATGGGGCAAAGTTAACACACCAGAGGGTAGGGAACAGATCCATGTGGATCTGGATAGGTTGGAAAAATGGGCAGAACAAAATAGGATGCAGTTCAACAAAGACAAGTGCAAAGTGCTGCACTTGGGCAAAAAGAACCACCAACACACTTATAGGCTGGGGAATGACCTTCACAGCAGCACAGCCTGGGAAAGGGATCTTGGAGTTGAGATGAACATGAGTTGTCAATGTGATGAAGTGATCAACAAGGCTAACTGCACTTTATCATGCATTAGCAGATGCACCATGAACAGGTCCAGGGAGGTGATGCTTCCCCTCTATGTGGCACTGGTCAGGCCGCAGTTGGAGTACTGCATCCAGTT